>NW_027150397.1:1520780-1824936 GCF_031143425.1 Pleurodeles waltl | reverse complement strand
ACACGCAAATCGTGCGTTTGGCGTTTTTGGACGCTGCTGGGGCCCAGGAGGGACCAGGAGGTCGCAAATTGGACCTGCAGAGAGAGGGGACGTCGAGCAAGACAAAGAACCCTCACTGAAGCAGGTAGCACCCAGAGAAGTGCCAGAAACAGGCACTACCAGGATGCGTGAAACGGTGCTTGCCGAAGTTGCACAAAGGAGTCCCACGTCGCCGGAGACCAACTTAGAAAGTCGTGCAATGCAGGTTAGAGTGCCGTGGACCCAGGCTTGGCTGTGCACGAAGGATTTCCGCCGGAAGTGCACAGGGGCCGGAGTAGCTTGCAAAGTCGCGGTTCCCAGCAATGCAGCCCAGCGAGGTGAGGCAAGGACTTACCTCCACCAAACTTGGGCTGAAGAGTCACTGGACTGTGTGGGTCACTTGGACGGTGTCGCTGGATTCGAGGGACCTCGCTCGTCGTGCTGAGAGGAGACCCAAGGGACCGGTAATGCAGCTTTTTGGTGCCTGCGGTTGCAGCGGGACGATTCCGTCGACCCACGGGAGATTTCTTCGGAGCTTCTGGTGCAGAGAGGAGGCAGACTACCCCCACAGCATGCACAAGCAGGAAAACAGTCGAGAAGGCGGCAGGATCAGCGTTACAGAGTTGCAGTAGTCGTCTTTGCTACTATGTTGCAGGTTTGCAGGCTTCCAGCGCGGTCAGCGGTCGATTCCTTATCAGAAGGTGAAGAGGGAGATGCAGAGGAACTCGGCTGAGCTCATGCATTCGTTATCTGAAGTTTCCCCAGAGACAGAGACCCTAAATAGCCAGAAAAGAGGGTTTGGCTACCTAGGAGAGAGGAAAGGCTACTAACACCTGAAGGAGCCTATCAGCAGGAGTCTCTGACGTCACCTGGTGGCACTGGCCACTCAGAGCAGTCCAGTGTGCCAGCAGCACCTCTGTTTCCAAGATGGCAGAGGTCTGGAGCACACTGGAGGAGCTCTGGACACCTCCCAGGGGAGGTGCAGGTCAGGGGAGTGGTCACTCCCCTTTCCTTTGTCCAGTTTCGCGCCAGAGCAGGGGCTAAGGGGTCCCTGAACCGGTGTAGACTGGCTTATGCAGAATTGGGCACATCTGTGCCCAACAAAGCATTTCCAGAGGCTGGTGGAGGCTACTCCTCCCCTGCCTTCACACCATTTTCCAAAGGGAGAGGGTGTCACACCCTCTCTCAGAGGAAGTTCTTTGTTCTGCCATCCTGGGCCAGGCCTGGCTGGACCCCAGGAGGGCAGCTGCCTGTCTGAGGGGCTGGCAGCAGCTGCAGTGAAACCCCAGGAAGGGCAGTCTGGCAGTACCAGGGTCTGTGCTACAGACCACTGGGATCATGGAATTGTACCAACAATGCCAGGATGGCATAGAGGGGGCAATTCCATGATCATAGACATGTTACATGGCCATATTCGGAGTTACCATGGTGAAGCTACATATAGGTAGTGACCTATATGTAGTGCACGCGTGTAATGGTGTCCCCGCACTCACAAAGTTCAGTGAATTGGCTCTGAACAATGTGGGGGCACCTTGGCTAGTGCCAGGGTGCCCTCACACTAAGTAACTTTGCACCTAACCTTTACCAGGTAAAGGTTAGACATATAGGTGACTTATAAGTTACTTAAGTGCAGTGTAAAATGGCTGTGAAATAACGTGGACGTTATTTCACTCAGGCTGCAGTGGCAGGCCTGTGTAAGAATTGTCAGAGCTCCCTATGGGTGGCAAAAGAAATGCTGCAGCCCATAGGGATCTCCTGGAACCCCAATACCCTGGGTACCTCAGTACCATATACTAGGGAATTATAAGGGTGTTCCAGTAAGCCAATGTAAATTGGTAAAATTGGTCACTAGCCTGTTAGTGACAATTTGAAAGTAATGAGAGAGCATAACCACTGAGGTTCTGGTTAGCAGAGCCTCAGTGAGACAGTTAGGCACCACACAGGGAACATATACATGCACACCTATGAGCACTGGGGCCCTGTGTGACAGGGTCCCAGTGACACATACCTATAGGCCACAAACCTATGAGCACTGGGGTCCTGACCAGCAGGATCCCAGTGACACATAACAAACATACTGAAACCATAGTGTTTTCACTATGAGCACTGAGGCCTGGCTATCAGGATCCCAGTGAGACAGTGAAAACAGTGACAAACACCCTGACATACACTCACAAACAGGCCAAAAGTGGGGGTAACAAGGCTAGAAAGAGGCTACCTTCTCACAGGCAGAACAAAGGATTTCCTCTGAGAGAGGGTGTTCCGCCCTCTCCATTTGGAAATAGGTGTGAAGGGCTGGGGAGGAGTAGCCTCCCCCAGCCTCTGGAAATGCTTTGATGGGCACAGACTATCTCTGCATAAGCCAGTCTACACCGGTTCAGGGATCCCCCAGCCCTGCTCTGGCGCGAAACTGGACAAAAGAAAGTGACCACTCCCCTGACCAGTCCCTCCCAGGGGAGGTGCCTAGAGCTCCTCCAGTGTGTCCCAGACCTCTGCCATCTTGGAAACAGAGGTGTTGCGGTCACACTGGACTACTCTGAGTGGCCAGTGCCAGCAGGTGACGTCAGAGACTCCTTCTGATAGGCTCTTACCTCTCTTGGTAGCCAATCCTCCTAACTTGGTAGCCAAACCTCCTTTTCTGGCATCTCCCTCTTCACCTTCTACCAAAGGATCGACCGCTGACTGCTCCAGGACGCATGCAAAACCGCAAAAAAGTAGCAAGACTACTATCAGCAACATTGTAGCGCCTAATCCTGGCGGATTTCTCGACTGTTTCCAGGTGGTGCATGCTCTGTGGGTAGCCTGCCTTCACCCTGCACCAGAAGCTCCGAAGAAATCTCCTGTGGGTCGACGGAATCTTCCCCCTGCTAACGCAGGCACCAAAAGACTGCATCACTGGTCCTCTGGGTCCCCTCTCATCCTGACGAGCGTGGTCCCTGGAACACAGCAACTCTTTCCAAGTGACTCGCACAGTCTAGTGACTCTTCAGTCCAAGTTTGGTGGGGGTAAGTCCTTGCCTCCCCACGCTAGACTGCAAAGCTGTGTACCACATGATTTTCAGCTGCTCCGCCTCCTGTGCACTCTTCCAGGATTTCCTTTGTGCACAGCCTAGCCTGGGTCCCTAGCACTCTAGCCTGCAGTGCACAACCTTCTGAATTATCCTCCGACGTTGTGGGACCCCCTTTTGTGACTTTGCGTGGACTCCAGTTCACTCTTCTTCTAAGTGCCTGTTGGGGTACTTCTGCGGGTGCGGCCTGCTTCTGTGAGGGGTCTCTGAGTTGCTGAGCACCCCCTCTGTCTCCTCCTCCAAAAGGCGACATCCTGGTCCTTCCTGGTCCTCAGCAGCACCCAAAAAACTTTAGCGCAACCCTTGTGTAGGAGGCTGGACTGGCTTGTAGTGAGTACCAAGGGGTACTTACACCTTGCACCAGGCCCAGTTATCCCTTATTAGTGTATAGGGTGTCTAGCAGCTTAGGCTGATAGATAATGGTAGCTTAGCAGAGCAGCTTAGGCTGAACTAGGAGACGAGTGAAGCTCCTACAGTACCACTAGTGTCATATGCACAATATCATAAGAAAACACAATACACAGATATACTAAAAATAAAGGTACTTTATTTTTATGACAATATGCCAAAAGTATCTCAGGGAGTACCCTCAGTATGAGGATAGCAAATATACACAAGATATATGTACACAATACCAAAAATATGCAGTATAGTATTAGAAAACAGTGCAAACAATGTATAGTTACAATAGGATGCAATGGGGACACATAGGGATAGGGGCAACACAAACCATATACTCCAAAAGTGGAATGCGAACCACGAATGGACCCAAAACCTATGTGACCTTGTAGAGGGTCGCTGGGACTGTAAGAAAACAGTTAGGGTTAGAAAAATAGCCCACCCCAAGACACTGAAAAGTGAGTGCAAAGTGCACTAAAGTTCCCCAAAGGACTCAGAAGTCGTGATAGGGGAATTCTGCAGGAAAGACACAAATCAGCAATGCAAAAACGATGGATTTCCAAACGAGGGTACCTGTGGAACAAGGGGACCAAGTCCAAAAGTCACAAGCAAGTCAGAGATGGGCAGATGCCCAGGAAATGCCAGCTGTGGGTGCAAAGAAGCTACTACTGGACAGTAGAAGCTGAAGATTCTGCAGGAACGACAAGGGCTAGAGACTTCCCCTTTGGAGGATGGATCCCTCACGCCGTGTAAAGTCATGCAAAAGTGATTTTCTGAAGAAAGACTGCCAACAAGCCTTGCTAGCTGCAAATTGTGCAGTTAGGGCTTTTGGATGCTGCTGTTGCCCAGGAGGGACCAGGATGTCGCCAATTGCGTCTGGGGACAGAGGGGGCGTCGAGCAAGACAAAGAGCCCTCTCAGAAGCAGGCAGCACCCGCAGAAGTGCCGGAACAGGCACTAAAAAGTGGAGTGAAACGGTGCTCACCCGAAGTTGCACAAAGGAGTCCCACGCCGCCGGAGGACAACTTAGGAGGTCGTGCAATGCAGGTTAGAGTGCCGTGGACCCAGGCTGGACTGTGCACAAAGGATTTCCACCGGAAGTGCACGGAGGCCGGAGTAGCTGCAAAAGTCGCGCTTCCCAGCAATGCAGTCTGGCGTGGAGAGGCAAGGACTTACCTCCACCAAACTTGGACTGAAGAGTCACTGGACTGTGGGATTCACTTGGACAGAGTTGCTGGATTCAAGGGACCTCGCTCGTCGTGCTGAGAGGAGACCCAGGGGACCGGTGATGCAGTTCTTTGGTGCCTGCGGTTGCAGGGGGACGATTCCGTCGACCCACGGGAGATTTCTTCAGAGCTTCTAGTGCAGAGAGGAGGCAGACTACCCCCACAGCATGCACCACCAGGAAAGCAGTCGAGGGAGCGGCAGGATCAGCGTTACAGAGTTGCAGTAGTCGTCTTTGCTACTTTGTTGCAGTTTTGCAGGCTTCCAGCGCGGTCAGCAGTCGATTCCTTGGCAGAAGGTGAAGAGAGAGATGCAGAGGAACTCGGATGAGCTCTTGCATTCGTTATCTCACGAAATCCCCAAAGCAGAGACCCTAAATAGCCAGAAAAGAGGGTTTGGCTACTTAGGAGAGAAGATAGCCTAGCAACACCTGAAGGAGCCTATCAGAAGGAGTCTCTGACGTCACCTGCTGGCCCTGGCCACTCAGAGCAGTCCAGTGTGCCAGCAGCACCTCTGTTTCCAAGATGGCAGAGGTCTGGAGCACACTGGAGGAGCTCTGGGCACTTCCCAGGGGAGGTGCAGGTCAGGGGAGTGGTCA
The DNA here is from genome assembly GCF_031143425.1 of Pleurodeles waltl. Classification (NCBI taxonomy): domain Eukaryota; kingdom Metazoa; phylum Chordata; class Amphibia; order Caudata; family Salamandridae; genus Pleurodeles; species Pleurodeles waltl. The sequence goes on along the minus strand of NW_027150397.1, from coordinate 1,819,631 downwards.
CTCCCCTTCACTTTGTCCAGTTTCGCGCCAGAGCAGGGCTGAGGGGTCCCTGAACCGGTGTAGACTGGCTTATACAGAAATGGGCACCATGTGTGCCCATGAAAGCATTTCCAGAGGCTGGGGAGGCTACTTCTCCCCTGCCTTCACACCATTTTCCAAAGGGAGAGGGTGTAACACCCTCTCTCAGAGGAAGTCCTTTATTCTGCCATCCTGGGCCAAGCCTGGCTGGACCCCAGGAGGGCAGAAACCTGTCTTAGGGGTTGGCAGCAGCTGCAGTGAAACCCCTGGAAAGGCAGTTTGGCAGTACCAGGGTCTGTGCTAGAGACCCGTGGGATCATGGGATTGTGCCAACAATGCCAGGATGGCATAGAGGGGGCAATTCCATGATCTTAGACATGTTACATGGCCATATTCGGAGTTACCATTGTGAAGCTATACATAGGTAGTGACCTATATGTAGTGCACGCGTGTAATGGTGTCCCCGCACTCACAAAGTCCGGGGAATTGGCCCTGAACAATGTGGGGGCACCTTGTCTAGTGCCAGGTTGCCCACACACTAAGTAACTTAGCACCCAACCTTTACCAGGTAAAGGTTAGACATATAGGTGACTTATAAGTTACTTAAGTGCAGTGTAAAATGGCTGTGAAATAACGTGGACGTTATTTCACTCAGGCTTCAGTGGCAGGCCTGTGTAAGAATTGTCAGAGCTCCCTATGGGTGGCAAAAGAAATGCTGCAGCCCATAGGGATCTCCTGGAACCCCAATACCCTGGGTACCTCAGTACCACATACTAGGGAATTATAAGGGTGTTCCAGTATGCCAATGTAAATTGGTGAAATTGGTCACTAGCCTGTTAGTGACAATTTGTAAAGAGAGAGCATAACCACTGAGGTTCTGGTTAGCAGAGCCTCAGTGAGACAGTTAGGCATCACACAGGAAACACATACATATAGGCCACAAACTTATGAGCACTGGGGTCCTGGCTAGCAGGGTCCCAGTGGCACATAACAAACATACTGAAAAAATAGGGTTTTCACTATGAGCACTGGGCCCTGGCTAGCAGGATCCCAGTGAGACAGTGAAAACACCCTGACATACACTCACAAACAGGCCAAAAGTGGGGGTAACAAGGCTAGAAAGAGGCTACTTTCTCACACAACCCCCCCCAAACGAAGGACAATAAGGCTAACCTTGGCCAGTTGAGACTTTATTGTCTAAGTGGTGATAAGTAGAGAGTAGCTCTGCAATAGACTGGTTACTCCCTATATCATCCACTATATGGTTACTTCCCTGTGGGGATGTAAACCACCCTGTTTGAAGTTTTTTAGCTAAGCAACAATGTGAAGATGTATTTTCTGAATTTCTATCAGTAAGTTTTAGTTTAGAGCAGTGGGAATTGTCCACTGAACCTATTTGTAGTGATGGAAATGCCAGACAGAGATGCTGTCTCAGAAAAGCCATGGCTGGGCAAAAACTTTGTCCATATGGCTGGAAGAGAGAACAGGGATGCTGTTTCTCTTGAGTTGGAGCAGGGCAGGGATGCTGTCCTATGAGCTCCACACTAGGGCAGGGATGCTGTCCTAAGTGTTGTGAGGCAGTGCAGAGTTTTTGCACTAAAGTTTCTCTGGGAGGGTTGGAGGGATGCTCCATGTTAACTAAAATGGTGCTCTTATTCTCACCAATGTTAGTTATCCCACAGAGAGGTACTTCTACCTCAGGGAGTACAGCTTTGCCAGCTGATGCTTCCCTTGGAACAGGTGCCACCCCAGGAGAGGTTTCTCCCACCACAGGAATGGTATCCTGAATGGCAGGGTGGTTAGGGGATACTGTGATACCCTTTTTACCTGTTGATGGAGAGGGATCCTGAGTTTTCAGGCCTTCTCTCCTTTGCTTTTTCATTTCAGTAGAAATGAGAGGGAACAATTCTTCTGGGATGCCCAGCATGGCTGCATGGGCATAAAACTCTACATCAGCCCAACCTGAGGCCTCTAGGTCATTACCTAAGAGACAGTCTACAGGTAACCTAGGTGATACCACCACCTGCTTAGGGCCAGTAACTCCACCCCAACTAAACTGAATTATAGCTAAGGGAAGAAACTTAGTGGAGTTATGGACATCAATAATCTTACACTGTTGTCCAATGATGTGTTGTTCAGGGGCCACAAGGTTTTCAGTCACCAAAGTGATACTGGCACCTGTGTCCCTGTAGGCCAAGTACTCAACACCATTTATTGATACTGTCTGCCTGTACTTATCCATTGTAAGGGGACAAGCAGCCAGTGTGGCAAGGCCAGTGCCACTAGGTGTGACAGAAACTGTCTCGGGACTGACTACCCCAGTTTCTATTATGGACCCATAAGTGAACCCATCTACACCCTTTGCTTGACTGTTGCCAGCAGTCCCACCACTAGTACCACTACTGCTAGGGGCACTAGAGCTTGATGTATTAGTAGTGGTAGGCTCAGGGGGGTTACCTGAACAGGACTTATCCCCTGGCCTATGGCCTCTGTTTTTACACACAAAGCACCAAGGCTTTTTAATGTGTGTGGGTTGAGAAGAAGATGAAGAATTTGTTTTATCCCCACCCTCTGAAGAGTGTTTAAGATTTGAAGTGGGATCTTTGGTTTTACCCTTATCCCCATGCTTATCTTGAGATTTTTCACCATCTTTCTTCTTGCCATCCTTGTCACCACCTGTATGAACTTTTCTGTTCACTCTTGTTCTGACCCATTTGTCTGCCTTCTTTCCCCATTCTTGGGGAGAAGTCAGATCTGAGTCCACTAGATACTGGTGCAACAAATCAGACACACAATGATTAAGTATATGCTCTCTCAGGATTATGTTATATAGGCTTTCATAGTCAGTCACTTTACTGCCATGTAACCACCCCTCTAAGGCCTTCACTGAATGGTCAACAAAGTCTACCCAGTCTTGTGAAGACTCCTTTTTGGTTTCTCTGAACTTCATCCTGTACTGTTCAGTGGTTAAGCCATAACCATCTAGGAGTGCATTCTTAAGAACTGCAAAATTATTGGCATCACTTTCTTTCACAGTAAGGAGCCTATCCCTACCCTTTCTACTTAGTGATAGCCATAGGATAGCAGACCACTGCCTTTGAGGGACATCCTGTACAACACAGGCCCTCTCAAGTGCAGCAAACCACTTGTTAATGTCATCCCCCTCCTTATAAGGGGGAACTATCTTGTGCAGATTCCTAGAATCATGCTCTTTTGCAGGATGACTATGGGGAATACTGCTGCTGCCACCAAGGGTTTCTAAACCCAATTTCTGTATTTCCCTTTCCACCTCTAGGGACTGCCTATCCAAATCCAGCTGTTGCTTCTTGAGCTTCAGTCTGGTTTGTTCCACTCTCAATCTATTGAGCTCCCTTTCTAACACTCTGTCATCAGGGTGGGAGGGTGAGGCATGTCTAGAGACAGAAGTATGCTGAGATAAAACAGAAGGAGACCTGGCCCTAACAGATGGCACCCTCATAACTTGACTAACAGAAACAGCACTTCTACTATGATGAGAAGGGATACTCTTACTGTGATGTGAGACAACACTATCAGTATGGTGTGACTCTACATCAGTACCAGCTATGCTAGGTGGTTTGCTAGGGGGCAGGCTTGAAAGATTTCCTCCCACATCTTTTGCTAGGGGTGCCCCAGAATCAGAGTGGGAACCATCAGCTAACTTTTCAACAGGAGTGCCAGCTCTGGCCTTATCCTGTTCAACAAGCATATTTACCAACAGTTCTCTAGAGGGATTCTTCCTCACACTTAAACCTCTATCTATGCAGAGACTCCTTGCTTCTTTCCAGCTAAGGTTATCATAAGCAAGTTTGGACAGATCAACAGTTTGGCCTGTGCCAGACATTTTAGAAAGTGTTTAAGTGATAGAAAAAGGAAGAAAAAGTTTTTCAGAACTTTTTAGAAAGACAGAAAAAACTTTTTAAAATTTTTAAGAACTTTTTAGAAAGTTTAGAAGTACTTTTCAGCACTTTAGAAAAGAAGTGAGAAAAGAAATGCAAAACATTTTGGTTAGGTGTACATACACTGAACTTGTTTTGTATATTTTTCTCTTATGAAAAGTACAATGACAAAAGTGGTAAGTAGTTACAAAGCACTTATCCCACCGCTGCACAACCAATGTAGGAGGCTGGACTGGCTTGTAGTGAGTACCAAGGGGTACTTACACCTTGCACCAGGCCCAGTTATCCCTTATTAGTGTATAGGGTGTCTAGCAGCTTAGGCTGATAGATAATGGTAGCTTAGCAGAGCAGCTTAGGCTGAACTAGGAGACGAGTGAAGCTCCTACAGTACCACTAGTGTCATATGCACAATATCATAAGAAAACACAATACACAGATATACTAAAAATAAAGGTACTTTATTTTTATAACAATATGCCAAAATTATCTCAGTGAGTACCCGCAGTATGAGGATAGCAAATATACACAAGATATATGTACACAATACCAAAAATATGCAGTATAGTATTAGAAAACAGTGCAAACAATGTATAGTTACAATAGGATGCAATGGGGACACATAGGGATAGGGGCAACACAAACCATATACTCCAAAAGTGGAATGAGAACCACGAATGGACCCCAAACCTATGTGACCTTGTAGAGGGTCGCTGGGACTGTAAGAAAACAGTTAGGGTTAGAAAAATAGCCCACCCCAAGACCCTGAAAAGTGAGTGCAAAGTGCACTAAAGTTCCCCAAAGGACTCAGAAGTCGTGATAGGGGAATTCTGCAGGAAAGACACAAATCAGCAAAGCAACAACGATGGATTTCCAAACGAGGGTACCTGTGGAACAAGGGGACCAAGTCCAAAAGTCACAAGCAAGTCGGAGATGGGCAGATGCCCAGGAAATGCCAGTTGTGGGTGCAAAGAAGCTACTACTGGACAGTAGAAGCTGAAGATTCTGCAGGAACAACAAAGGCTAGAGACTTCCCCTTTGGAGGATGGATCCCCCACGCCGTGGAGAGTTGTGCAGAAGTGTTTTCCTGAAGAAAGACCGTCAACAAGCCTTGCTAGCTGCAAATCGTGTGGTTAGGATTTTTGGATGCTGCTGTGGCCAGGAGGGACCAGGATGTCGCCAATTGCGTCTGGGGACAGAGGAGGCATCGAGCAAGACAAGGAGCCCTCTCAGAAGCAGGCAGTACCCACAGAAGTGCCAGAACAGGCACTACAAAATGGAGTGAAACGATGCTCACCCGAAGTTGCACAAAGGAGTCCTACGCCGCCGGAGGACAACTTAGGAGGTCGTGCAATGCAGGTTAGAGTGTCGTGGACCCAGGCTGGACTGTGCACAAAGGATTTCCGCCGGAAGTGCACGGAGGCCGGAGTAGCTGCAAAAGTCGCGGTTCCCAGCAATGCAGTCTGGCGTGGGGAGGCAAGGACTTACCTCCACCAAACTTGGACTGAAGAGTCACTGTATGTGGGAGTCACTTGGACAGAGTTGCTGGATTTAAGGGACCTCGCTCGTCGTGCTGAGAGGAGACCCAGGGGACCGGTGATGCAGTTCTTTGGTGCCTGCGGTTGCAGGGGGACGATTCCGTCAACCCACTGGAGATTTCTTCAGAGCTCCTGGTGCAGAGAGGAGGCAGGCTACCCCCAGAGCATGCACCACCTGGAAACAGTCGAGAAAGCCGGCAGGATGAAGCGATACAAGGTTGCTAGTAGTGGTCTTGCTACTCTGTTGTGGTTTTGCAGGTGTCCTGAGCAGTCAGCGGTCGATCCTTTGGTAGAAGGTGAAGAGGGAGATGCAGAGGAACTCTGATGAACTCTTGCATTCGTTATCTGAAGAATTCCCGAAAGCAGAGACCCTAAATAGCCAGAAAAGGAGGTTTGGCTACCTAGGAAGGAGGATAGGCTAGTAACACAGGTAAGAGCCTATCAGAAGGAGTCTCTGACATCACCTGCTGGCCCTGGCCACTCAGAGCAGTCCAGTGTGCCACCACACATCTGTTTCCAAGATGGCAGAGGTCTGGGACACACTGGAGGAGCTCTGGGCACCTCCCCTGGGAGGTGCAGGTCAGGGGAGTGGTAACTCCCCTTTCCTTTGTCAAGTTTCGCGCCAGAGCAGGGCTGGGGATCCTTGAACCGGTGTAGACTGGCTTATGCAGAGATGGGCACCATCTGTGCCCATCAAAACATTTCCAGAGGCTGGGGGAGGCTACTCCTCCCCAGTCTTCACACCCATTTCCAAAGAGAGAGGGTGTTACGCCCTCTCTCAGAGGAAATCCTTTGTTCTGCCTTCCTGGGCCAGGGCTGCCTGGACCCCAGGAGGGCAGAAACCTGTCTGAGGGGTTGGCAGCAGCAGCAGCTGCAGTGGAGACCCCGGAAAGGCAGTTTGGCAGTACCTGGGTTCTTCGCTAGAGACCCAGGGGATCATGGAATTGTCCCCCCAATGCCAGAATGGCATTGGGGTGACAATTCCATGATCTTAGACATGTTACACGGCCATGTTCGGAGTTACCATTGTGACGCTGTACATAGGTAGTGACCTATGTACAGTGCACGCATGTAATTGTGTCCCCACACGCAAAAAGTCTGCGGAATTTGCCCTGAACGATGTGGGGGCACCTTGGCTAGTGCCAGGGTGCCCACACACTAAGTAACTTTGCACCTAACCTTCACCAGGTGAAGGTTAGACATATAGGTGACTTATAAGTTACTTAAGTGCAGTGTAAAATGGCTGTGAAATAACGTGGACGTTATTTCACTCAGGCTGCAGTGGCAGGCCTGTGTAAGAATTGTCAGAGCTCCCTATGGGTGGCAAAAGAAATGCTGCAGCCCATTGGGATCTCCTGGAACCCCAATACCCTGGGTACCTCAGTACCATATACTAGGGAATTATAAGGGTGTTCCAGTAAGCCAATGTAAATTGGTAAAATTGGTCACTAGCCTGTTAGTGACAATTTGAAAGAAATGAGAGAGCATAACCACTGAGGTTCTGATTAGCAGAGCCTCAGTGAGACAGTTAGTCATAACACAGGTAACACATTCAGGCACACTTATGAGCACTGGGGCCCTGACTAGCAGGGTCCCAGTGACACATACAACTAAAACAACATATATACAGTGAAAAATGGGGGTAACATGCCAGGCAAGATGGTACTTTCCTACACAACCCCCCCCCCCAAACGAAGGACAATAAGACTAGCCATGACCTGATGAGTCTTCATTGTCTAAGTGGAAATATCTGGAGAGTCCATCTGCATTGGAGTGGCTACTCCCAGGTCTATGTTCCACTATATAGTCCATTCCCTGTAGGGATTTGGACCACCTCAATAATGTAGGATTTTCACCTTTCATTTGTTTTAGCCAAAGTAGAGGTTTGTGGTCTGTCTGAACAATGAAGTGAGTGCCAAACAAGTATGGCCTCAACTTTTTCAGTGCCCAGACCACAGCAAAGGCCTCCCTCTCAATGGCAGACCAACGCTTTTCTCTAGGGGTCAACCTCCTACTAATAAAAGCAACAGGTTGATCCTGGCCCTCAGAATTAAGTTGTGATAGGACTGCCCCTACTCCTAATTCAGATGCATCAGTTTGGACATAGAATTTTTTAGAGTAACAAGGGCTTTTCAGGACAGGTGCAGAGCACATGGCCTGCTTCAGCTCCTCAAAAGCTTTCTGACAGCTAGCTGTCCACAATACCTTTTTAGGCATTTTCTTGGATGTGAGGTCATTAAGAGGGGCTGCAATGGAGCCATAGTTCTTAATGAACCTCCTGTAATACAAAGTGAGGCCTAGGAAGGCTCTCACCTGAGTCTGAGTAGTAGGGGGAACCCAATCTATAATAGTTTGGATTTTCCCCTGAAGTGGTGCAATCTGTTCCCCACCAACAAGGTGTCCCAGATAAACCACCTTCCCCTGCCCTATCTGGCACATTGAAGCCTTGATAGTGAGGCCTGCCTTTTGCAGGGCCTCTAAAACTTTCCATAGGTGGACCAGGTGATCATCCCAACTGGAGCTAAAGACAGCTATATCGCCCAGATATGCTGCACTAAAAGCTTCCAGCCCTTGCAGGACTGTGTTCACCAACCTCTGAAAAGTGGCAGGTGCATTTTTCAATCCAAAAGGCATTACTGTGAATTGGTAATGGCCTCCAATGGTTGAAAATGCCGTTTTAGGTTTAGCATCTTCTGATAATTTGATCTGCCAATACCCTGCAGTCAAATCAAAAGTGCTTAGATACTTGGCAGATGCCAGTGTATCTATGAGCTCATCTGCCCTGGGTATAGGGTGAGCATCAGTTTTGGTTACCTGGTTGAGACCTCTGTAGTATACACAAAACCGCATTTCCTTCTTTCCATCTTTGGAATGAGGTTTTGGTACAAGTACCACAGGAGAAGCCCATGGACTTTCAGAGTGCTCAACCACTCCCAGTTCTAACATTTTCTGCACCTCTTGCTTTATGCAGTCCCTGACATGGTCAGGCTGCCTATAGATCTTACTTTTGACAGGCAAGCTGTCTCCAGTATCTATAGTGTGCTCACACCAAGAAGTGGTACCTGCACTGTAGAGAAGAATTCAGAAAACTGACAAAGGAGATTTATGCAATGGTCTTTCTGCTCAGCAGTAAGACAATCAGCCAAAACTACACCTTCCACTAGAGCATCTTGTTCTGTGGAAGAGAAGAGATCAGGTAGAGGATCACTGTCTTCTTCCTGTCCCTCATCAGTTGCCTTGAGCAGGGTGAGATCAGCCCTTTCATAGGAGGGTTTCAGGCAGTTGACATGGAGCACCCTAAGGGGACTCCTGGCAGTGCCTAAGTCAACTAAGTAGGTGACTTCACCCTTCTTTTCAACAATTATGTGGGGTCCACTCCATTTATCTTGGAGTGCTCTTGGGGCCACAGGCTCCAAGACCCACCCTTTCTGCCCTGGTTGGTACTGAACCAAAACAGCCTTCTGGTCATGCCATTGCTTCTGGAGCTCTTGGCTGGCCTGAAGGTTTTTACTGGCCTTTTTCATGTACTCAGCCATCCTTGATCTGAGGCCAAGTACATAATCCACAATATCTTGTTTTGGAGCTTTTAAAGGTTGCTCCCAACCCTCCTTGACAAGTGTTAGTGGACCCCTAACAGGGTGTCCAAAGAGGAGTTCAAAGGGGCTGAAGCCCACTCCTTTCTGGGGTACCTCCCTGTAGGCAAAAAGGAGGCATGGTAAAAGGATATCCCATCTCCTGCGGAGTTTTTCAGGGAGTCCCATAATCATGCCTTTGAGAGTTTTGTTAAATCTCTCCACCAGTCCATTTGTTTGTGGATGATAGGGTGTAGTGAACTTGTAAGTCACACCACACTCCTTCCACATGGCCTTTAAGTAAGCAGACATGAAATTGCTTCCCCTGTCTGATACTACTTCCTTTGGGAAGCCCACCCTGGAAAATATTCCCTGGAGGGCCTTTGCCACTGCAGGTGCTGTAGTGGTCCTTAAAGGAATTGCTTCAGGATATCTTGTGGCATGGTCCACTACCACCAAGATAAACCTATTGCCTGAAGCAGTAGGAGGGTCAAGGGGGCCAACTATGTCAACCCCTACCCTTTCAAAGGGAACCCCAACCACAGGCAGTGGAATAAGGGGTGCCTTTGGGGTGCCACCTGTCTTGCCACTGGCTTGACAGGTTTCACAGGACTTACAAAACTCTTTTGTGTCCTGAGACATTCTAGGCCAATGAAACAAGGGAACAAGCCTGTCCCAAGTTTTCATTTGTCCCAGATGTCCAGCTAGGGGAATGTCGTGGGCTAGAGTTAGGAGGAACTTTCTGTACTCCTGAGGAATCACTAACCTCCTGGCAGTTCCAGGTTTAGGATCCCTTGCTTCAGTGTACAAGAGGTTGTCCTCCCAGTAAACCCTGTGAGAGTCACTGACATCACCTTTAGCTTGTTTGACAGCTTGCTGTCTTAGACCCTCTAGTGTGGGACAGGTTTGCTGTGCCACACTCAGCTCCTCCCTGGCAGGCCCCCATTCACCCAAAAGCTCAGCCGTGTCTGCTTCCAGCTCCTCTGGTGTAGGTTCTGCACAGGGTGGAAATTCTTCTTCCTCAGAAGTAGAATCCACTGTAGAGGGAGGGATAGTAGGAAGTGCTTTACTTCTACTAGCCCTAGCTTTAGGGAGCACTTGGTCCACTGTTCCAGGATCCAAGTCACCCTGTCCTTTTTGCTTTTTGGCCTGAGCCCTGGTTAAAGCAAAAATATGCCCTGGGATGCCCAGCATTGCTGCATGGGCCTCCAACTCCACATCTGACCAAGCTGATGTCTCCAAATCATTTCCTAGTAGACAGTCTACCAGTAAATCTGAGGCTACCACAACTTTCTTTGGACCAGTAACCCCCCCCCCCAGTTGAGATTTACAACAGCCATGGGGTGGCTAAGTGTGTTGTTGTGAGCATCGGTTACTTGGTACTGGTGACCAAGTAGGTGTTGTTCAGGTTGGACCAGTTTCTCTTTGACCATAGTCACACTGGCACCAGTGTCCCTGTAGGCCTGAACCTCAACACCATTTATTAGGGGTAGTTGCTTGTACTTATCCATGTTAAGGGGACAAGCAACCAAGGTGGCTAAATCAATAGCCCCCTCAGAGACTAACACAGCCTCTGTGGTCTCCCTAATCAGACCAACCCCAACTAAGTTACCAAAAGTGAGCCCAGCTACTCCCTTGGATTGGCTATTAGTAGGTTTGCTCCCACCACCACTGCTATTAGTAGGGACACTAGGTGTAGCAGTAGGGGTTGTAGTGGTAGGAGGCTTTGTGCTTTTCTTTGGAGAACTGGGATCTGTTGTCCAATGGCCTTTTATTTTACATTAATAGCGCCATGGTTTCTTTTCATTGTTTTGATTAGAAGAGGATTTGGGCCCACTCCCCCCTCCAGAGTGTTTTTGTGGGCCTGATGAAGACTCATTTTTAGATTTGTCCCCACCCTTGTCAGAAGACTTACCATTCTTCTTCTTGTTGTCATCTTTGTCACTTCCTGTATGAACTTTTCTGTTCACCCTTGTTCTGACCCATTTGTCTGCCTTCTTTCCCAATTCTTGGGGAGAGGTCAGATCAGAGTCCACCAAGTACTGGTGCAACAAATCAGACACACAATTATTAAGAATATGCTCTCTCAGTATCAAGTTATACAGGCTGTCATAATCAGTAACTTTACTGCCATGTAACCACCCCCCCAAGGCCTTCACTGAATGGTCAATGAAATCAACCCAGTCTTGTGAAGACTCCTTTTTGGTCTCTCTGAACTTTATCCTGTATTGTTCAGTGGTTAAGCCATAACCATCCAGGAGTGCATTCTTAAGAACTGTAAAATTATTGGCATCACTTTCTTTCACAGTAAGGAGCCTATCCCTACCCTTTCCACTAAATGATAGCCATAGGATAGCAGCCCACTGCCTTTGAGGGACATCCTGTACAACACAGGCCCTCTCAAGTGCAGCAAACCACTTGTTAATGTCATCCCCCTCCTTATAAGGGGGAACTATCTTGTGCAGATTCCTAGAATCATGCTCTTTTGCAGGATGACTATTGGGAATACTGCTGCTGCCACCATGGGTTTCTAAACCCAATTTCTGTCTCTCCTTCTCTACTTCTAAGGACTGTCTATCCAAATCCAGCTGTTGCTTCTTGAGCTTCAGTCTGGTTTGTTCCACTCTCAATCTATTGAGCTCCCTTTCTAACAATCTGTCATAAGGGTGGGTGGGAGGGACATGTCTAGAAACAGAAGTATGATGAGAATGGACAGAAGGAGACCTGTCCCTTACAGAAGACACCCTAACAGCTTGGTTAACAGAAACATCACTTCTACTGTGGTGAGAATGGATGCTCTTGCTATGATGTGAGACAACACTATCTGTATGGTGTGACTCAACCTCAGTACCAACTATGCTAGGCTGTCTAGTATTGGGCAGGCTAGGAAGTTTCTTTCCTGAATCTTTTCCTAGGGGAGTCCCTGGATCAGATTGGGAACCATTGGCTACTTTTTCAACAGATGGGGCCCTTGTGGCCTTATCTTGTTCTCTAAGCATGTTAAGCAATAATTCCAAGGAAGGATTCTTCCCTACACTCAAACCTCTTTCTACACAGAGACTCCTTGCTCCTTTCCAGCTAAGGTGGTCATATGCAAGTTTGGACAGATCAACATTTTGGCCTGTGCCAGACATTTTTAGAAAGAGTTAAAGTGATAGAAAAAGAGAAAAAAGTTTTCAGAACTTTTAGAAAGACAGAAAAAAACATTTTAAACTTTTAAGAACTTTTAAGAAAGTTTAGAGGTACTTTTCAGCACTTTATACAAGAGGTGAGAAAAGAAATGCAAAACTTTTTGGTTAGGTGTCAATACACTGAACTTGTTTTGTATATTTTTTCTTATGAAAAGTACAATGACAAGAGTGGTAAGTAGTCTCAAAGCACTTATCCCTCCGCTGCAGCACCAATGTAGGAGGCTGGACTGGCTTGTAGTGAGTACCAAGGGGTACTTGCACCTTGCACCAGGCCCAGTTATCCCTTATTAGTGTATAGGGTGTCTAGCAGCATAGGCTGATAGATAATGGTAGCTTAGCAGAGGAGCTTAGGCTGAACTAGGAGACGAGTGAAGCTCCTACAGTACCACTTAGTGTCATATGCACAATATCATAAGAAAACACAATACACAGATATACTAAAAATAAAGGCACTTTATTTTTATGACAATATGCCAAAAGTATCTCAGTGAGTAGCCTCAGTATGAGGATAGCAAATATACACAAGATATATGTACACAATACCAAAATATGCAGTAATAGTATTAGAAAACAGTGCAAACAATGTATAGTTACAATAGGATGCTATGGAGGCACATAGGGATAGGGGCAACACAAACCATATACTCCAAAAGTGGAATGCGAACCACGAATGGACCCCAAACCTATGTGACCTTGTAGAGGGTCGCTGGGACTATTAGAAAATAGTAAGGGTTAGAAAAATAGCCCACCCCAAGACCCTGAAAAGTGAGTGCAAAGTGCACTAAAGTTCCCCAAAGGACATAGAAGTCGTGATAGGGGAATTCTGCAGGAAAGACACAAACCAGCAATGCAACAACGATGGATTTCCAGTCGAGGGTACCTGTGGAACAAGGGAACCAAGTCCAAAAGTCACAAGCAAGTCGGAGATGGGCAGATGCCCAGGAAATGCCAGCTGTGGGTGCAAAGATGCTGTTACTGGACAGTAGAAACGTCAGTTTCTACAAGAACGACAAGGGCTAGAGACTTCCCCTTTGGAGGACGGATCCCACACGCCACGGAAAGTCGTGCAGAAGTGTTTTCCCACCGAAAGACCGCCAACAAGCCTTGCTAGCTGCAAATCATGCGGTTAGTGTTTTTGGATGCTGCTGTGGCCCAGGAGGGATCAGGATGTCGCCAATTGCGTCTGGGGACAGAGGGTGCATCGAGCAAGACAAAGAGCCCTCTCAGCAGCAGGCAGCACCTGTAGAAGTGCCAGAAACAGGCACTACAAGGATGCATGAAATGGTGCTCACCCGAAGTCGCACAAAGGATTCCCACGTCGCCGGAGAACAACTTAGGAGGTTGTGCAATGCAGGTTAGAGTGCCGTGGACCCAGGCTGGACTGTGCATAAAGGATTTCCGCCGGAAGTGCACGGAGGCCGGAGTAGCTGCAAAAGTCGCGGTTTCCAGCAATGCAGTCTGGCGTGGGGAGGCAAGGACTTACCTCCACCAAACTTGGACTGAAGAGTCACTGGACTGTGGGAGTTACTTGGACAGAGTTGCTGGATTCAAGGGACCTCGCTCGTCGTGCTGAGAGGAGACCCAAGGTACAGGTGATGTAGTTCTTTGGTGCCTGCGGTTGCATGGGGACGATTCCGTCGACCCACGGGAGATTTCTTCGGAGCTTCTAGTGCAGAGAGGAGGCAGACTACCCCCACAGCATGCACCACCAGGAAAGCAGTCGAGAAGGCGGCTGGATCAGCGTTACAGAGTTGCAGTAGTCGTCTTTGCTACTATGTTGCAGTTTTGCAGGCTTCCAGCGCGGTCAGCAGTCGATTCCTTGGCAGAAGGTGAAGAGAGAGATGCAGAGGAACTCGGATGAGCTCTTGCATTCGTTATCTAAGGAATCCCAAGAGACAGAGACCCTAAATAGCCAGAAAAGAGGGTTTGGCTACCTAGGAGAGAGGATAGGCTAGCAACACCTGAAGGAGCCTATCAGAAGGAGTCTCTGACGTCACCTGATGGCACTGGCCACTCAGAGCAGTCCAGTGTGCCAGCAGCACCTCTGTTTCCAAGATGGCAGAGGTCTGGAGCACACTGGAGGAGCTCTGGGCACCTCCCAGGGGAGGTACAGGTCAGGGGAGTGGTCACTCCCCTTCCCTTTGTCCAGTTTCGCGCCAGAGCAGGGCTAAGGGGTCCCTGAACCGGTGTAGACTGGCTTATGCAGAAATGGGCACCATGTGTGCCCATGAAAGCATTTCCAGAGGTTGGGGGAGGCTACTCCTCCCCTGCCTTCACTCCATTTTCCAAAGGGAGAAGGTGTAACACCCTCTCTCAGAGGAAGTCCTTTGTTCTGCCATCCTGGGCCAGGCCTGGCTGGACCCTAGGAGGGCAGATGCCTGTCTGAGGGGTTGGCAGCAGCAGCAGCTGCAGTGAAACCCCGGGAAAGGTAGTTTGGCAGTACCAGGGTCTGTGCTACAGACCACTGGGATCATGGGATTGTGCCAACTATGCCAGGATGGTATAGAGGGGGCAATTCCATGATCATAGACATGTTACATGGCCATATTCGGAGTTACCATTGTGAAGCTACATATAGGTAGTGACCTATATGTAGTGCACGCGTGTAATGGTGTCCCCGCACTCACAAAGTCCGGGGAATTGGCCCTGAACAATGTGGAGGCACCTTGGCTAGTGCCAGGGTGCCCTCACACTAAGTAACTTAGCACCCAACCTTTACCAGGTAAAGGTTAGACATATAGGTGACTTATAAGTTACTTAAGTGCAGTGTAAAATGGCTGTGAAATAACGTGGACGTTATTTCACTCAGGCTGCAGTGGCAGGCCTGTGTAAAAATTGTCAGAGCTCCCTATGGGTGGCAAAAGAAATGCTGCAGCCCATAGGGATCTCCTGGAACCCCAATACCCTGGGTACCTCAGTACCATATACTAGGGAATTATAGGGGTGTTCCAGTAAGCCAATGTAAATTGGTAAAATTGGTCACTAGCCTGTTAGTGACAATTTGAAAGTAATGAGAGAACATAACCACTGAGGTTCTGGTTAGCAGAGCCTCAGTGAGACAGTTAGTCATAACACAGGTAACACATTCAGGCACACTTATGAGCACTGGGGCCCTGACTAGCAGGGTCCCAGTGACACATACAACTAAAACAACATATATACAGTGAAAAATGGGGGTAACATGCCAGGCAAGATGGTAGTTTCCTACACAACCCCCCCCCCAAACGAAGGACAATAAGACTAGCCATGACCTGATGAGTCTTCATTGTCTAAGTGGAAATATCTGGAGAGTCCATCTGCATTGGAGTGGCTACTCCCAGGTCTATGTTCCACTGTATAGTCCATTCCCTGTAGGGATATGGACCACCTCAATAATTTAGGATTTTCACCTTTCATTTGTTTTAGCCAAAGTAGAGGTTTGTGGTCTGTCTGAACAATGAAGTGAGTGCCAAACAAGTATGGCCTCAACGTCATCAGTGCCCAGACCACAGCAAAGGCCTCCCTCTCTATGGCAGACCAACGCTTTTCTCTAGGGGTCAACCTCCTACTAATAAAAGCAACAGGTTGATCCTGGCCCTCAGAATTAAGTTGTGATAGGACTGCCCCTACTCCTAATTCAGATGCATCAGTTTGGACATAGAATTTTTTAGAGTAACAAGGGCTTTTCAGGACAGGTGCAGAGCACATGGCCTGCTTCAGCTCCTCAAAAGCTTTCTGACAGCTAGCTGTCCACAATACCTTTTTAGGCATTTTCTTGGATGTGAGGTCATTAAGAGGGGCTGCAATGGAGCCATAGTTCTTAATGAACCTCCTGTAATACCCAGTGAGGCCTAGGAAGGCTCTCCCCTGAGTCTGAGTAGTAGGGGGTACCCAATCTATAATAGTTTGGATTTTCCCCTGAAGTGGTGCAATCTGTTCCCCACCAACAAGGTGTCCCAGATAAACCACCTTCCCCTGCCCTATCTGGCACTTTGAAGCCTTGATAGTGAGGCCTGCCTTTTGCAGGGCCTCTAAAACTTTCCATAGGTGGACCAGGTGATCATCCCAACTGGAGCTAAAGACAGCTATATCGTCCAAATATGCTGCACTAAAAGCTTCCAGCCCTTGCAGGACTGTGTTCACCAACCTTTGAAAAGGGGCAGGTGCATTTTTCAATCCAAAAGGCATTACTGTGAATTGGTAATGGCCTCCAATGGTTGAAAATGCAGTTTTCGGTTTAGCATCTTCTGATAATTTGATCTGCCAATACCCTGCAGTCAAATCAAAAGTGCTTAGATACTTGGCAGATGCCAGTGTATCTATGAGCTCATCTGCCCTGGGTATAGGGTGAGCATCAGTTTTGGTTACCTGGTTGAGACCTCTATAATCTACACAAAACAGCATTTCCTTCTTTCCATCCTTGGAATGAGGTTTTGGTACAAGTACCACAGGAGAAGCCCATGGACTTTCAGAGTGCTCAACCACTCCCAGTTCTAACATTTTCTGCACCTCTTGCTTTATGCAGTCTCTGACATGGTCAGGCTGCCTATAGATGGTACTTTCCTACAGTACTGACCCATGTGCCACAGTGAATTTCGTGGTGGTCGACAGGTGGACTAGAATTCGACCTGGTGAGATCTAGTGGACAGATAGGAGCTGAAGAATTTGACAGCCATTTCACAAACTCCCCAGTAATGAGTACTCTATGGTCGATCATGTCAAAAGCCTTTAAAATGTAGAGGAGGATTAGAGTGCAAACTTGCCCCTGGTCCAAGAGATCCTCAGACTCGAGCTTCCTCAGATGGATGATCTGTTGCATGAGCTAGGTCTCAAGAATGCTGTCTAAGAATCTGAGGCCAGAAATTGGAGAAGATTTGACAACGGACTCTAGATCAGCATGGGGCATCTGCATAATTGAGGTATGACTACAAGCTTTGGTGGCTGTGTGATCGTGTCATGAAGAATCATGGGGAACCATACATATATTATCTGTAGGCCATTCCTGGTGCTCTGTGCTCTGGACCATGGACTCAAGACCCAGTCCCCTTGCTAGCAATGTCTGCAGAGGATTGGTAATTATTGCAGCTCAAAAAATCCCTGTGGCAATTTGATTGGGAAGTACCACCTATGACCATCAAAAACAGTGCTCACTGGTCAATGATCATTCCCTGTAGGTACTTGTTCCTAGTGATGATTTTTTCATGGTTTTCTTGGTGCAGTAACCATGCCTGCAGTACCTAAAGGGAATACACCTAGACAACAACGTTTTAGGTTTTGCTTTCCCTGAAAACGTGTATGGAACCTTTGGTAGTAAATGCATCTTCAATACGTATATTTGGGATCTGTGCACTCATGTACTTCTTTTATGGGTAAGTCCACTTTGTGTTTCTTGCATGCTTATGGGGTGTCACACTCTGACCCAAAGTGCAAAATACTGAACATCCAAGCATGTATCCTATCCAGGACTGTCTCCCAACAGCACTGCCTACATGTTACTCGGTAGGACCTCCTTATTTTAAAAATCCCTAGCTTTGAATCTCTTGAAATTATATCCTATGGCATTGAAGACTAATAATTCTTCTTCACCTGCAATGATTTTGATTGTGTATTTTATTTCATTCTGTGTCCCAATTTACATTCTTAAAATTGGTATACTCATCTGTGCTCCATATCCCAAATGCATTTCAGCCCCAATTGGTCCTTCATTAGAGGGTGTCCTGTGAAACACAAAAAGAAAGAGGTGTAGTCCTGTGACCAATGACGTTTACATATCACAACCCATTTTCAGAAATGTATTTTATGTCACAAATAATTTTAACATTGATAAAGTTTGATATACCTACAGAAATAATGCTGGGTTGCTTCGTACTCTGAGACATTTTTGTATTTCCTTCCTGTACAATGTAGAAGGATAGTGATCCATGCATTGGTTACATCTCAGCTGGATTATGTCAATGCTCTTTACTAAGGGATGTCCAAATCCTTGCTGGGACATCTCCATGAGGTGTAGAATGCTGTTGTGTGGCTCATCCTGAGACTGCCTAGATGGATATCGATCTCCCCTTTCTAAAAACTATGCACTGGCTGCCTATCAAGAAACGGATCCTTTTTAAATAACTTTCTCTGGTCCACAGGGCAGTGTTTCAATCCAGCTCAGCCCAGGCTAGCTTGCTGATAGGTTCCTCTCCTATTACCCTACCAGAACTTTTCAATCTGCATCTGCTGCCTTGTTAGTAGTGTGCTGCATTAAGCGCACAGCGGGGGGGGGTAAGGCATTTCCATTCTTAGTGGCTAAAGCCTGGAATCAGCTTCAGCTGTATCTCTTGATGCTTCCTTCAGCGGAGACTGTTCAGAGGAGCCTGAAAACTTGGTTTGTCTCTTCTGCTTACTAGGGTTTTCCCCTGTGTACTGGTGTGTACCTTAGCATCAGTGCCCACACTCCTTGAGTAGCCGTGCACTCTACAAAACCTCTTATTCAGTCATTCATTCAATCAAAGAATTTTCAACAAAGCCTAAATGCCTTAAGATATTTTCTCAAACCTGAGCCTTTGAAACACTTTCTGAAGGTCTGGTCTGTAGCATTCATAGAAAAAAAAGATCACTCAAAGTCTTAAAACTGCCTATGAATTGTAAACCAATTTCTGTGAGATTCAGTTAGAAATACAGCATTGTGCTAGGGTTAGGAGTATTTTATAAGCTGTATGGCATTATCAAACACTCTTTAATTTAATGACGAGTCACTCAGCATTTGGAAGGGTTACATAGAGTTTTTTGAGCTACACACTGGATTTGTGCCATGCTCTACAATACACATGCAATGTTGGTGTTTTTTTGTGAAATGAAAACATTTCTCCTTGTTAGCACCTGCTTCAAGAAGTGTTATTATTTGATGAAAAGACCAGCCTTGCTATCTTAGTAGATTGTGCTATGCCTCAAATCCTATGCAATGCCCCAGTAAAGCCCTCTTGAAGCTAATGTATGTGAAGCAGCGCAAAGGGGTATTTGCACTGAAAAAGGGGTACTTTTCTAGAGCAAAAAAACTTTTCAGCTGGAAACTAAGGGCCTCATTTACAAGAATTTGACACGTTGTCATTGATGAGCCAGATTTCTTGTGCCTGCCGCACACGCCCTAGCAACACCATAGATGTGCTGTATTTACAATACAGAGCTCCATGGCGCACGTTTTCACAAATCCATCAGAAATTACGATGCATCTGTTGGAGCTAAACTCATACAATGCTGGAGTTGTGTCATTAAACTGAAGCAACTCCAGCAATACGAGGAGAATCCAATAGGAAAAAACCCTGCATCAATTTTATGCCTGCTCTGAGCAGGGGGTGACATTTTGACGCAGTGAAGTTGTAGAAGAATGCAGTGAAAAGTTGTAAATTTCATTGCGTGAGTTCTATGTGGCATTTTACGAGGGAATACCTACCCTCCATATATTATACCTGGCGCAGGTAAAATGTGACGTAGGGCTTTACAAACTGACTCATTGGTCCCAATGTGTCTGTTCATAAATATGGAGCAGTGTAGTGCACTGTTTGCGCAGCCGCTGCGTCAAAACAAAAATGATGCAGCAGTGGCGCAAAGGACTTGTAATTGAGGTCCTAAATATCAATGTGTTGCTTGCATAGCTTTGCGTGACTGTGTGGAACCTGGTCTGACTTTGCAATGGTGCAAAGCTTTAACAAATCGAGGACCTGCACATTTGCATTGGGGATGCAGTGTCTATCCAGAGTCAATCATGTGTAAAATTTCAAATGGGATAAACTAGGAAGCATTTGAGTCCCTTCTCCTAAAATGCTGCAGGCCATCTTCCTCATTTGCCTGGGATGTAGCCTACCAACCTCCGAATAAGACTGAAGTCTAGTTTCTCTATGAATTTCTGGATCCGCCTCCATATATGCTGTTGATCCCAAAACGCTCACTCCTCTCAGGTAAACGTTATAGCTAAGTAAACACTCCTCCCAATGCCTATGCATGATCATTACTCTCGGAATGGACAAATGGTCACTACCCAGACCCAATAAGAAAGCACAGACTCATGTTCTCCCAATGATTATTTCAACATATACTCAATGATCTTGTGCTAACGACATCCTCATAATTGTCTCTTGCTGCTGCATTTAGCACAAACATGGCACTCCCCTCTACCAAACCTATTTGCTTCTGGTTCAGAAATCTTAAGAAAATCAATGCTGACTCATGCTCATACTCTGCTGGACTTGATCACATTCCTCCACTGAACTATTTGCTCTGGTGAAAACAAACTATTGCAGTTCACTTTGCAACGTGGCCCCAGAAAAGTCAAATCTCCAAAATCCACCCCAAAAAAATATTGATCAGAAGAAATACACCTCACAGAACACCAAGGAAAGGTAGTCTACAATATAATCTCTCCCTGCAACAAGGCCTGTTGTATACACCACTATGCGCACAAACATTCACTCCTTTGAACACTACATTTAATTATGTATGTCGAAAGCAGATAACTCAGTCAAAGAACTTTTACACCTACCAGGAGTAGCAACTTCCCAGTCCAACTTTCTTTGATGTAAACATTACATTATATGATCCGCTGTTTCATTTTGAAACAAACACTGTTGGTGCAAACATACCTGCCTTGGTCACTTAGCATGTTCCAACCTTGGAAACGGCGTGATGCCATATCACATTCAGCAATGTAAGGCTCATCAGCTCCTTAAAGCCTACAGCTCTAACAAACAAAGCCTGAAACATCTAGGTCTTCAAACATTGTCAATTAGCTCTAAATCCAATCCTCACAAAGTTTGTTAATGCTTTCCCTCAACTCCAGGAAATCACACAGCCAATGGTCACACAGCCAATGGCCATGCCCTGTTTGTGTATGCTCTTCGTGCACTATGGGCCTGATTTTAACCTTGGCGGACGGCGGAGGCCGTCCGCCAAGGTTCCGCCGCCAAATGACCGCACCGCGGTCACAAGACCGCGGCGGGCATTCTAACATTTCCTCTGGGCCGGCGGGCGCTCCCCAAAAGAGCGTCCGCCGGCCCAGAGGAAATGCCCCTGCAACGAGGACGCCGGCTCAGAATTGAGCCGGCGTAGTTGCAGGGGTGCGACGGGTGCAGTTTGCACCCGTCGCGTATTTCAGTGTCTGCATGGCAGACACTGAAATACTTTGGGGGGCCCTCTTACGGGGGCCCCTGCAGTGCCCATGCCATGGGCATGGGCCCTCAGGGGCCCCACGGCACCCCCTACCGCCATCCTGTTCCTGGCGGGAGACCCGCCAGGAACAGGATGGCAGTAGGGGGTGTCAGAATCCCCATGGCTGCGGAGCGCGCTCCGCAGCCATGGAGGATTCCCCCGAGCAGCGGAAAGTCGGCGGGAGACCGCCGACTTTCCGCTTCTGACCGCGGCTGAACCGCCGCGGTCAGAATGCTCGTGGGAGCACCGCCAGCCTGTTGGCGGTGCTCCCGTGGTCGGTGGCCCTGGCGGCCACCGGCCGCCAGGGTCAGAATGACCCCCTATGCCTCTTCATATGGCAGGCACATAGGGGCATATTTATACTCTGTTTGCTCCGAATTTGCGTCGTTTTTTTCGACGCAAATTCGACGCAAAACTAACTCCATATTTATACTTTGGCGTTAGACGCGTCTAGCGCCAAAGTTCATGGAGTCAACGTCATTTTTTTGCGTGAACACCTTCCTTGCGTTAATGATATGCAAGGTAGGCGTTCCCGTCTTAAAAAATGACTCAGATGCATATGCGTCGGATTTATACTCCCGGGCAAAAATGACGCCCGGGAGTGGGCGGGTCTAAAAAACCCGCATTAGCGCCGGATTTTAGCGCCTGGGTCAGGGCAGGCGTTAAGGGACCTGTGGGCTCAGAATGAGCCCAGAGGTGCCCTCCCCTGCCCCCAAGGACACCCCCTGCCACCCTTACCCACCCCAGGAGGACACCCAAGGATGGAGGGACCCACCCCAGGGACATTAAGGTAAGTCCAGGTAAGTATTTTTTTATATTTTTTTTTGTGGCATAGGGGCGCCTGATTTGTGCCCCCCTACATGCCACTATGCCCAATGACCATGCCCAGGGGACAGAAGTCCCCTGGGCATGGCCATTGGGCAAGGGGGCATGACTCCTGTCTTTGCTAAGACAGGAGTCATTTCAATGGGGGATGGGCGTCGTAAAAAAATGGCGCAAATCGGGTTGTGGCGATTTTTTTGCCTCAGCCTGACTTGCACCATTTGTGGACGCCCATACGCCATTTTCACCCTACGCCGGCGCTCCCTGGTGTACGTCGTTTTTTTTAACGCATACCAGACAGCGCTGCCGGCTAACGCCGGCTAACGTCATTCAATAAATACGGCGCCCGCATGGCGCTTCAGAATGGCGTTAGTCGGCGCTAATTTTTTTGACGCAAAACTGCGTTGGCGCAGTTTTGCGTCAAAAAGTATAAATATGGGCCATAGTACGGTGCAATTATCTGCCTTCTGTATGTTACAAGTGCGTGGCTACTGGCCATCTTCATTGTCCAATGTGGTATAAAGGCTCTATAAACAAGATGGGGACTGGGAGATTACTGGTCCAGTGCACAGTCTCCCAAATGAACCTATAATATCACAACAGGTGCACTGTTCCACAAAGGAGAGACATAAAGAAAATGATCCAGTTTGGAAATGGCGAAACTGTACTGAGTAATCTTAGGAGGGCCCTCAACCACCCATTTGGGTGACAGGTATCATCATCGGGCTCACTCCTCGCCAGACTGGTGCTGCAATGCCTGGCGGGCCACCCAACATTCTGGGTGGCACTCAACCGTTGTAAAATTGCTAACAACAAGGGTCTGGGAAAGAAACTGAATCAGAAACGGAGAGTATAGAAAAAGAGACAAAACTCTAAAATTGGCTCTGAACCTGAGCCACTATTTTAATGTGATAGAAATTGGGTTCAGGCCAAGATTAAAAGCAAAAAATATATATTAGAGTGTCACTGGAAATAATGTACCGTTACACTCTATAGTCTAGGAAGGTAGTTCGCCTAATCCCATATGGTCAACATGTTTCGCGTCTATGTTTGGTCACAAAGTGATCCGGTGACGCTTCTTCAGGACCCACAAAAAAGCCTTTGATTATTAAACTACTTCTCCTATGTGTCAGTAATTTATCAAGTGCACATCAAGTCACTTACAGTGTAGAAGACAGAGTATGTCTGAGTCAGTCGGTCAGTATAGTCGCCCTGCATGTAATCAAAAGTATAAAGGCTACAGTCTACCGGGCTACCAAGGGTGCAATGGTGCTATACTAATGGCCGATGGTTTGCTATATAAAATGTCAGCAATAGCAGTAACATGATGTATGAAACAGCAACAAAGACAATTATGCACTTTGTAATGAGGATGTCTATGTGAGTGGTTATTTTGGATTTGGAGTTCTCGAGAAATACGTGAGAGTTAGGATTGTGTAGCTAAATCTAACAGCCGAGTTGTGTTTTTTTGTAGGATTTGGATGTGAACAGAGTATTTTCAATTCAAGTGTATTTGGGTAATTTGTAATGGGGTTCCGACTAAACTTTGATAATCATAACGCCCTTTTAAGGGCGGATTTTAGGAAACATATTCTAGGAAACAGGAATGATGTATTTGAGAAAACATAAATCGTGAAAGATATATCTACATAGATAAAATACTGTTCACATCAGAGGTTTTTTCAAGCACTGTCCTCCTGAGTATTCTCATGGGTTGCAAACAACTTTGATTCTTCACCCCGCTAACACCATCATCCAGCACTACTCATTGGTTCTGAGGAGAAATGTTGATTTATTGGGTGCTGGTAGGAGGATAATATTACATGTTAGACAGGGGTGGGGGCATAAACGTCAAATCTATGTCAGGACCGGAGGCTCCGAATATGCTTCTCAATCTTTACTACTCCAAGACAGCAGCCAATAATAAAACAGTAAGAACAGAAAACACACTATAAACCAGAGGCTTTGAACCACGCCATTCAAATAACCCACCAACAGGAGCCCAACTCAGTCTACAAAATGGAGAGACACCACCTGACTTTCTCTTTCTTTGCTGCTCCACAGTCAAGATAAGTGCCTCTCTATTTAGTTTATGTCATTACAAGAGTATTATCTGTACTAAGGTTTTATACTTGCCAGGCTGTGTTTCTTGCGCAGAAACGCACCGCTTCTGTCACCTGACCCCTTGGGTCAAGACTACTTATTTATTACAGGTGCGTGTTGAACCTTTTATTTATTGACAGTATTTTTCACTCATGTGCCCTGCGATCTCCTCCCCTTTCCCCTCCCCTCCTTGCCTCTCAGTTTCAGGCTCCCCTGCCCCGTAACTCTGTCCTCTGTCAGGCAGTGCATGACTGGGTCTTCCTAGGCCCGTCTCAGTTGAATACGAAGACATGCAACGTTGCCCAATACGCACGGAGGG
Source organism: Pleurodeles waltl (assembly GCF_031143425.1). Lineage (NCBI taxonomy): Eukaryota > Metazoa > Chordata > Amphibia > Caudata > Salamandridae > Pleurodeles > Pleurodeles waltl. Next base: position 1,794,989 of record NW_027150397.1, on the reverse strand, counting down.
GCATCCGGGACGCGCCTCGTGCTCCGATGTCCGCTCTACATGCAGAAAGACGCCTTCGCCAGGCTGCAATAACGGGATGATTTCCCGACACACAGAACATCGTTCTGGACCTGTTTGTCTGCAGATAGGGGGTATTGCATAGACGTTTCAGAGACAGTTAATCCCTGGAGATTCATTAATAATTTTTGGAACTTTTACTTCTGACTGTGCCCAGCTGCACTCCCCCGACATCCCAGACCTAAGGAAGGCTGGGGCTGCAATGATTCGATTGGGTCTCTCTGTATTTAACTCCTGCACCCCTGAGCTATTTTGTTTCAGTTTGGAGGGCCCTTGCTTCCCTCTGGGACTGTAGATTGCGAATTTGGTCAGTACCATGTCACACTATGGGCCATATTTATACTTTTTGATGCAAAACTGCGCTAACGCATTTTAGCGCCCAAAAAATTAGCGCCGGCTAACGCCATTCTGAAGCGCCATGCGGGCGCCGTATCTATTGAATGGCGTTAGCCGGCGTTAGCCGACCGGCGCTGCCTGGTGTGCGTGAAAAAAAAACACGTACACCAGGCAGCGCCGGCGTAGGGAAAAATGGCGTTTGGGCGTCCAAAAATGGGGCAAGTCAGGCTGAGGCAAAAAAATCGTCTTAACCCGATTTGCGCCATTTTTTTACCACGCCCATCCCCCATTGAAATGACTCCTGTCTTAGCAAAGACAGGAGTCATGCCCCCTTGCCCAATGGCCATGCCCAGGGGACTTCTGTCCCCTGGGCATGGTCATTGGGCATAGTGGCATGTAGGGGGGCACAAATCAGGCCCCCCTATGCCAAAAATAAAATTTAAAAAAATACTTACCACAACTTACCTTTTCTTCCCTGGGATGGGTCCCTCCATCCTTGGGTGTCCTCCTGGGGTGGGCAAGGGTGGCAGGGGGTGTCCCTGGGGGCTTGGGAGGGCACCTCTGGGCTCATTCTGAGCCCACAGGTCCCTTAACGCCTGCCCTGACCCAGGCGCTAAAATCCGGCGCAAATGCGGGTTTTTTAGTCCCGCCCACTCCCGGGCGTAATTTTTGCCCGGGAGTATAAATCCGACGCAATAGCATCGGAGTCATTTTTTAAGACGGGAACGCCTACCTTGCATATCATTAACGCAAGGAAGGTGTCCACGCAAAAAAATGACGCTAATTCCATGCACTTTGGCGCTAGACGCGTCTAACGCCAAAGTATAAATATGGAGTTAGTTTTGCGTCGAATTTGCGTCGAAAAAAACGACGCAAATTCGGCGCAAACGGAGTATAAATATGCCCCTATGAGTCCTATGAACAGGGCCTTGCGCTGTATGGCCCCTACGAAGGTGAAGATTATTATTTTGACCCCTGTGTGAAACAAGTAATTGACTCCTCTGTTCAAAAATCTCTGGATGAGGCGATTTCTTCAGCCCGTCAGCCTTTATCCAAACGTCTACACAAGCTTTCTGGGTCTGTAATTCCCCCACTTCCCCCTAGGGATTTATCGTCCACCCCTTCTTTCCCTTCTGCCAAGCCATGACCCCACTCTAGCACCCTGGCCAAACTGTACCAGCCCTCTCTCCCCAAACATATGTATGCAGCGGGTGCTGCCCCTAAAAAGTCTATCCTTCTAGTCTCAGCCCCTACTTCGGATTCTGAGTCAGATTCTTCAGATTCTTCTCAAGAATCCCATAAGACTCATAAACGATCCAAAAAACGCAAACATTCCTCCTCCCCTCCCATTTCCTCCCCTTTCACCTTTTAACCCTCTGATATTGTTCATCCCCATTCCTCTGATTGGGCTCCGGCCCCGGCAGTGGCTGAATACATGCAATTGCATATCAGAAAGGATTTGAGAAAGGGGTGAGATCTCTATTAAACCCCGAATGCCCCCGTCCTGACCTACCTCATAAGGCTGCTGTCACCCCTGAAATTGATGCCACCATGGTGATTTTCCTAAAAAAGTACAACAAAGACCATAAGAAGGGTATTGATAGGGCCCTGCAGGCATATCAGGACAAGCTCTTGGACGTTTCTGGCCTGCTAGCCAAGATTCTAGAACTGGCACTTCAAGCAAAGGAAACTGGTGCATCCATTCACACTGAGGTGCTGGCCGGATAGACCCAACTAGCCATCTATTACGTGGACATTGCGAACTGTGCCCTGGACTCCGAAAGATGTAAATCTGTCCTACTTCGCATTGACCCTCAACTTGTTGATTTGGAGTCTGTTGAAGCAGGTCCCTTAACAGAAGGACAGGTGTTCTGTGATCGCTTCGTAAAAATCATTGCTAAATTCATGAGTACTTTTACTTTGCTAGACATCACAATTCTCTCTCAAGCATATGTTCAATCCCTTTTTGTAAGGGCAGGTCATTCAGAATGCCGGACTGGCCGGGACTTTCAACAAAGTCCTTTGAAAGGAGCCTATTCTGGGCCCAGAGGCTATACTCAAGATCCGACCCAAGGGGACTTCTACCCTTCCAGAGATGGAGGTGCACAAGGGCACAATTTCCAGGGCTCTGACAGCGGTTATCAAGCCATTGAAAACTCCCCTGCAGGTAATGAATCCTTCTTTTCCTTCTCTTCCTTAGGGGGCAGACACAAGCACTTCATTCACCATTGGGTCAACATTTCCTCAGATGCCTGCGTGTTAAACACAGTTCAGGGTTACGCCACAGAGTTAACTGCTACCCCTCTTTAACCAAATCTCCCTTCCTCTCTCCTTTTTCCCTACAAGACAACTCTGTTATCGACTGCAAAATTCAAGAACTTCTAGCAAAGCGAGCTATCGCCCTCACCTCCCATCACCCAAACAGATTCTGCAGCAATGTTTTTCTAGTGCAGAAGAAAAGAGGCGATCAGAGGTTGGTCATCAGCCTCTGAAATTTCAACCCTTTTCTGGTTTACTGCCATTTCAAGAAGGAAGGTATTCACCTGTTGAGAGATCTCCTTCAGGAGAGATATTGGATGGTCTGCCTCGATCTCAAGGACGGGTATTTGACAGTTCCCATTGCTCCTTCCCATAGAAAGTTTCTGCCATTTGGCCTATTGTCAGCCCAATGGGTTTTCAAGAAACCTTTGAAACCAGAGGTGGAACATCTGCACAGGAGAGGGATTTGCATTATCATTTAGCTTGACAATATGATTCTTTTGGCATAGGACCAAGCTCTTCTGCTAAAACATCTGTCGTGGACGGTATCCTTTTTGCAAAACCTGGGCTTTGTGAACAAACTCAAAAAATCTTCCATGATCCATTCTCAACAAATAGAATATTTGGGGTCTCAAGTGGACTCGGTCAAGGCTCAGCTGCTTCTCCCCCGCAGAAAATGAAGTTGATTAAGAGAGAGTTGGAGGCAACTCTGTTGAATCAGATGGTCTCTTTGAGATCCTTGGCTTGGATTGTGGGGTTACTGGCTTCCTCGATTCAGGAAGTACTCCAGGGTCCATTACATTACAGGGCTTTATAGAGATTAAAGATTCATTATCTACAACACGGTTTTGCTTATGATCACCTGATTCCCTTATCTCTTGAAACCCAGGAGGAGCTCCATTGGTAGCGCTACCACATGGAGGTCTGGAATGGCAGCGCCATCTTCGAAGCCTCTCCAAAGGTGGTGATAGAATCCGATGCCAGCCGGAGGGGCTGGGAAGCGAGATGCGGACAGTTTTCGACAGGAGGTCGGTGGTCGTCAGAGGAGTTACGGCTCCATATCCATTGCCTTGAACTTTTAGCTGGCTCCTTCACCATCAGGTCCCTCACTCCTATCAAGAGCAACTGTTGCATCCTTTTGAGGATGGACAATGTGTCAGCAGCTCGTTACATCAACCATCTGGGAGGGACCAGGTTGTGCCTATTGGTGACCATTCCCAGGGAATTCTGGCTTGTTTGCCTGTCGAAAAAGGTTATGTTGGTAGTGGAATTCCTTCCGGGAAAGGAGAAACATGTTGCAGATTGGAACTCTCAGTTCCTGATGTACTCCAGCGATTGGAAACTCCATCCGTCTGTCTTCCGGAGTATTATGTTTCTCCTGGGTCCTTGCCATACAGATCTGTTTGCATCTCTTCTCAACTATCAGTTTTTACAGTTGGAGATCAGATCCGATCCGATGGCCCTAGCAACAGACGCCTTTCAGCAGGACTGGTCCAGTCAGATAAATTATGCCTTTCCTTCGTTCACCATGATTCCCAGAGTGGCAGCACGGGTGAGGCATCAATCTGCATTATTGATTCTTGTCACTCCAGTGTGGAAGAGTCAACCATAGTGTAGGAGTCTGGCCCGGTTTGTAGTGGGTACCTTGGGTACTTACACCTTATACCAGGTCCAGTTATCCCTTATTAGTGAAATGTAGTAGTGTTCTAGCAGCTTAGGCTGATAGAGGTAGCTATAGCAGAGCAGCTTAGGCTTAACTAGGAGACATGCAAAGCTCATGCAATACCACTTATAGTTACACAGTACTTATACACAAGTAAAGACAATACTTACCAAAAATAAAGATAGTTTATTTGGGTGACACAGTACCAAAAATATCTTAGAGACAATACTTCTTCTGGAGGTAAGTATTATATACAATATACACACTAGACACCAAAATAAGGTAAGTAATTAGACATGGGATAGTGCAAACAATAGGAAATTCTATAGAATGCAATAGGAGAAAATAGGTCTAGGGGCAACACAAACCATACACTAAGAAAATGGAATGCGAATCACGAATCGCCCTAGACAAGTGTAGTGTGTGTAGAATCGCTGGGAGAGTAAGAATACAGTAAAGGTAAGTAAATTACCCCACCTCAGAGCCCAGAAAAGCCGGAGTCAAGTACTGCAAGTTTCCTTAGGACACACTACACCTCGTGATTGAGATTTTGCAGTAACCAACCAAGTCTGCAAACAACCACTACTGGATTCCTGGATCTGAAGACCTGCACAAGAAGGGGACCATGTCCAGAAGGCAAAAGAAGTTCCAGAAAGGGCAGGAGCCCCTGCCAACCCAGAAGAGGGTGCAAAAGAAGAGTCCCCGGTTGGACGAAGACTGCAGGAATGCACCCTAGGAAGGATGACAGCGGGTTCCTGCATGATGCAAAGAATGTCCCACGATGTGAAGATGGATGCAGATGTGATTTTGTGTTGGTAGTCACCAACAAGCCCTGGTTACGACAAATGTGTGTTTTGCATGAAAATGGCGCTGGATGGGCCCAGGAGGGACCTGGGTGCCTCAACTCTATGTGAGGGGGAAGAGGGGTCTCTCAGCACTTTAGAGAGCCCTCAGGATACCAGGCAGCACCCACAGGAGTACCAGGACACAAGGACGAAGGAGGTGCAAAATGTGGTTGGTGCAGCACAACATAGGAAGGTCCCACGCCACCGGAGAACAACTCAGCGAGTTGAGTGTCGCAGGACGGAGTGCTGGGGACCTCGGCCAGGATGTGCATGAAGGAATTTGGCAAATAGTGCACAGAGGTCTCAGGAGGTAAAGAAGACGCAGTTCACAGGGGTACCGTCACTCTCAGAGAAGACAAGGTTTTACCTCCTCCAAACTGCATCAGCAGGACCTCAGAACAGTCTATGTCGATGGGGTCCACAATTTGTGTCCTTAGGAGCATGCTCGTTGCTGTGAGAGGAGTCCAAGGGTACTGGTCGTCATCTTGGAAGGTGCCTGTATGAGCAGGGGAGTGACTCAGTAACCCGACGGCAGATTTCTTTGGTCCTTCTGGTGCAGGATGAAGACAGTGAGTCCCCAGAGAATGCAGACTGTGGAAACTGTTACAGTTGCTGGCTGGAGCTGAAGTTGCAGAAGAAAAGTATCCCTTGTGGGATACGTTGTTGCTGTTACAGCGGTTCCTGGAGCAGGCTGCGGTTGATCCGAGGTCAGAGGATGAACTAGTAGTTGCAAATGATTCCTGATGGAAACTTCCAAGCAGAATCAGAAGAAAACCCACTGGAGAGACCCTAAATAGCCCTGAGAGGGGGATTGGCAACATTATCAGGTAAGGACCTATCAGGAGGGGTCTCTGACGTTACCTCCTGGCACTGGCCACGCAGAGCCCTCCAGAGTGCACCCACACCTTGCAAAGCAAGATGGCTGCAGTCTGGGACACACTGAAGGAGCTCTGGGCACCACCCCTAGGGTGGTGATGGACAGGGGAGTGGTCACTCCCCTTTCCTTTGTCCACTTTTGCACCAGAGCAGGGGACAAGGAATCCCTGAACCGGTGTAGACTGGCTTATGCAGGGAGGGCACCATCTGGGCCCTTCAAAGCATTTCGGGAGGCTGGGGGAGGCTGCTCCTTCCCAGCCTGTAACACCTATTTCCAAAGAGAAAGGGTGTAACACCCGGCTCTTAGAGAAAATGCTTTGTTCTGCCTTCCTGGACTGAGCTGCTCAGACCTCAGGAGGGCACAACCCTGTCTGTGAGATGGCAGCAGCTGTAGGTGCAGTACAAGCCTCAGAGAACTGGTTTGGCAGTACTTGGGGTCCATGGTGGAGCCCCCAGGATGCATGAAATTGGCTCCTCAATACCAGATTTGGAATGGGGGGACAATTCCATGATCTTCGACATGTTACATGGCCATATTCGTAGTTACCATTGTGAAGCTACATATAGGTATTGACCTATATGTAGTGCACGCATGTAATGGTGTCCCCGCACTCACAAAGTCAGGGGAAATTGCCATAAACTATGCGGGGGCACCTTTGCTAGTGCAGGGGTGCCCTCACACTAAGTAACTTTGCACCTAAACTTCAGCAAGTGAAGGCTAGACATGTAGGTGACTTATAACTTACTTATGTGCAGTGAAAATGGCTGTGAAATAACATGTGCGTTATGTCACGCAGGCTGCAATGACAGGCCTGTGGAAGGGTTTGTCTGAGCTCCCTATGGGTGGCAAAAGAAATGCTGCAGCCCATATGGATCTTCTGGAACCCCAATGCCCTGGGTACCTAGCTACCATATACTTAGGGACTTATAAGGGGGGGTCTAGTGTGCCAATTGAAGTTGTTAAATGAAGTCACTAGCCTATAGTGACCAATTTAAAAGCAGAGCGAGCATAAGCACTGAGGTTCTGGTTAGCAGAGCCTCAGTGACACAGTCAAGCATTACTGAGAACACACACATTAGGCCTCCAACTATGAGCAATGGGGTCCTGGTTAGCAGGATCCCAGTGAGACAGGCAAAACACACTTACATTTAGGTTTTTATCTATGAGCACTGGGGTCCTGGCTAGCAGGGTCCCAGTGACACAGTAAAAACACACTGACACACTGTAGGAGGCTGGCCTGGCTTATAGTGATTACCTTGTGGTACTTACACCTTTTGCCAGGTCCAGTTATCCCTTATTAGTAAAATAGAGGTGTTTCTAGCAGCTTATGCTGTTTGAGGTAGCTATGGCAAAGCAGCTTAGCCTGAACTAGGAGACATGCAAACCTCCTACTATACCACTTATATCATATAGCACAATATTATAAGAAAACACAATACTCAGAATTACTAAAAATAAAGGTACTTTATTTTAGTGACAATATGCCAAAAAGTATCTCAGAGCATACCCTCACTTAGGAGGTAAGTAATATACAAAAATTATATGTACACAGACCCAAAACAGGTAAGTAACAGTAGGACAAGTAGTGCAAACAATGTAGGATCACAATAGGATGCAATAGGTAGACATAGGCCTACAGGCAGCACAAACCACATGCTCCAAAAGTGGAATGCGAATCATGAATGGACCCCAGGCCTATGGGAGGTTGTAGAGGGTTGCTGGGACTGTAAGAAAACAGTAAGGGTGTCCAAAATACCCCACCCCAAGACCCTGAAAAGTAGGGGTAAAGTTACCGTATTACCCCAGGAAGACACAATAGTCGTTACAGAGGATTCTGCAAGAACCACAAGCACCAGCAAAACACTGAAGACGGATTCCCGGACCTGAGGACCTGTAAAGGAAGGGGACCAAGTGCAAGAGTCACAAAAGTGTCCAGGGGGGAACAGAAGCCCACTGAACCCCGGATGAAGTTGCAAAAGGGCTGCCTCTAGGTGGAAGAAGCCAAAGATTCTGCAACAATGAAAAGGGCTGGGAACTTCTCCTTCGGATGGAAGATGTCCCACGGCATGCTGGAGGTTGCAGAGTGTTTCCAGGCAGAAATACCAAAAACAATCCTTGCTAGCTGCAAGAGTTTCTGTTGAGGGTTTTGGGTGCTTCTGGGGACCAGGAAGGACCAGTATGTTTCCCCTTGGAGGAGAAGACAGAGGGGGCGCTCAGCAACTCAGAGAGCTCCCGCAGAAGCAGGCAGCACCCGCAGAAGTACCAGAAAAGGCACTCGGAAGATCTGAGGACAGCAGTCGACTCAAAGTCACAAAGGAAGGTCCCACGACGTCGGAGTCCAACTCAGCGAGTTGGGCAATGCAGGACAGAGTGCTGGGGACCCAGGCTAGGCTGTGCACAAAGGAATCCTTGGAGAAGTGCACAGAAGCCGGAGCAGCTGCAAATCACGCAGTACACAGGTTTGCTGTCTGGTGTGGGGAGGCAAGGACTTACCTCCACCAAATTTGGACAAAAGGGCCACTGGACCTTGGGAGACACTTGGACCCAGCTCCTGTGTTCCAGGGACCAAGCTCATCAGGATGAGAGGGGACCCAGAAGACTGATAAGTTTGGTGCCTGTGTTGGCAGGGGGAAGATTCCGTCGACCCAGAGGAGATTTCTTCTTGGCTTTCAGTGCAGGGTGAAGGCAGACAGCCCTCAGAACATGCACCACCAGGAAACAGTCGAGAAAGCAGGCAGGATGAGGCGCTACAATTTTCTGGTATTCTTCTTGCTACTTTGTTGTGGTTTTGCATGCGTCCTGGAGGAGTCAGCGGTCAATCCTTGGCAGAAGTCGAAGAGGGAAGGGCAGAGGAACTCTGGTGAGCTCTTGCATTCATTTTCTGAGGAATAGCCGAGAGGAGAGACCCTAAATAGCCAGAAAAGGAGGTTTGGCTACTGAAAGAGGTAAGCACCTATCAGGAGGGGTCTCTGACATCACCTGCTGGCACTGGCCACTCAGAGCAGTCCATTGTGCCCCAACACCTCTGAATCCAAGATGGCAGAGGTCTGGGACACACTGGAGGAGCTCTGGGCACCTCCCCTGGGAGGTACTGGTCAGGGGAGTGGTCACTCCCCTTTCCTTTGTCCAGTTTTGTGCCAGAGCAGGGCTGGGGGATCCCTGAACCGGTGTAGACTGGCTTATGCAGAGATGGGCACCATCTGTGCCCATCAAAGCATTTCCAGAGGCTGGGGGAGGCTACTCCTCCCCAGCCCTTCACACCTATTTCCAAAGGGATAGGGTGTAACACCCTCTCTCAGAGGAAATCCTTTGTTCTGCCTTCCTGGGACTGGGCTGCCCAGACCCGGGGGGGGGGGGCAGAAACCTGTCTGAGGGGTTGGCAGCAGCAGCAGCTGCAGTGGAGACCCCGGAAAGGCAGTTTGCCAGTACCCGGGTTCTGTGCTAGAGACCTGGGGGATCATGGAATTGTCCCCCCAACACCAGAATGGTATTGGGGTGACAATTCCATGATCTGAGACATGTTACATGGCCATGTTCGGAGTTACCATTGTGACGCTATACATAGGTAGTGACATATATGTAGTGGGCGCGTGTAATGGTGTCCCCGCACTCACAAAGTCCGGGGAATTTTGCCTGAACAATGTGGGGGCACCTTGGCTAGTGCCAGGGTGCCCACACACTAAGTAACTTGGCACATAACCTTCAACAAGTGAGGGTTAGACATATAGGTGACTTCTAAGTTACTTATGTGCAGTGAAAGATGGCTGTGAAATAACGTGGACGTTATTTCACTCAGGCTGCAGTGGCAGGCCTGTGTAAGAATTGTCAGAGCTCCCTATGGGTGGCAAAAGAAATGCTGCAGCCCATAGGGATCTCCTGGAACCCCAATACCCTGGGTAGCTAGGTACCATATTCAAGGGAATTATAATGGTGTTCCAGTGTGCGAATGTGAATTGGTAAAATTGGTCACTAGCCTGCAGTGACAATTTTAAAGCAGAGAGAAAGCATAAACACTGAGGTTTGGTTAGCAGAGCCTCAGTGATACAGTTCGGCACCACACAGGGAACACATATAGGCCACAAACCTATGAGCACTGGGGTCCTGGCTAGCAGGATCCCAGTGACACATATCAAACACACTGACAACATAGGGTTTTCACTATGAGCACTGGGTCCTGGCTAGCAGGATCCCAGTGAGACAGTAAAAACACCCTGACATATACTCACAAACAGGCCAAAAGTGGGGGTAACAAGGCTAGAAAGAGACTACCTTCCTACACTTTTTACCTGTTGATGGGGAAGGATCCTGAGTTTTCAGGCCTTTTTCTCTCCTTTGCTTTTTCATTTCAGCTGAAATGTGAGGAAGCAAATTGTTCAGGGATACCCAGCATGGCTGCATGGGTATTAAACTCTACATCAGCCCAACCTGAGGCCTCTAGGTCATTACCTAAGAGACAGTCCACAGGTAAGCTAGGTGATACTACGACCTGCTTAGGACCAGTAACTCCACCCCAATTAAACTGAAGTATAGCTAAGGGAAGGAACTTAGTGGAGTAATGGACATCAATAATCTTGTACTGTTGTCCAATGATGTGTTGTTCAGGAGACACTAGGTTCTCATTCACCAAAGTGATACTGGCACCTGTGTCCCTGTAGGCCTGGGCCTCAACACCATTTATTGAAACTGTCTACCTGTACTTATCCATTGTAAGGGGACAAGCAGCCAGTGTGGCAAGGCCAATGCCACCAGGTGTGACAGAAACTGTCTTGGGACTGACTACCCCAGTTTCTATGATGGACCCTGTGAGAAAGTAGCCTCTTTCTAGCCTTGTTACCCCCACTTTGGGCCTGTTTGTGAGTGTATGTCAGGGTGTTTTCACTGTCTCACTGGTATCCTGCTTGCCAGGGCCCAGTGCTCATAGTGAAAACCCTATGTTTTCAGTATGTTTGTTATGTGTCACTGGGACCCTGCTAGTCAGGACCCCAGTGCTCATAAGTTTGTGACCTAAAGGTATGTGTTCCCTGTGTGATGCCTAACTGTCTCACTGAGGCTCTGCTAACCAGAACCTCAGTGGTTATGCTCTCTCTTTACAAATTGTCACTAACAGGCTAGTGACCAATTTTACCAATTTACATTGGCTTACTGGAACACCCTTATAATTCCCTAGTATATGGTACTGAGGTACCCAGGGTATTGGGGTTCCAGGAGATCCCTATGGGCTGCAGCATTTCTTTTGCCACCCATAGGGAGCTCTGACAATTCTTACACAGGCCTGCCACTGCAGCCTGAGTGAAATAACGTCCACGTTATTTCACAGCCATTTTACACTGCACTTAAGTAACTTATAAGTCACCTATATGTCTAACCTTTACCTGGTAAAGGTTGGGTGCTAAGTTACTTAGTGTGTGGGCACCCTGGCACTAGCCAAGGTGCCCCCACATTGTTCAGGGCCAATTCCCCGGACTTTGTGAGTGCGGGGACACCATTACACGCGTGCACTACATATAGGTCACTACCTATATGTAGCTTCACAATGGTAACTCCGAATATGGCCATGTAATATGTCTATGATCATGGAATTGCCCCCTCTATACCATCCTGGCATAGTTGGCACAATCCCATGATCCCATTGGTCTGTAGCACAGACCCTGGTACTGCCAAACTGCCTTTCCCGGGGTTTCACTGCAGCTGCTGCTGCTGCCAACCCCTCAGACAGGCATCTGCCCTCCTGGGGTCCAGCCAGGCCTGGCCCAGGATGGCAGAACAAAGGACTTCCTCTGAGAGAGGGTGTTACACCCTCTCCCTTTGGAAAATGGTGTGAAGGCAGGGGAGGAGTAGCCTCCCCCAGCCTCTGGAAATGCTTTCTTGGGCACAGATGTGCCCAATTCTGCATAAGCCAGTCTACACCGGTTCAGGGGACCCCTTAGCCCTGCTCTGGCGCGAAACTGGACAAAGGAAAGGGGAGTGACCACTCCCCTGACCTGTACCTCCCCTGGGAGGTGCCCAGAGCTCCTCCAGTGTGCTCCAGACCTCTGCCATCTTGGAAACAGAGGTGCTGCTGGCACACTGGACTGCTCTGAGTGGCCAGTGCCACCAGGTGACGTCAGAGACTCCTTGTGATAGGCTCCTTCAGGTGTTGCTAGCCTATCCTCTCTCCTAGGTAGCCAAACCCTCTTTTCTGGCTATTTAGGGTCTCTGTCTCTTGGGATTCCTTAGATAACGAATGCAAGAGCTCATCCGAGTTCCTCTGCATCTCTCTCTTCACCTTCTGCCAAGGAATCGACTGCTGACCGCGCTGGAAGCCTGCAAAACTGCAACATAGTAGCAAAGACGACTACTGCAACTCTGTAACGCTGATCCTGCCGCCTTCTCGACTGTTTTCCTGGTGGTGCATGCTGTGGGGGTAGTCTGCCTCCTCTCTGCACTAGAAGCTCCGAAGAAATCTCCCGTAGGTCGACGGAATCTTCCCACTGCAACCGCAGGCACCAAAAAGCTGCATTACCGGTCCCTTGGGTCTCCTCTCGGCACGACGAGCGAGGTCCCTCGAATCCAGCAACTCTGTCCAAGTGACTCCCACAGTCCAGTGACTCTTCAGTCCAAGTTTGGTGGAGGTAAGTCCTTGCCTCACCTCGCTAGACTGCATTGCTGGGAACCGTGACTTTTGCAGCTACTCCGGCCCCTGTGCACTTCCGGCGGAAATCCTTTGTGCACAGCCAAGCCTGGGTCCACGGCACTCTAACCTGCATTGCACGACTTTCTAAGTTGGTCTCCGGCGACGTGGGACTCCTTTGTGCGACTTCGGGTGAGCACAGTTTCATGCATCATTGTAGTGCCTGTTTCTGGCACTTCTCCGGGTGCTACCTGCTGCTAAGAGAGCTCTTTCTCTTGCTCGATGTCCCCTCTACCTCCTGGTCCAATTTGCGACCTCCTGGTCCCTCCTGGGCCACAGCAGCGTCCAAAAACCTTAACCGCACGATTTGCAGCTAGCAAGGCTTGTTGGCATTCTTTTGGCGGGAAAATACTTCTGCACAACTCTACAAGGCGAGAGGGATCAGTCCTCCAAAGGGGAAGTCTCTAGCCCTTTGCGTTCCTGCAGAAACCGCAGCTTCTTTTGTCCAGTAGAAGCTTCTTTGCACCCGCAGCTGGCATTTCCTGGGCATCTGCCCATCTCCGACTTGCTTGTGACTTTTGGACTTGGTCCCCTTGTTCCACAGGTACCCCAGATTGGAAATCCAGCGTTGTTGCATTGTTGGTTTGTGTCTTTCCTGCCTTATTCCCCTATCAAGACTTCTTTGTCCTTTGGGGAACTTTAGTGCACTTTGCACTCACTTTTCAGGGTCTTGGGGTGGGCTATTTTTCTAACCCTCACTATTTTCTAATAGTCCCAGCGACCCTCTACAAGGTCACATAGGTTTGGGGTCCATTCGTGGTTCGCATTCCACTTCTGGAGTATATGGTTTGTGTTGCCCCTATCCCTATGTGTCTCCATTGCATCCTATTGTAACTATACATTGTTTGCGCTGTTTTCTAAGACTATTACTGCATATTTTGGTATTGTGTATATATATCTTGTGTATATTTCCTATCCTCTCACTGAGGGTACACTCTGAGATACTTTGGCATATTGTCATAAAAATAAAGTACCTTTATTTTTAGTATAACTGTGTATTGTGTTTTCTTATGATATTGTGCATATGACACTAAGTGGTACTGTAGTAGCTTCACACGTCTCCTAGTTCAGCCTAAGCTGCTCTGCTAAGCTACCATTATCTATCAGCCTAAGCTGCTAGACACCCTATACACTAATAAGGGATAACTGGGCCTGGTGCAAGGTGCAAGTACCCCTTGGTACTCACTACAAGCCAGTCCAGCCTCCTACATTGGTTGTGCAGCGGTGGGATAAGTGCTTTGAGACTACTTACCACTCTTGTGATTGTTATTTTCATAAGAGAAAAATATACAAAACAAGTTCAGTGTATATACACATTGCCAAAACGTTTTGCATTTCCTCTTTTCACTCTTTTCTAAGTGCTGAAAAGTACTTCTAACTTTCTAAAAAGTTCTAAAAAGTTGAAAAAGTTTTTTTTTCTGTCTTTCTAAAAGCCCTGACAAACTTTTTTCTCTTTTTCTATCACTTTAACTCTCTCTAAAAATGTCTGGCACAGGCCAAAATGTTGATCTGTCCAAACTTGCATATGACCACCTTAGCTGGAAAGGAGCAAGGAGTCTCTGTGTAGAGAGAGGTTTGAGTGTAGGGAAGAATCCTTCCTTGGAACTGTTACTTAACATGCTTAGAGAACAAGATAAGGCAAGAAGTGCCCCATCTGTTGAAAAAGTAGCTAATGGTTCCCAATCTGATCCATGGACTCCCCCAGGAAAAGATTCAGGAAAGAAACTTCCTAGCCTGCCCATTACTAGACAGTCTAGCATAGTTGGTAATGATGTTGAGTCACACCATACAAATAGTGTTGTCTCACATCATAGCAAAAGCATTTATTCTCACCACAGTGGTACTGATGTTTCTGTTAGCCAAGCTGTTAGGGTGCCCTCAGTAAGGGACAGGTCTCCTTCTGTCCATTCTCACCATACTTCTGTTTCAAGGCATGTCCCTCCCACCCACCCTGATGACAGATTGTTAGAAAGGGAACTCAATAGATTGAGAGTGGAACAAACCAGACTGAAGCTCAAGAAGCAACAGCTGGATTTGGATAGACAGACTTTAGAAGTAGAGAAGGAGAGACAGAAACTGGGTTTAGAAACCCATGGTGGCAGCAGCAGTATTCCCCATAGTCATCCTGCAAAAGAGCATGATTCCAGGAATCTGCACAAGATAGTTCCCCCTTATAAGGAGGGGGATGACACTAACAAGTGGTTTGCTGCACTTGAGAGGGCCTGTGCTGTACAGGATGTCCCTCAAAGGCAGTGGGCTGCTATCCTATGGCTATCATTTAGTGGAAAAGGTAGGGATAGGCTCCTTACAGTGAAAGAAAATGAAGCTAATGATTACAAAGTTCTTAAGAATGCACTCCTGGATGGTTATGGCTTAACCACTGAACAATACAGGATAAAGTTCAGAGAGACCAAAAAGGAGTCTTCACAAGACTGGGTTGATTTCATTGACCATTCAGTGAAGGCCTTGGAGGGGTGGTTACATGGCAGTAAAGTTACTGATTATGACAGCCTGTATAACTTGATCCTGAGAGAGCATATTCTTAATAATTGTGTGTCTGATTTGTTGCACCAGTACTTGGTGGACTCTGATCTGACCTCTCCCCAAGAATTGGGAAAGAAGGCAGACAAATGGGTCAGAACAAGGGTGAACAGAAAAGTTCATACAGGGGGTGACAAAGAGAACAACAAGAAGAAAGATGGTGAAAAATCTCAAGATAAGCATGGGGATAAGGGTAAAACCAAAGATCCCACTTCAAATCTTAAACACTCTTCAGGGGGTGGGGATAAAACAAATTCTTCCTCTTCTTCTCAACCTACACAATTTAAAAAGCCTTGGTGCTTTGTGTGTAAAAATAGAGGCCATAGGCCAGGGGATAAGTCCTGTCCAGGTAAACCCCCTGAGCCTACCACCACTAATACATCAAGCTCTAGTGCCCCTAGCAGTAGTGGTACTAGTGGTGGGACTGCTGGCAACAGTAAAGTTAAGGGTGTAGTTGGGTTCACTTATGGGTCCATAGTAGAAACTGGGGTAGTCAGTCCCAAGACAGTTTCTGTCACACCTAGTGGCATTGGCCTTGCCACACTGGCTGCTTGTCCCCTTACAATGGATAAGTACAGGCAGACAGTTTCAATAAATGGTGTTGAGGCCTTGGCCTACAGGGACACAGGTGCCAGTATCACTTTGGTGACTGAAAACCTAGTGCACCCTGATCAACACATCATTGGACAACAGTATAAAATTATTGATGTCCATAACTCCACTAAGTTTCTTCCCTTAGCTATAATTCAGTTTAGTTGGGGTGGAGTTACTGGCCCTAAGCAGGTGGTGGTATCACCTAGCTTACCTGTAGACTGTCTCTAAGGTAATGACCTAGAGGCCTCAGGTTGGGCTGATGTAGAGTTTTATGCCCATGCAGCCATGCTGGGCATCCCAGAGGAATTGTTCCCTCTCATTTCTACTGAAATGAAAAAGCAAAGGAGAGAAGGCCGGAAAACTCAGGATCCCTCTCCATCAACAGGTAAAAAGGGTATCACAGTATCCCCTAACCACCCTACCATTCAGGATACCATTCCTGTGGTGGGAGAAACCTCTCCTGGGGTGGCACCTGTTCCAAGAGAATCATCAGTTGTCAAAACTGTACTCCCTGAGGTAGAAGTACCTCTCTGTGGGATAACTAACATTGGTGAGAAAAAGAGCACCATTTTAGTTAACATGGAGCATCCCTCCAACCCTCCCAAAGAAACTTTAGTGCAGAAAACCTGCACTGCCTCACAACACTTAGGACAGCATCCCTGCCCTAGTGTGGAGCTCATAGGACAGCATCCCTGCCCTGCTCCAACTGAAGAGAAACAGCATCCCTGTTCTCTCTTCCAGCCATATGGACAACATTTTTGCCCAGCTATGGCTTTTCTGAGACAGCATCCCTGTCTGGCATTTCCATCACTACAAATAGGTTCAGTGGACAATTCCCACTGCTCTAAACTAAAACTTACTGATAGAAACTCTGAAAATACATCTTCACATTGTTGCTTAGCTAAAAAACTTCAAACAGGGTGGTTTACATCCCCACAGGGAAGTAACCATATAGTGGATGATAAAGGGAGTAACCAGTCTATTGCAGAGCTACTCTCTACTTATCACCACTTAGACAATAAAGTCTCAACTGGCCAACGTTAGCCTTATTGTCCTTCGTTTGGGGGGGGGTTGTGTGAGAAAGTAGCCTCTTTCTAGCCTTGTTACCCCCACTTTGGGCCTGTTTGTGAGTGTATGTCAGGGTGTTTTCACTGTCCCACTGGTATCCTGCTTGTCAGGGCCCAGTGCTCATAGTGAAAACCCTATGTTTTCAGTATGTTTGTTATGTGTCACTGGGACCCTGCTAGTCAGGACCCCAGTGCTCATAAGTTTGTGACCTAAAGGTATGTGTTCCCTGTGTGATGCCTAACTGTCTCACTGAGGCTCTGCTAACCAGAACCTCAGTGATTATGCTCTCTCTTTACAAATTGTCACTAACAGGCTAGTGACCAATTTTACCAATTTACATTGGCTTACTGCAACACCCTTATAATTCCCTAGTATATGGTACTGAGGTACCCAGGGTATTGGGGTTCCAGGAGATCCCTATGGGCTGCAGCATTTCTTTTGCCACCCATAGGGAGCTCTGACAATTCTTACACAGGCCTGCCACTGCAGCCTGAGTGAAATAACGTCCACGTTATTTCACAGCCATTTTACACTGCACTTAAGTAACTTATAAGTCACCTATATGTCTAACCTTTACCTGGTAAAGGTTGGGTGCTAAGTTACTTAGTGTGTGGGCACCCTGGCACTAGCCAAGGTGCCCCCA
Source organism: Pleurodeles waltl (assembly GCF_031143425.1). Lineage (NCBI taxonomy): Eukaryota > Metazoa > Chordata > Amphibia > Caudata > Salamandridae > Pleurodeles > Pleurodeles waltl. The sequence goes on along the minus strand of NW_027150397.1, from coordinate 1,777,436 downwards.
CATTGTTCAGGGCCAATTCCCCGGAATTTGTGAGTGCGGGGACACCATTACACGCGTGCACTACATATAGGTCACTACCTATATGTAGCTTCACAATGGTAACTCCGAATATGGCGATGTAATATGTCTATGATCATGGAATTGCCCCCTCTATACCATCCTGGCATAGTTGGCACAATCCCATGATCCCTGTGGTCTGTAGCACATACCCTGGTACTGCCAAACTGCCTTTCCCGGGGTTTCACTGCAGGTGCTGCTGCTGCCAACCCCTCAGACAGGCATCTGCCCTCCTGGGGTCCAGCCAGGCCTGGCCCAGGATGGCAGAACAAAGGACTTCCTCTGAGAGAGGGTGTTACACCCTCTCCCTTTGGAAAAAGGTGTGAAGGCAGGGGAGGAGTAGCCTCCCCCAGCCTCTGGAAATGCTTTCTTGGGCACAGATGTGCCCAATTCTGCATAAGCCAGTCTACACCGGTTCAGGGGACCCCTTAGCCCTGCTCTGGCACGAAACTGGACAAAGGAAAGGGGAGTGACCACTCCCCTGACCTGTACCTCCCCTGGGAGGTGCCCAGAGCTCCTCCAGTGTGCTCCAGGCCTCTGCCATCTTGGAAACAGAGGTGCTGCTGGCACACTGGACTGCTCTGAGTGGCCAGTGCCACCAGGTGACGTCAGAGACTCCTTGTGATAGGCTCCTTCAGGTGTTACTAGCCTATCCTCTCTCCTAGGTAGCCAAACCCTCTTTTCTGGCTATTTAGGGTCTCTGTCTCTTGGGATTCCTTAGATAACGAATGCAAGAGCTCATCCGAGTTCCTCTGCATCTCTCTCTTCACCTTCTGCCAAAGAATCGACTGCTGACCGCGCTGGAAGCCTGCAAAACTGCAACATAGTAGCAACGACGACTACTGTAACTCTGTAACGCTGATCCTGCCGCCTTCTCGACTGTTTTCCTGGTGGTGCATGCTGTGGGGGTAGTCTGCCTCCTCTCTGCACTAGAAGCTCTGAAGAAATCTCCCGTGGGTCGACGGAATCTTCCCCCTGCAACCGCAGGCACCAAAAAGCTGCATTACCGGTCCCTTGGGTCTCCTCTCGGCACGACGAGCGAGGTCCCTCGAATCCAGCAACTCTGTCCAAGTGACTCCCACAGTCCAGTGACTCTTCAGTCCAAGTTTGGTGGAGGTAAGTCCTTGCCTCACCTCGCTAGACTGCATTGCTGGGAACCGCGACTTCTGTAGCTACTCCGGCCCCTGTGCACTTCCGGCAGAAATCCTTTGTGCACAGCCAAGCCTGGGTCCACGGCACTCTAACCTGCATTGCACGACTTTCTAAGTTGGTCTCCGGCGACGTGGGACTCCTTTGTGCGACTTCGGGTGAGCACAGTTTCACGCATCCTTGTAGTGCCTGTTTCTGGCACTTCTCTGGGTGCTACCTGCTGCTAAGAGGGCTCCTTGTCTTGCTCGACGTCCCCTCTACCTCCTGGTCCAATTTGCGACTTCGTGGTCCCTCCTGGGCCACAGCAGCGTCCAAAAACGCTAACTGCACAATTTGCAGCTAGCAAGGCTTGTTGGCGTTCTTTCGGCGGGAAAACACTTCTGCCTGACTCCCCAAGGCGAGTAGGATCCATCTTCCAAAGGGGAAGTCTCTAGCCCTTTGCATTCCTGCAGAAACCACAGCTTCTTCCGTCCAGTAGAAGCTTCTTTGCACCCGCAGCTGGCATTTCCTGGGCATCTGCCCATCTCCGACTTGCTTGTGACTTTGCGACTTGGTCCCCTTGTTCCACAGGTACCCCAGATTGGAAATCCAGCGTTGTTGCATTGTTGGTTTGTGTCTTTCCTGCCTTATTCCCCTATCACGACTTCTTTGTCCTTTGGGGAACTTTAGTGCACTTTGCACTCACTTTTCAGGGTCTTGGGGTGGGCTATTTTTCTAACCCTCACTATTTTCTAATAGTCCCAGCGACCCTCTACAAGGTCACATAGGTTTGGGGTCCATTTGTGGTTCGCATTCCACTTCTGGAGTATATGGTTTGTGTTGCCCCTATCCCTATGTGTCTCCATTGCATCCTATTGTAACTATACATTGTTTGAGCTGTTTTCTAAGACTATTACTGCATATTTTGGTATTGTGTATATATATCTTGTGTATATTTCCTATCCTCTCACTGAGGGTACACTCTGAGATACTTTGGCATATTGTCATAAAAATAAAGTACCTTTATTTTTAGTATAACTGTGTATTGTGTTTTCTTATGATATTGTGCATATGACACTAAGTGGTACTGTAGTAGCTTCACACGTCTCCTAGTTCCGCCTAAGCTGCTCTGCTAAGCTACCATTATCTATCAGCCTAAGCTGCTAGACACCCTATACACTAATAAGGGATAACTGGGCCTGGTGCAAGGTGCAAGTACCCCTTGGTACTCACTACAAGCCAGTCCAGCCTCCTACATTGGTTGTGCAGCGGTGGGATAAGTGCTTTGAGACTACTTACCACTCTTGTCATTGTACTTTTCATAAGAGAAAAATATACAAAACAAGTTCAGTGTATATACACTTTGCCAAAAAGTTTTGCATTTCCTCTTTTCACTCCTTTCTAAGTGCTGAAAAGTACTTCTAACTTTCTAAAAAGTTCTAAAAAGTTTAAAAAGTTTTTTTTTCTGTCTTTCTAAAAGCTCTGACAAACTTTTTTCTCTTTTTCTATCACTTTAACTCTCTCTAAAAATGTCTGGCACAGGCCAAAATGTTGATCTGTCCAAACTTGCATATGACCACCTTAGCTGGAAAGGAGCAAGGAGTCTCTGTGTAGAGAGAGGTTTGAGTGTAGGGAAGAATCCTTCCTTGGAATTGTTACTTAACATGCTTAGCGAACAAGATAAGGCAAGAAGTGCCCCATCTGTTGAAAAAGTAGCTAATGGTTCCCAATCTGATCCAGGGACTCCCCCAGGAAAAGATTCAGGAAAGAAACTTCCTAGCCTGCCCATTACTAGACAGTCTAGCATAGTTGGTAATGATGTTGAGTCACACCATACAAATAGTGTTGTCTCACATCATAGCAAAAGCATTTATTCTCACCACAGTGGTACTGATGTTCTGTTAGCCAAGCTGTTAGGGTGCCCACAGTAAGGGACAGGTCTCCTTTTGTCCATTCTCACCATACTTCTGTTTCAAGGCATGTCCCTCCCACCCACCCTGATGACAGATTGTTAGAAAGGGAACTCAATAGATTGAGAGTGGAACAAACCAGACTGAAGCTCAAGAAGCAACAGCTGGATTTGGATAGACAGACTTTAGAAGTAGAGAAGGAGAGACAGAAACTGGGTTTAGAAACCCATGGTGGCAGCAGCAGTATTCCCCATAGTCATCCTGCAAAAGAGCATGATTCCAGGAATCTGCACAAGATAGTTCCCCCTTATAAGGAGGGGGATGACATTAACAAGTGGTTTGCTGCACTTGAGAGGGCCTGTGCTTGTACAGGATGTCCCTCAAATGCAGTGGGCTGCTATCCTATGGCTATCATTTAGTGGAAAAGGTAGGGATAGGCTCCTTACAGTGAAAGAAAATGAAGCTAATGATTACAAAGTTCTTAAGAATGCACTCCTGGATGGTTATGGCTTAACCACTGAACAATACAGGATAAAGTTCAGAGAGACCAAAAAGGAGTCTTCACAAGACTGGGTTGATTTCATTGACCATTCAGTGAAGGCCTTGGAGGGGTGGTTACATGGCAGTAAAGTTACTGATTATGACAGCCTGTATAACTTGATCCTGAGAGAGCATATTCTTAATAATTGTGTGTCTGATTTGTTGCACTAGTACTTGGTGGACTCTGATCTGACCTCTCCCCAAGAATTGGGAAAGAAGGCAGACAAATGGGTCAGAACAAGGGTGAACAGAAAAGTTCATACAGGGGGTGACAAAGAGAACAACAAGAAGAAAGATGGTGAAAAATCTCAAGATAAGCATGGGGATAAGGGTAAAACCAAAGATCCCACTTCAAATCTTAAACACTCTTCAGGGGGTGGGGATAAAACAAATTCTTCCTCTTCTTCTCAACCTACACAATTTAAAAAGCCTTGGTGCTTTGTGTGTAAAAATAGAGGCCATAGGCCAGGGGATAAGTCCTGTCCAGGTAAACCCCCTGAGCCTACCACCACTAATACATCAAGCTCTAGTGCCCCTAGCAGTAGTGGTACTAGTGGTGGGACTGCTGGCAACAGTCAAGTTAAGGGTGTAGTTGGGTTCACTTATGGGTCCATAGTAGAAACTGGGGTAGTCAGTCCCAAGACAGTTTCTGTCACACCTAGTGGCATTGGCCTTGCCACACTGGCTGCTTGTCCCCTTACAATGGATAAGTACAGGCAAGACAGTTTCAATAAATGGTGTTGAGGCCTTGACCTACAGGGACACAGGTGCCAGTATAACTTTGGTGACTGAAAACCTAGTGCACCCTGATCAACACATCATTGGACAACAGTATAAAATTATTGATGTCCATAACTCCACTAAGTTTCTTCACTTAGCTATAATTCAGTTTAGTTGGAGTGGAGTTACTGGCCCTAAGCAGGTGGTGGTATCACCTAGCTTACCTGTAGACTGTCTCTTAGGTAATGACCTAGAGGCCTCAGGTTGGGCTGATGTAGAGTTTTTTGCCCATGCAGCCATGCTGGGCATCCCAGAGGACTTGTTCCCTCTCATTTCTACTGAAATGAAAAAGCAAAGGAGAGAAGGCCGGAAAACTCAGGATCCCTCTCCATCAACAGGTAAAAAGGGTATCACAGTATCCCCTAACCACCCTACCATTCAGGATACCATTCCTGTGGTGGGAGAAACCTCTCCTGGGGTGGCACCTGTTCCAAGGGAATCATCAGTTGGCAAAACTGTACTCCCTGAGGTAGAAGTACCTCTCTGTGGGATAACTAACATTGGTGAGAAAAAGAGCACCATTTTAGTTAACATGGAGCATCCCTCCAACCCTCCCAGAGAAACTTTAGTGCAGAAAACCTGCACTGCCTCACAACACTTAGGACAGCATCCCTGCCCTAGTGTGGAGCTCATAGGACAGCATCCCTGCCCTGCTCCAACTCAAGAGAAACAGCATCCCTGTTCTCTCTTCCAGCCATATGGACAACATTTTTGCCCAGCTATGGCTTTTCTGAGACAGCATCCCTGTCTGGCATTTCCATCACTACAAATAGGTTCAGTGGACAATTCCCACTGCTCTAAACTAAAACTTACTGATAGAAACTCTGAAAATACATCTTCACATTGTTGCTTAGCTAAAAAACTTCAAGCAGGGTGGTTTACATCCCCACAGGGAAGTAACCATATAGTGGATGATAAAGGGAGTAACCAGTCTATTGCAGAGCTACTCTCTACTTATCACCACTTAGACAATAATGTCTCAACTGGCCAAGGTTAGCCTTATTGTCCTTCGTTTGGGGGGGGGTTGTGTGAGAAAGTAGCCTCTTTCTAGCCTTGTTACCCCCACTTTGGGCCTGTTTGTGAGTGTATGTCAGGGTGTTTTCACTGTCTCACTGGTATCCTGCTTGCCAGGGCCCAGTGCTCATAGTGAAAACCCTATGTTTTCAGTATGTTTGTTATGTGTCACTGGGACCATGCTAGTCAGGACCCCAGTGCTCATAAGTTTGTGACCTAAAGGTATGTGTTCCCTGTGTGATGCCTAACTGTCTCACTGAGGCTCTGCTAACCAGAACCTCAGTGGTTATGCTCTCTCTTTACAAATTGTCACTAACAGGCTAGTGACCAATTTTACAAATTTACATTGGCTTACTGGAACACCCTTATAATTCCCTAGTATATGGTACTGAGGTACCCAGGGTATTGGGGTTCCAGGAGATCCCTATGGGCTGCAGCATTTCTTTTGCCACCCAAAGGGAGCTCTGACAATTCTTACACAGGCCTGCCACTGCAGCCTGAGTGAAATAACGTCCACGTTATTTCACAGCCATTTTACACTGCACTTAAGTAACTTATAAGTCACCTATATGTCTAACCTTTACCTGGTAAAGGTTGGGTGCTAAGTTACTTAGTGTGTGGGCACCCTGGCACTAGCCAAGGTGCCCCCACATTGTTCAGGGCCAATTCCCCGGAATTTGTGAGTGCGGGGACACCATTACACGCGTGCACTACATATAGGTCACTACCTATATGTAGCTTCACAATGGTAACTCCGAATATGGCGATGTAATATGTCTATGATCATGGAATTGCCCCCTCTATACCATCCTGGCATAGTTGGCACAATCCCATGATCCCTGTGGTCTGTAGCACATACCCTGGTACTGCCAAACTGCCTTTCCCGGGGTTTCACTGCAGGTGCTGCTGCTGCCAACCCCTCAGACAGGCATCTGCCCTCCTGGGGTCCAGCCAGGCCTGGCCCAGGATGGCAGAACAAAGGACTTCCTCTGAGAGAGGGTGTTACACCCTCTCCCTTTGGAAAATGGTGTGAAGGCAGGGGAGGAGTAGCCTCCCCCAGCCTCTGGAAATGCTTTCTTGGGCACAGATGTGCCCAATTCTGCATAAGCCAGTCTACACCGGTTCAGGGGACCCCTTAGCCCTGCTCTGGCGCGAAACTGGACAAAGGAAAGGGGAGTGACCACTCCCCTGACCTGTACCTCCCCTGGGAGGTGCCCAGAGCTCCTCCAGTGTGCTCCAGACCTCTTACATCTTGGAAACAGAGGTGCTGCTGGCACACTGGACTGCTCTGAGTGGCCAGTGCCACCAGGTGACGTCAGAGACTCCTTGTGATAGGCTCCTTCAGGTGTTGCTAGCCTATCCTCTCTCCTAGGTAGCCAAACCCTCTTTTCTGGCTATTTAGGGTCTCTGTCTCTTGGGATTCCTTAGATAACGAATGCAAGAGCTCATCCGAGTTCCTCTGCATCTCTCTCTTCACCTTCTGCCAAGGAATCGACTGCTGACCGCGCTGGAAGCCTGAAAAACTGCAACATAGTAGCAAAGACGACTACTGCAACTCTGTAACGCTGATCCTGCCGCCTTCTCGACTGTTTTCCTGGTGGTGCATGCTGTGGGGGTAGTCTGCCTCCTCTCTGCACTAGAAGCTCCGAAGAAATCTCCCGTGGGTCGACGGAATCTTCCCCCTGCAACCGCAGGCACCAAAAAGCTGCATTACCGGTCCCTTGGGTCTCCTCTCGGCACGACGAGCGAGGTCCCTCGAATCCAGCAACTCTGTCCAAGTGACTCCCACAGTCCAGTGACTCTTCAGTCCAAGTTTGGTGGAGGTAAGTCCTTGCCTCACCTCGCTAGACTGCATTGCTGGGAACCGCGACTTTTGCAGCTACTCCAGCCCCTGTGCACTTCCGGTGGAAATCCTTTGTGCACAGCCAAGCCTGGGTCCACGGCACTCTAACCTGCATTGCACGACTTTCTAAGTTGGTCTCCGGCGACGTGGGACTCCTTTGTGCGACTTCGGGTGAGCACCGTTTCACGCTTCCTCGTAGTGCCTGTTTCTGGCACTTCTCTGGGTGCTACCTGCTGTTAAGAGGGCTCCTTGTCTTGCTCGCCATCCCCTCTACCTCCTGGTCCAATTTGCGACCTCCTGGTCCCTCCTGGGCCACAGCAGCGTCCAAAAACGCTAACTGCACGATTTGCAGCTAGCAAGGCTTGTAGGCATTCTTTTGGCGGGAAAACACTTCTGCACGACTCTACAAGGCGAGAGGGATCGGTCCTGCAAAGAGGAAGTCTCTAGCCCTTTGCGTTCTTGCAGAAATCACAGCTTCTTCTGTCCAGTAGAAGCTTCTTTGCACCCGCAGCTGGCATTTCCTGGGCATCTGCCCATCTCCGACTTGCTTGTGACTTTTGGACTTGGTCCCCTTGTTCCACAGGTACCCTAGATTGGAAATCCACAGTTGTTGCATTGTTGGTTTGTGTCTTTCCTGCCTTATTCCCCTTACACGACTTCTTTGTCCTTTGGGGAACTTTAGTGCACTTTGCACTCACTTTTCAGGGTCTTGGGGTGGGCTATTTTTCTAACCCTCACTATTTTCTAATAGTCCCAGCGATCCTCTACAAGGTCACATAGGTTTGGGGTCCATTCGTGGTTCGCATTCCACTTCTGGAGTATATGGTTTGTGTTGCCCCTATCCCTATGTGTCTCCATTGCATCCTATAGTAACTATACATTGTTTGCACTGTTTTCTAAGACTATTACTGCATATTTTGGTATTGTGTATATATATCTTGTGTATATTTCCTATCCTCTCACTGAGGGTACACTCTGAGATACTTTGGCATATTGTCATAAAAATAAAGTACCTTTATTTTTAGTATAACTGTGTATTGTGTTTTCTTATGATATTGTGCATATGACACTAAGTGGTACTGTAGTAGCTTCACACGTCTCCTAGTTCAGCCTAAGCTGCTCTGCTAAGCTACCATTATCTATCAGCCTAAGCTGCTAGACACCCTATACACTAATAAGGGATAACTGGGCCTGGTGCAAGGTGCAAGTACCCCTTGGTACTCACTACAAGCCAGTCCAGCCTCCTACAGACCCATAAGTGAATGCAACCACACCCTTATTTTGACTGTTGCCAGCAGTCCCACCACTATTACCACTACTGCTAGGGGCACTAGAGGTTGATGTATTAGTGGTGGTAGGCTCAGGGGGTTTACCTGTGCAGGACTTATCCCCTGGCCTATGGCCTTTATTTTTACACACAAAGCACCAAGGCTTTTTAATGTGTGTGGGTTGTGAAGAAGAGGAAGAAGATGATTTATCCCCACCCCCTGAAGAGAGTTTAGGATTTGAAGATGGATCTTTAGATTTACCTTTAGCCCTATCCTTGTCAGAAGACTTACCATCCTTCTTCTTGCCATCCTTGTCACCCCCTGTATTAACTTTTCTGTTCACCCTTGTTCTGACCCATTTGTCTGCCTTCTTTCCCAATTCTTGGGGAGAGGTCAGATCAGAGTTTACCAGGTATTGGTGCAATAAATCAGACACACAATTGTTAAGAATATGCTCTCTCAGGATCAGATTATACAGGCTTTCATAGTCAGAAACTTTACTGCTATGTAACCAACCCTCCAAGGCCTTCACTGAACAGTCAACAAAGTCTGTCCAGTCTTGGGAGGATTCTTTTCTGGTGTCTCTAAACGTAATCCTGTATTGTTCAGTGGTTAAGCCAAATCCATCCAACAGTGCATCCTTCAAAACTTTGTAGTTATTGGCATCACTTTCTCTGACAGTAAGGAGCCTTTCCCTACCCTTTCCAGTGAAAGATAGCCACAAGATAGCAGCCCACTGCCTTTGAGGGACCAATTGTACCATGCAGGCCCTCTCAAGTGCAGCAAACCACTTATTAATGTCATCCCCATCTTTGTAAGGGGGGACTATCTTATGCAGATTCCTGGAATATTGCTCTCTAACAGGATTGCTATCAGAAATACTGCTGCTGCCACCATGGGGAACAAACCCAAATCTCTGTTTTTCCCTCTCTATGTCTAGGGATTCCCTGTCTAAGGCCAGCTACTACTGTTTAAGCTTCAGTCTGATCTCTTCCATCCTCAGCTTTCTGAGTTCCCTTTCCATTAAGTTATCCTCAGGGTGGGAGGCTTGGGAATGTTTGGACACAGAGGAAATGTTGGAATTGGCAGAGAGAGACCTGTCCCTAACTGGCTGGACCCTAGTTACCTGGCCTATAGGAGTGAAAGATGCCCTACTAATGTGTGACCCTCTAACACTACCAGTGTCACTAGGTGGCCTGCTAGAGGGCAGGACTTTGTAAGAACCCTCCCCTGCATCTTCAAGGACCTCCTTTGAGTCTGACTGGGAAGCCTCCCCCTTTTCCTCTTTTTCCTGAGATGGGCCAGACTGGTTCTGGTCATCCTGTAAGAGCAGGTTAAAGAGAAACTCTTTTGTTGGATTCTTAGCTATGCTTAAACCTCTATCCAGGCAGAGACCCCTCAAACGTTTGTAGTTTAAACTCTCATAAGTTGCCTGAACAACTTTGGGAGTGACCTCTACTAAAGACGTTATAGAAAAAGGTTTAAGGATAGTGAGAGAAAATGTTTTAGAACTTTTGAAAGTACAGAGAAAACCTTTTTCAAACTTTTAGAAAACTTTTTTAAAAAATTCAGAACTTTTCCGAAACTTAGTAGTAAGTTTTAGAATAGAAAAGTAAACTGTTTTGGTTAAATGGACATATACTGAACTATTTAGTATAAGATTTTCTTATGAAAAGCACCAAATGACAAAGTGGTAAAGCAGTTACAAGTACTTATACCACCGCTGCACCACCAATGTAGGAGGCTGGCCTGGCTTATAGTGGGTACCTTGTGGTACTTACACATTGTACCAGGTCCAGTTATCCCTTATTAGTAGGTAGAGGTGTTTCTAGCAGCTTAGGCTGTTAGAGGTAGCTATGGCAAAGCAGCTTAGGCTGAACTAGGAGACATGCAAAGCTCCTACTATACCACTTGTATCATATAGCACAATATAATAAGAAAACACAATACTCAGAGTTACTAAAAATGAAGGTTCTTTATTTTTGTGACAATATGCCAAAAAGTATCTCAGAGGATACCCTCACTTAGGTAGTAAGTAATATACACAAATTATTATATGTACACAGACCCAAAACAGGTAAGTAACAGTGGGAAAGTAGTGCAAACAATGTAGAATCACAATGGGATGCAATAGGTAGACATAGGCCTAGTGGCAGCACAAACCATATACTCCAAAAGTGGAATGCGAATCACGAATGGGAGGTTGTAGAGGGTCGCTGGGACTGTAATAAAACAGTAAGGGAGTCCAAAATACCCCACCCCAAGACCCTGAAAAGTAGGAGTAAAGTTACCCTACTACCCCAGAAAGACAGAATAGTCGTGATAGGGGATTCTGCAAGAACCACAAGCACCAGCAAAACACTGAAGACGGATTCCTGGACCTGAGGACCTGAGGACCTGTAAAGGAAGGGGACCAAGTCCAAGAGTCACCAAAAGTTTCCAGGGGGTGCAGGAGCCCACTAAACCACTGGATGAAGGTGCAAAAGGGCTGCCTCCAGGTGGAAGAAGCCAAATATTCTGAAACAATGAAAAGGGCTAGGAACTTCTCCTTTGGATGGAAGATGTCCCATGGCGTGCTGGAGGTTGCAGAAGTGTGTCTAGGCAGAAATAACCGAAACAAGCCTTGCTAGCTGCAAGAGTCGCAGTTGAGGATTTTGGGTGCTGCTGGGGACCAGGAAGGACCAGGATGTCGCCCCTTGAAGAAGGAGCCAGAGGGGGCGCTCAGCAACTCAGAGAGCCCCCACAGAAGCAGGCAGCACCCACAGAAGTACTGGAACAGGCACTTGGAAGACCTGAGGACAGCAGTCGACTCAGAGTCACAAAGGAGGGTCTCACGACGTCGGAGTCCAACTCAGTGCTGGGGACCCAGGCTTGGCTGTGCACAAAGGAATCCTTGGAGAAGTGCACAGAAGCCGGAGCAGCAAATCACGCAGTACACAGGTTTGCTTTCTGGCGTGGGGAGGCAAGGACTTACCTACACCAACTTTGGACAGAATGGCCACTTGTCTGTGGGAGACACTTGGACCCAGCTCCTGTGTTTCAGGGACCACGCTCGTCAGGATGAGAGGGGACCCAGAGGACCGGTGATGCAGAAGTTTGGTGCCTGCGTTGGCAGGGGGAAGATTCTGTCTCCCCACAGGAGATTTCTTCTTGGTTTCCAGTGCAGGGTGAAGGCAGGCAGCCTTCAGAGCATGCACCACCGGGAAACAATCGAGAAAGGAGGCAGGATGAGGCGCTACAATGTTGCTGGTGGTCTTCTTGCTACTTTGTTGTGGTTTTGCAGGTGTCCTGGAGCAGTCAGCGGTCGATCCTTGGCAGAAGTCGAAGAGGGAAGTGCAGAGGAACTCTGGTGAGCTCTTGCATTCATTATCTGAGGAATAGCCCAGAGGAGAGACCCTAAATACCCAGAAAAGGAGGTTTGGCTACTGAGAAAGGAGGCTTGGCTACTGAAAGAGCTGAGCACCAATCAGGAGGGGTCTCTGACGTCACCTGCTGGCACTGGCCACTCAGAGCAGTCCATTGTGCCCCAACACCTCTGAATCCAAGATGGCAGAGGTCTGGGACACACTGGAGGAGTTCTGGGCACCTCCCCTGGGAGGTACTGGTCAGGGGAGTAGTCACTCCCCTTTCCTTTGTCCAGTTTCGCGCCAGAGCAGGGCTGGGGGATCCCCGAACCGGTGGAGACTGGCTTATGCAGAGATGGGCACCATCTGTGCCTATCAAAGCATTTCCAGAGGCTGGGGGAGGCTACTCCTCCCCTGCCCTTCACACCTACAGTATTTCCAAAGGGATAGGGTGTAACACCCTCTCTCAGAGGAAATCCTTTAATCTGCCTTCCTGGGACTGGGCTGCCCAGACCCCGGGGGGGCAGAAACCTGTCTGAGGGGTTGGCAGCAGCAGCAGCAGCTGCAGTGGAGACCCCGGAAAGGCAGTTTGCCAGTACCCGGGTTCTGTGCTAGAGACCTGGGGGATCATGGAATTGTCCCCCCAACACCAGAATGGTATTGGGGTGACAATTCCATGATCTGAGACATGTTACATGGCCATGTTCGGAGTTACCATTGTGACGCTATACATAGGTAGTGACCTATATGTAGTGGGCGCGTGTAATGGTGTCCCCGCACTCACAAAGTCCGGGGAATTTTGCCTGAACAATGTGGGGGCACCTTGGCTAGTGCCAGGGTGCCCACACACTAAGTAACTTGGCACATAACCTTCAACAAGTCAGGGTTAGACATATAGGTGACTTCTAAGTTACTTATGTGCAGTGAAAGATGGCTGTGAAATAACGTGGACGTTATTTCACTCAGGCTGCAGTGGCAGGCCTGTGTAAGAATTGTCAGAGCTCCCTATGGGTGGCAAAAGAAATGCTGCAGCCCATAGGGATCTCCTGGAACCCCAATACCCTGGGTAGCTAGGTACCATATTCAAGGGAATTATAATGGTGTTCCAGTGTGCGAATGTGAATTGGTAAAATTGGTCACTAGCCTGCAGTGACAATTTTAAAGCAGAGAGAAAGCATAAACACTGAGGTTTGGTTAGCAGAGCCTCAGTGATACAGTTCGGCACCACACAGGGAACACATATAGGCCACAAACCTATGAGCACTGGGGTCCTGGCTAGCAGGATCCCAGTGACACATATCAAACACACTGACAACATAGGGTTTTCACTATGAGCACTGGGTCCTGGCTAGCAGGATCCCAGTGAGACAGTAAAAACACCCTGACATATACTCACAAACAGGCCAAAAGTGGGGGTAACAAGGCTAGAAAGAGGCTACCTTCTTACACTTTTTACCTGTTGTTGGGGAAGGATCCTGAGTTTTCAGGCCTTTTTCTCTCCTTTGCTTTTTCATTTCAGCTGAAATGTGAGGAATCAAATTGTTTAGGGATACCCACCATGGCTGCATGGGTATTAAACTCTACATCAGCCCAACCTAAGGCCTCTAGGTCATTACCTAAGAGACAGTCTACAGGTAAGCTAGGTGATACTACCACCTGCTTAGGACCAGTAACTCCACCCCAATTAAACTGAAGTATAGCTAAGGGAAGGAACTTAGTGGAGTTATGGACATCAATAATCTTGTACTGTTGTCCAATGATGTGTTGTTCAGGAGACACTGGGTTCTCATTCACCAAAGTGATACTGGCACCTGTGTCCCTGTAGGCCTGGGCCTCAACACCATTTATTGAAACTGTCTGCCTGTACTTATCCATTGTAAGGGTACAAGCAGCCAGTGTGGCAAGGCCCATGCCACCAGGTGTGACAGAAACTGTCTTGGGACTGACTACCCCAGTTTCTATGATGGACCCATAAGTGAATCCAACCACACCCTTATTTTGACTGTTGCCAGCAGTCCCACCACTATTACCACTACTGCTAGAGGCACTAGAGGTTGATGTATTAGTGGTGGTAGGCTCAGGGGGTTTACCTGTGCAGGACTTATCCCCTGGCCTATGGCCTTTATTTTTACACACAAAGCACCAAGGCTTTTTAATGTGTGTGGGTTGTGAAGAAGAGGAAGAAGATGATTTATCCCCACCCCCTGAAGAGTGTTTAGGATTTGAAGATGGATCTTTAGATTTACCTTTAGCCCTATCCTTGTCAGAAGACTTACCATCCTTCTTCTTGCCATCCTTGTCACCCCCTGTATTAACTTTTCTGTTCACCCTTGTTCTGACCCATTTGTCTGCCTTCTTTCCCAATTCTTGGGGAGAGGTCAGATCAGAGTTTACCAGGTATTGGTGCAATAAATCAGACACACAATTGTTAAGAATATGCTCTCTCAGGATCAGATTATACAGGCTTTCATAGTCAGAAACTTTACTGCCATGTAACCAACCCTCCAAGGCCTTCACTGAACAGTCAACAAAGTCTGTCCAGTCTTGGGAGGATTCTTTTCTGGTGTCTCTAAACTTAATCCTGTATTGTTCAGTGGTTAAGCCAAATCCATCCAACAGTGCATCCTTCAGAACTTTGTAGTTATTGGCATCACTTTCTCTGACAGTAAGGAGCCTTTCCCTACCCTTTCCAGTGAAAGATAGCCACAAGATAGCAGCCCACTGCCTTTGAGGGACCAATTGTACCATGCAGGCCCTCTCAAGTGCAGCAAACCACTTATTAATGTCATCCCCATCTTTGTAAGGGGGGACTATCTTATGTAGATTCCTGGAATATTGCTCTCTAACAGGATTGCTATCAGAAATACTGCTGCTGCCACCATGGGGAACGAACCCAAATCTCTGTTTTTCCCTCTCTATGTCTAGGGATTCCCTGTCTAAGGCCAGCTACTGCTGTTTAAGCTTCAGTCTGATCTCTTCCATCCTCAGCTTTCTGAGTTCCCTTTCCATTAAGTTATCCTCAGGGTGGGAGGCTTGGGAATGTTTGGACACAGAGGAAATGTTGGAATTGGCAGAGAGAGACCTGTCCCTAACTGGCTGGACCCTAGTTACCTGGACTATAGGAGTGAAATATGCCCTACTAATGTGTGACCCTCTAACACTACCAGTGTCACTAGGTGGCCTGCTAGAGGGCAGGACTTTGTAAGAACCCTCCCCTGCATCTTCAAGGACCTCCTCTGAGTCTGACTGGGAAGCCTCCCCCTTTTCCTCTTTTTCCTGAGATGGGCCAGACTGGTTCTGGTCATCCTGTAAGAGCAGGTTAGAGAGAAACTCTTTTGTTGGATTCTTACCTATGCTTAAACCTCTATCCAGGCAGAGACCCTTCAAAAGTTTGTAGTTTAAACTCTCATAAGTTGCCTGAACAACTTTGGGAGTGACCTCTACTAAAGACGTGATAGAAAAAGGTTTAAGGATAGTGAGAGAAAATGTTTTAGAACTTTTGAAAGTACAGAGAAAAACTTTTTCAAACTTTTAGAAAACGTTTTAAAAAAATTCAGAACTTTTCAGAAACTTAGTAGTAAGTTTTAGAATAGAAAAGTAAACTGTTTTGGTTAAATGGACATATACTGAACTATTTGGTATAAGATTTTCTTATGAAAAGCACCAAATGACAAAGTGGTAAAGGAGTTACAAGTACTTATACCACCGCTGCACCACTAATGTAGGAGGCTGTCTTGGCTTATAGTGGGTACCTTGTGGTACTTACACCTTGTACCAGGTCCAGTTATCCCTTATTAGTAGGTAGAGGTGTTTCTAGCAGCTTAGGCTGTTAGAGGTAGCTATGGCAAAGCAGCTTAGGCTGAAATAGGAGACATGCAAAGCTCCTACTATACCACTTGTATCATATAGCACAATATCATAAGAAAACACAATACTCAGAGTTGCTAAAAATGAAGGTCCTTTATTTTAGTGACAATATGCCAAAAAGTATCTCAGAGGATACCCTCACTTAGGTGGTAAGTAATATACACAAATTATTATATGTACACAGACCCAAAACAGGTAAGTAACAGTGGGAAAGTAGTGCAAACAATGTAGAATCACAATGGGATGCAATAGGTAGACATAGGCCTAGTGGCAGCACAAACCATATACTCCAAAAGTGGAATGCGAATCACCAATGGACCCCAGGCCTATGGGAGGTTGTAGAGGGTCGCTGGGACTGTAAGAAAACAGTAAGGGAGTCTAAAATACCCCACCCCAAGACCCTGAAAAGTAGGAGTAAAGATACCCTACTACCCCAGAAAGACAGAATAGTCGTGATAGGGGATTCTGCAAGAACCACAAGCACCAGCAAAACACTGAAGACGGATTCCTGGACCTGAGGACCTGTAAAGGAAGGGGACCAAGTCCAAGAGTCACCAAAAGTTTCCAGGGGGTGCAGGAGCCCACTAAACCACTGGATGAAGGTGCAAAAGGGCTGCCTCCAGGTGGAGGAAGCCAATTATTCTGAAACAATGAAAAGGCTAGGAACTTCTCCTTTGGATGGTAGATGTACCATGGCGTGCTGGAGGTGCAGAAGTGTGTCTAGGCAGAAATAACCCAAACAAGCCTTGCTAGCTGCAAGAGTCGCAGTTGAGGATTTTGGGTGCTGCTGGGGACCAGGAAGGACCAGGATGTCGCCCCTTGAAGAAGGAGCCAGAGGGGGCGCTCAGCAACTCAGAGAGCCCCCACAGAAGCAGGCAGCACCCACAGAAGTACTGGAACAGGCACTTGGAAGACCTGAGGACAGCAGTCGACTCAGAGTCACAAAGGAGGGTCTCACAACGTCGGAGTCCAACTCAGTGCTGGGGACCCAGGCTTGGCTGTGCACAAAGGAATCCTTGGAGAAGTGCACAGAAGCCGGAGCAGCTGCAAATCACGCAGTACACAGGTTTGCTTTCTGGCGTGGGGAGGCAAGGACTTACCTACACCAACTTTGGACAGAATGGCCACTTGTCTGTGGGAGACACTTGGACCCAGCTCCTGTGTTTCAGGGACCACGCTCGTCAGGATGAGAGGGGACCCAGAGGACCGGTGATGCAGAAGTTTGGTGCCTGCGTTGGCAGGGGGAAGATTCTGTCGCCCCACAGGAGATTTCTTCTTGGCTTCCAGTGCAGGGTGAAGGCAGACAGCCTTCAGAGCATGCACCACCGGGAAACAATCGAGAAAGCAGGCAGGATGAGGCGCTACAATGTTGCTGGTAGTCTTCTTGCTACTTTGTTGTGGTTTTGCAGGTGTCCTGGAGCAGTCAGCGGTCGATCCTTGGCAGAAGTCGAAGAGGTAAGTGCAGAGGAACTCTGGTGAGCTCTTGCATTCATTATCTGATGAATAGCCCAGAGGAGAGACCCTAAATACCCAGAAAAGGAGGTTTGGCTACTGAGAAAGGAGGCTTGGCTACTGAAAGAGGTGAGCACCAATCAGGAGGGGTCTCTGACGTCACATGCTGGCACTGGCCACTCAGAGCAGTCCATTGTGCCCCAACACCTCTGAATCCAAGATGGCAGAGGTCTGGGACACACTGGAGGAGTTCTGGGCACCTCCCCTGGGAGGTACTGGTCAGGGGAGTAGTCACTCCCCTTTCCTTTGTCCAGTTTCGCGCCAGAGCAGGGCTGGGGGATCCCTGAACCGGTGGAGACTGGTTTATGCAGAGATGGGCACCATCTGTGCCCATCAAAGCATTTCCAGAGGCTGGGGGAGGCTACTCCTCCCCAGCCCTTCACACCTATTTCCAAAGGGATAGGGTGTAACACCCTCTCTCAGAGGAAATCCTTTGTTCTGCCTTCCTGGGACTGGGCTGCCCAGACCCCGGGGGGGCAGAAACCTGTCTGAGGGGTTGGCAGCAGCAGCAGCTGCTGTGGAGACCCCGGAAAGGCAGTTTGCCAGTACCCGGGTTCTGTGCTAGAGACCTGGGGGATCATGGAATTGTCCCCCCAACACCAGAATGGTATTGGGGTGACAATTCCATGATCTGAGACATGTTACATGGCCATGTTCGGAGTTACCATTGTGACGCTATACATAGGTAGTGACCTATATGTAGTGGGCGCGTGTAATGGTGTCCCCGCACTCACAAAGTCCGGGGAATTTGGCCTGAACAATGTGGGGGCACCTTGGCTAGTGCCAGGGTGCCCACACACTAAGTAACTTGGCACATAACCTTCAACAAGTGAGGGTTAGACATATAGGTGACTTCTAAGTTACTTATGTGCAGTGAAAGATGGCTGTGAAATAACGTGGACGTTATTTCACTCAGGCTGCAGTGGCAGGCCTGTGCAAGAATTGTCAGAGCTCCCTTTGGGTGGCAAAAGAAATGCTGCAGCCCATAGGGATCTCCTGGAACCCCAATACCCTGGGTAGCTAGGTACCATATACAAGGGAATTATAATGGTGTTCCAGTGTGCGAATGTGGATTGGTAAAATTGGTCACTAGCCTGCAGTGACAATTTTAAAGCAGAGAGACAGCATAAACACTGAGGTTTGGTTAGCAGAGCCCCAGTGATACAGTTCGGCACCACACAGGGAACACATATAGGCCACAAACCTATGAGCACTGGGGTCCTGGCTAGCAGGATCCCAGTGACACATATCAAACACACTGACAACATAGGGTTTTCACTATGAGCACTGGGTCCTGGCTAGCAGGATCCCAATGAGACAGTAAAAACACCCTGACATATACTCACAAACAGGCCAAAAGTGGGGGTAACAAGGCTAGAAAGAGGCTACCTTCCTACACTTTTTACCTGTTGTTGGGGAAGGATGCTGAGTTTTCAGGCCTTTTTCTCTCCTTTGCTTTTTCATTTCAGCTGAAATGTGAGGAAGCAAATTGTTCAGGGATACCCAGCATGGCTGCATGGGTATTAAACTCTACATCAGCCCAAGCTGAGGCCTCTAGGTCATTACCTAAGAGACAGTCTACAGGTAAGCTAGGTGATACTACCACCTGCTTAGGACCAGTAACTCCACCCCAATTAAACTGAAGTATAGCTAAGGGAAGGAATTTAGTGGAGTTATGGACATCAATAATCTTGTACTGTTGTCCAATGATGTGTTGTTCAGGAGACACTAGGTTCTCATTCACCAAAGTGATACTGGCACCTTTGTCCCTGTAGGCCTGGGCCTCAACACCATTTATTGAAACTGTCTGCCTGTACTTATCCATTGTAAGGGGACAAGCAGCCAGTGTGGCAAGGCCAATGCCACCAGGTGTGACAGAAACTGTCTTGGGACTGACTACCCCAGTTTCTATGATGGACCCATAAGTGAATCCAACCACACCCTTATTTTGACTGTTGCCAGCAGTCCCACCACTATTACCACTACTGCTAGGGGCACTAGAGGTTGATGTATTAGTGGTGGTAGGCTCAGGGGGTTTACCTGTGCAGGACTTATCCCCTGGCCTATGGCCTTTATTTTTACACACAAAGCACCAAGGCTTTTTAATGTGTGTGGGTTGTGAAGAAGAGGAAGAAGATGATTTATCCCCACCCCCTGAAGTGTGTTTAGGATTTGAAGATGGATCTTTAGATTTACCTTTAGCCCTATCCTTGTCAGAAGACTTACCATCCTTCTTCTTGCCATCCTTGTCACCCCCTGTATTAACTTTTCTGTTCACCCTTGTTCTGACCCATTTGTCTGCCTTCTTTCCCAATTCTTGGGGAGAGGTCAGATCCAAGTTTACCAGGTATTGGTGCAATAAATCAGACACACAATTGTTAAGAATATGCTCTCTCAGGATCAGGTTATACAGGCTTTCATAGTCAGAAACTTTACTGCCATGTAACCAACCCTCCAAGGCCTTCACTGAACAGTCAACAAAGTCTGTCCAGTCTTGGGAGGATTCTTTTCTGGTGTCTCTAAACTTAATCCTGTATTGTTCAGTGGTTAATCCAAATCCATCCAAAAGTGCATCCTTCAAAACTTTGTAGTTATTGGCATCACTTTCTCTGACAGTAAGGAGCCTTTCCCTACCCTTTCCAGTGAAAGATAGCCACAAGATAGCAGCCCACTGCCTTTGAGGGACCAATTGTACCATGCAGGCCCTCTCAAGTGCAGCAAACCACTTATTAATGTCATCCCCATCTTTGTAAGGGGGGACTATCTTATGCAGATTCCTGGATATTGCTCTCTAACAGGATTGCTATCAGAAATACTGCTGCTGCCACCATGGGGAACGAACCCAAATCTCTGTTTTTCCCTCTCTATGTCTAGGGATTCCCTGTCTAAGGCCAGCTACTGCTGTTTAAGCTTCAGTCTGATCTCTTCCATCCTCAGCTTTCTGAATTCCCTTTCCATTAAGTTATCCTCAGGGTGGGAGGTTTGGGAATGTTTGGACACAGAGGAAATGTTGGAATTGGCAGAAAGAGACCTGTCCCTAACTGGCTGGACCCTAGTTACCTGGCCTATAGGAGTGAAAGATGCCCTACTAATGTGTGACCCTCTAACACTACCAGTGTCACTAGGTGGCCTGCTAGAGGGCAGGACTTTGTAAGAACCCTGTAGGAGGCTGGACTGGCTTGTAGTGAGTACCAAGGGCTACTTGCACTTTGCACCAGGCCCAGTTATCCCTTATTAGTGTATAGGGTGTCTAGCAGCTTAGGCTGATAGATAATGGTAGCTTAGCAGAGCAGCTTAGGCTGAACTAGGAGACGGGTGAAGCTACTACAGTACCACTTAGTGTCATATGCACAATATCATAAGAAAACACAATACACAGTTATACTAAAAATAAAGGTACTTTATTTTTATGACAATATGCCAAAGTATCTTAGAGTGTACCCTCAGTGAGAGGATAGGAAATATACACAAGATATATATACACAATAGCAAAAATATGCAGTATAGTCTTTGAAAACAGTGCAAACAATGTATAGTTACAATAGGATGCAATGGGGAAACATAGGGATAGGGGCAACACAAACCATATACTCCAAAAGTGGAATGCGAACCACGAATGGACCCCAAACCTATGTGACCTTGTAGAGGGTCGCTGGGACTATTAGAAAATAGTGAGAGTTAGAAAAATAACCCTCCCCAAGACCCTGAAAAGTGAGTGCAAAGTGCACTAAAGTTCCCCTAAGGACAAAGAAGTCGTGTTAGAGGATTAATTCAGGAAAGACACAAACCAGCAATGCAACAACTGTGGATTTCCAATCTAGGGTACCTGTGGAACAAGGGGACCAAGTCCAAAAGTCACAAGCAAGTCGGAGATGGGCAGATGCCCAGGAAATGCCAGCTGCGGGTGCAAAGAAGCTTCTACTGGACAGAAGAAGCTGAGGTTTCTGCAGGAACGAAAAGGGCTAGGTGGACCAGGTGATCATCCCAGCTGGAGCTAAAGACAGCTATATCGTCCAAATATGCTGCACTGAAAGCTTCCAGCCCTTGCAGGACTGTGTTCACCAACCTCTGAAAAGTGGCAGGTGCATTTTTCAAACCAAAAGGCATTACAGTAAACTGGTAATGTCCTCCAATGGTAGAAAATGCAGTCTTAGGTTTAGCATCTTCTGACAATTTGATCTACCAATACCCTGCAGTCAAATCAAAAGTGCTTAGATACTTGGCAGATGCCAGTGTATCTATGAGCTCATCTGCCCTGGGTATAGGGTGAGCATCAGTTTTGGTTACCAAGTTGAGACCTCTATAGTCTACACAAAACCGCATTTCCTTCTTTCCATCTTTGGAATGGGGTTTTGGTACCAGTACCACAGGAGAAGCCCATGGACTGTCAGAGTGCTCAACCACTCCTAGTTCTAACATTTTCTGGACCTCTTGCTTTATGCAGTCCTTGACATGGTCAGGCTGCCTATAGATCTTACTTTTGACAGGTAAACTGTCTCCAGTATCTATAGTGTGCTCACACCAAGAACTGGTACCTGGCACAGTAGAGAAGAGTTCAGAGAATTGATCTAGGAGATTTATGCAATTATCTTTCTGCTCAGCAGTAAGACAATCAGCCAAAACTACACCTTCCACAAGAGCATCTTGATCTGTGGAAGAGAAGAGATCAGGTAGAGGATCACTGTCTTCTTCCTGTCCCTCATCAGTTGCCATGAGCAGGGTGAGAGCAGCCCTGTCATAGTAGGGTTTCAGGCGGTTGACATGGAGCACCCTAAGGGGACTCCTGGCAGTGCCTAAGTCAACTAAATAGGTGACTTCTCCCGTCTTTTCAACAATTGTGTGGGGACCACTCCATTTATCTTGGAGTGCTCTTGGGGCCACAGGCTCCAAGACCCACACTTTCTGCCCTGGTTGGTACTGAACCAAAACAGCCTTCTGATCATGCCATTGCTTCTGGAGCTCT
The DNA here is from genome assembly GCF_031143425.1 of Pleurodeles waltl. NCBI lineage: Eukaryota > Metazoa > Chordata > Amphibia > Caudata > Salamandridae > Pleurodeles > Pleurodeles waltl. Next base: position 1,755,210 of record NW_027150397.1, on the reverse strand, counting down.
TGGCTGGCCTGAAGGTTTTTACTGGCCTTTTTCATGTACTCAGCCATCCTTGATCTGAGGCCAAGTACATAATCCACAATATCCTGCTTAGGAGCTTTTAAAGGTTGTTCCCAACCCTCCTTTACAAGTGTGAGTGGACCCCTAACAGGGTGTCCAAAAAGAAGTTCAAAGGGGCTGAAGCCCACTCCTTTCTGGGGTACCTCCCTGTAGGCAAAAAGGAGGCATGGTAGAAGGATATCCCATCTCCTGCGGAGTTTTTCAGGGAGACCCATAATCATGCCTTTGAGAGTTTTATTAAATCTCTCCACCAGTCCATTTGTTTGTGGATGATAGGGTGTTGTGAACTTGTACGTTACACCACACTCCTTCCACATGGCCTTTAAGTATGCAGACATGAAATTGCTTCCTCTGTCTGATACCACTTCCTTTGGGATGCCCACCCTGGAAAATATTCCCAGGAGGGCCTTTGCCACTGCAGGTGCTGTAGTGGTCCTTAAAGGAATAGCTTCAGGATATCTTGTGGCATGGTCCACTACCACCAAGATAAATCTATTGCCTGAAGCAGTAGGAGGGTCAAGGGGGCCAACTATGTTAACCCCTACCATTTCAAAGGGAACCCCAACCTCAGGCAGTGGAATAAGGGGTGCCTTTGGGGTGCCACCTGTCTTGCCACTGGCTTGACAGGTTTCACAGGACTTACAAAATTCCTTTGTGTGCTCAGACATCCTAGGCCAATGAAACAGGGGAACAAGCCTGTCCCAAGTTTTCATTTGTCCTAGATGCCCAGCTAAGGGAATGTCATGTGCCAGTGTTAGGAGGAACTTTCTGTACTCCTGAGGAATCACTAATCTCCTGGCAGCTCCAGGTTTAGGATCCCTATGCTCAGTGTACAAGAGGTTGTCCTCCCAGTAAACTCTGTGAGAGTCACTGACATCCCCATTAGCCTGTTTGACAGCTTGCTGTCTGAGACCCTCTAATGTGGGACAGGTTTGCTGTGCCACACTCAGCTCCTCTCTGGCAGGCCCCCCTTCACCCAAAAGCTCAGCAGTGTCTGCTTCCAGCTCCTCTGGTGTAGGTTCTGCACAGGGAGGGAATTCTTCTTCCTCAGAAGTAGAATCCACTGTAGAGGGAGGGATAGTAGGAAGTGGTTTGCTTCTACTAGCCCTAGCTTTAGGGAGCACTTGGTCCATTCTTCCAGGATCCAAGCTTCCCTGTCCTTTTTGCTTTTTGGCCTGAGCCCTTGTCAAAGCAAAAATATGCCCTGGGATGCCCAGCATTGCTGCATGGGCCTCCAACTCCACATCTGACCAAGCTGATGTCTCCAAATCATTCCCTAATAGACAGTCTACAGGTAAATCTGAAGCTACCACAACTTTCTTTGGACCAGTAACCCCCCCCCAGTTGAGATTAACAACAGCCATGGGGTGGCTAAGTGTGTTGTTGTGAGCATCGGTTACTTGGTACTGGTGACCAAGTAGGTGTTGTTCAGGGTGGACCAGTTTCTCTATGACCATAGTCACACTGGCACCAGTGTCCCTGTAGGCCTGAACCTCAACACCATTTATTAGGGGTAGCTGCTTGTACTTATCCATATTAAGGGGACAAGCAACTAAGGTGGCTAAATCAATAGCCCCCTCAGAGACTAACACAGCCTCTGTGGCCTCCCTAACAAGGCCAACCCCAACTAAATTACCAAAAGTGAGCCCAGCTACTCCCTTGGATTGGCTATTAGTAGGTTTGCTCCCACCACCACTGCTATTAGTAGGGACACTAGGTGTAGCAGTAGGGGTTGTAGTGGTAGGAGCAGTGGTGCCTTTCTTTGGACAACTGGGATCTGTTGTCCAATGGCCTTTTATTTTACATAAATAGCACCATGGTTTCTTTTCCTTGTTCTGATTAAAGGAGGATTTGGACCCACCACCCCCACCAGAGTGTTTTTGTGGGCCTGATGAAGACTCATTTTTAGATTTGTCCCCACCCTTGTCTGAAGACTTACCATCCTTCTTTTTGTTGCCATCTTTGTCACCCCCTGTATGAACTTTTCTGTTCACTCTTGTTCTGACCCATTTGTCTGCCTTCTTTCCCAATTCTTGGGGAGAGGTCAGATCAGAGTCCACCAAGTACTGGTGCAACAAATCAGACACACAATTATTAAGAATATGCTCTCTCAGGATTAAGTTATACAGGCTGTCATAATCAGTAACTTTACTGCCATGTAACCACCCCTCCAAGGCCTTCACTGAATGGTCAATGAAATCAACCCAGTCTTGTGAAGACTCCTTTTTGGTCTCTCTGAACTTTATCCTGTACTGTTCAGTGGTTAAGCCATAACCATCCAGGAGTGCATTCTTGAGAACTTGGAAATTATTAGCATCATTTTCTTTCACAGTAAGGAGCCTATCCCTACCTTTTCCACTAAATGATAGCCATAGGATAGCAGCCCACTGCCTTTGAGGGACATCCTGTACAACACAGGCCCTCTCAAGTGCAGCAAACCACTTGTTAATGTCATCCCCCTCCTTATAAGGGGGAACTATCTTGTGCAGATTCCTGGAATCATGCTCTTTTGCAGGATGACTATGGGGAATACTGCTGCTGCCACCATGGGTTTCTAAACCCAACTTCTGTCTTTCCTTCTCTAGTTCAAAAGACTGTCTATCCAAATCCAGCTGTTGCTTTTTAAGCTTCAGTCTGGTTTGTTCCACCCTCAGCTTATTGAGTTCCCTCTCTAACATTCTGTCATCAGGGTTGGTGGGAGGGACATTCTTAGATACAGAGGTATGATGGGAATGAACAGAAGGAGACCTGTCCCTTACAGAAGCCACCCTAACAGCTTGGTTACCAGAAACATTACTACCAGTATGGTGAGAATAAATGCTTTTGCTATGATGTGAGACAACACTATTTGTATGGTGTGGCTCATCATCATTACCAACTATGCTAGACTGTCTAGTAATGGGCAGGCTAGGAAGTTTCTTTCCTGAATCTTTTCCTGGGGGAGTCCCTGAATCAGATTGAGAACTATTAGGTACTTTTTCAACAGATGAGGCACCTATGGCCTTATCTTGTTCTCTAAGCATGTTAAGTAACAGTTCCAAGGAAGGATTCTTCCCTACACTCAAACCTCTCTCTATACAGAGACCCCTTGCTCTTTTCCAGCTAAGGTTGTCATATGCAAGTTTGGACAGATCAACATTTTGGCCTGTGCCAGACATTTTTAGAGAGAGTTAAAGTGATAGTAAAAGATAAAAAGTTTGTCAGAGCTTTTAGAAAGACAGAAAAAAAAACTTTTTAACCTTTTTAGAACTTTTTAGAAAGTTAGAAGTACTTTTCAGCACTTAGAAAAGAGTGAAAAGAGAAAATGCAAAACTTTTTGGCTATGTGTATATACACTGACCTTGTTTTGTATATTTTTCTCTTATGAAAAGTACAATGACAAGAGTGGTAAGTAGTCTCAAAGCACTTATCCCACCACTGCACAACCAATGTAGGAGGCTGGACTGGCTTGTAGTGAGTACCAAGGGGTACTTGCACCTTGCACCAGGCCCAGTTATCCCTTATTAGTGTATAGGGTGTCTAGCAGCTTAGGCTGATAGATAATGGTAGCTTAGCAGAGCAGCTTAGGCTGAACTAGGAGACGGGTGAAGCTACTACAGTACCACTTAGTGTCATATGCACAATATCATAAGAAAACACAATACACAGTTATACTAAAAATAAAGGTACTTTATTTTTATGACAATATGCCAAAGTATCTTAGAGTGTACCCTCAGTGAGAGGATAGGAAATATACACAAGATATATATACACAATAGCAAAAATATGCAGTATAGTCTTTGAAAACAGTGCAAACAATGTATAGTTACAATAGGATGCAATGGGGAAACATAGGGATAGGGGCAACACAAACCATATACTCCAAAAGTGGAATGCGAACCACGAATGGACCCCAAACCTATGTGACCTTGTAGAGGGTCGCTGGGACTATTAGAAAATAGTGAGAGTTAGAAAAATAACCCTCCCCAAGACCCTGAAAAGTGAGTGCAAAGTGCACTAAAGTTCCCCTAAGGACAAAGAAGTCGTGTTAGAGGATTAATTCAGGAAAGACACAAACCAGCAATGCAACAACTGTGGATTTCCAATCTAGGGTACCTGTGGAACAAGGGGACCAAGTCCAAAAGTCACAAGCAAGTCGGAGATGGGCAGATGCCCAGGAAATGCCAGCTGCGGGTGCAAAGAAGCTTCTACTGGACAGAAGAAGCTGAGGTTTCTGCAAGAACGAAAAGGGCTAGAGACTTCCCCTTTGGTGGACGGATCCCACTCGCCGTGGACAGTTGTGCAGAAGTGTTTTCCTGCCAAAAGGACGCCAACAAGCCTTGCTAGTCGCAAATCGTGTGTTTGGCGTTTTTGGACGCTGCTGGGGCTCAGGAGGGACCAGGAGGTCGCAAATTGGACCTGAAAAGAGAGGGGATGTTGAGCAAGACAAAGAGCCCTCACTGAAGCAGGTAGCATCCAGAAAAGTGCCAGAAACAGGCACTACAAGGATGCGTGAAACAGTGCCACCCGAAGTTGCACAAAGGAGTCCCACGTCGCCGGAGACCAACTTAGAAAGTCGTGCAATGCAGGTTGGAGTGCCGTGGACCCAGGCTTGGCTGTGCACAAAGGATTTCCACTGGAAGTGCACAGGGGCCGGAGTAGCTGCAAAGTCGCGGTTCCCAGCAATGCAGCCCAGCGAGGTGAGGCAAGGACTTACCTCCACCAAACTTGGACTGAAGAGTCACTGGACTGTGGGGGTCACTTGGACAGAGTTGCTGGATTCGAGGGACCTCGCTCGTCGTGCTGAGAGGAGACCCAAGGGACCGGTAATGCAGCTTTTTGGTGCCTGAGGTTGCAGGGGGAAGATTCCGTCGACCCACGGGAGATTTCTTCGGAGCTTCTGGTGCAGAGAGGAGGCAGGCTACCCCCACAGCATGCACAAGCAGGAAAACAGTCGAGAAGGCGGCAGGATCAGCGTTACAGAGTTGCAGTAGTCGTCTTTGCTACTATGTTGCAGGTTTGCAGGCTTCCAGCGCGGTCAGCAGTCGATTCCTTATCAGAAGGTGAAGAGAGAGATGCAGAGGAACTCGGATGAGCTCTTGCATTTGTTATCTGAAGTTTCCCCAGAGACAGAGACCCTAAATAGCCAGAAAAGAGGGTTTGGCTACCTAGGAGAGAGGATAGGCTACTAACACCTGAAGGAGCCTATCACAAGGAGTCTCTGACGTCACCTGGTGGCACTGGCCACTCAGAGCAGTCCAGTGTGCCAGCAGCACCTCTGTCTCCAAGATGGCAGAGGTCTGGAGCACACTGGAGGAGCTCTGGACACCTCCCAGGGGAGGTGCAGGTCAGGGGAGTGGTCACTCCCCTTTCCTTTGTCCAGTTTCGCGCCAGAGCAGGGGCTAAGGGGTCCCTGAACCGGTGTAGACTGGCTTATGCAGAATTGGGCACATCTGTGCCCAACAAAGCATTTCCAGAGGCTGGGGGAGGCTACTCCTCCCCTGCCTTCACACCATTTTCCAAAGGGAGAGGGTGTCACACCCTCTCTCAGAGGAAGGTCTTTGTTCTGCCATCCTGGGCCAGGCCTGGCTGGACCCGAGGATGGCAGATGCCTGTCTGAGGGGTTGGCAGCAGCAGCAGCTGCAGTGAAACCCCAGGAAGGGCAGTTTGGCAGTACCAGGGTCTGTGCTACAGAACCCTGGGATCATGGGATTGTGCCAACTATGCCAGGATGGCATAGAGGGGGCAATTCCATGATCATAGACATGTTACATGGCCATATTCGGAGTTACCATTGTGAAGCTACATATAGGTAGTGACCTATATGTAGTGCACGCGTGTAATGGTGTCCCCGCACTCACAAAGTTCAGGGAATTGGCTCTGAACAATGTGGGGGCACCTTGGCTAGTGCTAGGGTGCCCTCACACTAAGTAACTTTGCACCTAACCTTTACCAGGTAAAGGTTAGACATATAGGTGACTTATAAGTTACTTAAGTGCAGTGTAAAATGGCTGTGAAATAACGTGGACATTATTTCACTCAGGCTGCAGTGGCAGGCCTGTGTAAGAATTGTCAGAGCTCCCTATGGGTGGCAAAAGAAATGCTGCAGCCCATAGGGATCTCCTGGAACCCCAATACCCTGGGTACCTCGGTACCATATACTAGGGAATTATAAGGGTGTTCCAGTAAGCCAATGTAAATTGGTAAAAATGGTCACTAGCCTGTTAGTGACAATTTGGAAAGAAATGAGAGAGCATAACCACTGAGGTTCTGATTAGCAGAGCCTCAGTGAGACAGTTAGTCACTACACAGGTAACACATTCAGGCACACTTATGAGCACTGGGGCCCTGGGTTACCAGGGTCCCAGTGACACATACAACTAAAACAACATATATACAGTGAAAAATGGGGGTAACATGCCAGGCAAGATGGTACTTTCCTTCAAACCCTCCCCTGCATCTTCAAGGACCTCCTCTGAGTCTGACTGGGAAGCCTCCCCCTTTTCCTCTTTTTCCTGAGATGGGCCAGACTGGTTCTGGTCATCCTGTAAGAGCAGGTTAAAGAGAAACTCTTTTGTTGGATTCTTACCTATGCTTAAACCTCTATCCAGGCAGAGACCCCTCAAACGTTTGTAGTTTAAACTCTCATAAGTTGCCTGAACAACTTTGGGAGTGACCTCTACTAAAGACGTGATAGAAAAAGGTTTAAGGATAGTGAGAGAAAATGTTTTAGAACTTTTGAAAGTACAGAGAAAAACTTTTTCAAACTTTTAGAAAACTTTTTTAAAAAATTCAGAACTTTTCAGAAACTTAGTAGTAAGTTTTAGAATAGAAAAGTAAACTGTTTTGGTTAAATGGACACATACTGAACTATTTGGTATAAGATTTTCTTATGAAAAGCACCAAATGACAAAGTGGTAAAGCAGTTACAAGTACTTATACCACCGCTGCACCACCAATGTAGGAGGCTGGCCTGGCTTATAGTGGGTACCTTGTGGTACTTACACCTTGTACCAGGTCCAGTTATCCCTTATTAGTAGGTAGAGGTGTTTCTAGCAGCTTAGGCTGTTAGAGGTAGCTATGGCAAAGCAGCTTAGGCTGAACTAGGAGACATGCAAAGCTCCTACTATACCACTTGTATCATATAGCACAATATCATAAGAAAACACAATACTCAGAGTTACTAAAAATGACGGTCCTTTATTTTAGTGACAATATGCCAAAAAGTATCTCAGAGGAAACCCTCACTTAGGTGGTAAGTAATATACACAAATTATTATATGCACACAGACCCAAAACAGGTAAGTAACAGTGGGAAGGTAGTGCAAACAATGTAGAATCACAATGGGATGCAATAGGTAGACATAGGCCTAGTGGCAGCACAAACCATATACTCCAAAAGTGGAATGCGAATCACGAATGGACCCCAGGCCTATGGGAGGTTGTAGAGGGTCGCTGGGACTGTAATAAAACAGTAAGGGAGTCCAAAATACCCCACCCCAAGACCCTGAAAAGTAGGAGTAAAGTTACCCTACTACCCCAGAAAGACAGAATAGTCGTGATAGGGGATTCTGCAAGAACCACAAGCACCAGCAAAACACTGAAGACGGATTCCTGGACCTGAGGACCTGAGGACCTGTAAAGGAAGGGGACCAAGTCCAAGAGTCACCAAAAGTTTCCAGGGGGTGAAGGAGCCCACTAAACCACTGGATGAAGGTGCAAAAGGGCTGCCTCCAGGTGGAAGAAGCCAAATATTCTGAAACAATGAAAAGGGCTAGGAACTTCTCCTTTGGATGGAAGATGTCCCATGGCGTGCTGGAGGTTGCAGAAGTGTGTCTAGGCAGAAATAACCCAAACAAGCCTTGCTAGCTGCAAGAGTCGCAGTTGAGGATTTTGGGTGCTGCTGGGGACCAGGAAGGACCAGGATGTCGCCCCTTAAAGAAGGAGCCAGAGGGGGCGCTCAGCAACTCAGAGAGCCCCCACAGAAGCAGGCAGCACCCACAGAAGTACTGGAACAGGCACTTGGAAGACCTGAGGACAGCAGTCGACTCAGAGTCACAAAGGAGGGTCTCACGACGTCGGAGTCCAACTCAGTGCTGGGGACCCAGGCTTGGCTGTGCACAAAGGAATCCTTGGAGAAGTGCACAGAAGCCGGAGCAGCTGCAAATCACGCAGTACACAGGTTTGCTTTCTGGCGTGGGGAGGCAAGGACTTACCTACACCAACTTTGGACAGAATGGCCACTTGTCTGTGGGAGACACTTGGACCCAGCTCCTGTGTTTCAGGAACCACGCTCATCAGGATGAGAGGGGACCCAGAGGACCGGTGATGCAGAAGTTTGGTGCCTGCTTTGGCAGGGGGAAGATTCTGTCGCCCCACAGGAGATTTCTTCTTGGCTTCCAGTGCAGGGTGAAGGCAGACAGCCTTCAGAGCATGCACCACCGGGAAACAATCGAGAAAGGAGGCAGGATGAGGCGCTACAATGTTGCTGGTAGTCTTCTTGCTACTTTGTTGTGGTTTTGCAGGTGTCCTGGAGCAGTCAGCGGTCGATCCTTGGCAGAAATCGAAGAGGGAAGTGCAGAGGAACTCTGGTGAGCTCTTGCATTCATTATCTGAGGAATAGCCCAGAGGAGAGACCCTAAATACCCAGAAAAGGAGGTTTGGCTACTGAGAAAGGAGGCTTGGCTACTGAAAGAGGTGAGCACCAATCAGGAGGGGTCTCTGACGTCACCTGCTGGCACTGGCCACTCAGAGCAGTCCATTGTGCCCCAACACCTCTGAATCCAAGATGGCAGAGGTCTGGGACACACTGGAGGAGTTCTGGGCACCTCCCCTGGGAGGTACTGGTCAGGGGAGTAGTCACTCCCCTTTCCTTTGTCCAGTTTCGCGCCAGAGCAGGGCTGGGGGATCCCTGAACCGGTGTAGACTGGCTTATGCAGAGATGGGCACCATCTGTGTCCATCAAAGCATTTCCAGAGGCTGGGGGATGCTACTCCTCCCCAGCCCTTCACACCTATTTCCAAAGGGAGAGGGTGTAACACCCTCTCTCAGAGGAAATCCTTTGTTCTACCTTCCTGGGATTGGGCTGCCCAGACCCCAGGGGGGCAGAAACCTGTCTGAGGAGTTGGCAGCAGCTGCAGCGGAGAGCCCGGAAAGGCAATTATAATGGTGTTCCAGTGTGCCAATAAGAATTGGTTAAATTAGCCACTAGCCTGCAGTGACAATTTTAAAGCAGAGAGAGAGCATAAACACTGAGGGTTCTGATTATCAGATCCTCAGTGATACAGTTAGGCACCACACAGGGAACACTTATAGGCCACAAACTTATGAGCACTGGGGTCCTGGCTAGCGGGTTCCGAGTGACACATATCAAACACACTGACAACATAGGGTTTTCACTATGAGCACAGGGCCCTGGCTAGCAGGATCCCAGTGAGACAGTACAAACACCCTGACATATATTCACAAACAGGCCAAAAGTGGGGGTAACAAGGCTAGAAGGAGGCTACCTTCCTACACACACACTCACAACCAGGCCAAATGTGGGGGCAACCATGCTAGAAAGAGGCTACTTTCTCACACATGGTTCCCCTCCCTTCTGGAGTTGTCCCTAGCTTTTCTCATCCTCCTCCTGGTTTTTTCTCATCTCCTCCTGGACCCAGTGGGCTCCCCCATTTGCTTCTATTAGCGGGCTGTCTAACCCTCATGGCTTGAAAGATATCAGGAGACATGGCCAAGTGCAGGGCATTACATCGGCAGTTGCCGCTTTTATACATCAAGCATTGGCTCCATCCACCTGCAAAAGATATTCTTTGGCATGGAGTAAATGGGTGGGTTGGTGCCTTCGAGGGGAGGTGGATCCAGTGGGATCCAAACTCAAAGACATTCTAAAATTTCTATCGGAGTGTGCTGAATCTGGTTTATGTTACAGGTCAGTAACTAATTTCAGATCAGCTATTTCTGCAGGCCATGAGTGGATATATGGTAAACCTGTGGGTCAACATCCATTGGTATGTAAATTCCTAAAAGGCATTAGGGTGGCCAATCCACTCAAACCGCGCTATTCACAATTGTGGGATGTGAATGTGGTATTATCTTTCTTGAATGCCTGGCCTGACAACTATTTGTTATCTATGAAACAATTGTCAGCAAAATTGACCATGTTATTAGGTCTAATTTCTTGCTGCAGGGTTTCGGATGTGAGGGCTTTAGATTTAGCAGATAGGTTGGTTTCTCCTACAGGAGTTTCTTTTCTCATTTTCAGAAGGACTAAGGCCCATATTTATACTTTTTGACGCACAACTGCGCCAACGCAGTTGTGCGTCAAAAATGTTACCGCCGGCTAACGCCATTCCAACGTGCCATGCGGACGCCTTATTTATGGAATGATGTTAGCCGGCGCTGCGGACTGGTGTGCGTAAAAAAAAATGGCTCACACCGGGCAGTGCCGGCGTATGGGAAAATGGGGGTTGTGCGTCAAAAAATGGGGTAAGTCAGGTCTGAGGCAAAATTCAGGCCTCAAACCGGATTTGCGCCATTTTTTTTGACACCCAACCTCCATTGACATGACTCCTGTCTTAGCAAAGACAGGAGTCATGCCCCCTTACCCAATGGCCATGCCCAGGGGACTTATGTCCCCTGGGCATGGTCATTGGGCATAGTGGCATGTAGGGGGGCCAAATCAGGCCCCCCTATGCCACTAAAAAAATCGGAAAAAAATACTTACCTGAACTTACCTTTCCTTCCCTGGGATGGGTCCCTCCATCCTTGGGTGTCCTCCTGGGGTCTGCAAGGGTGGCAGGGGGTGTCCCTGTGGGCAGGGGAGGGCACCTCTGGGCTCCCTCTGAGCCCACAGGTCCCTTAACGCCTGCCCTGACCCAGGCGTTAAAAAACGGCGCCCATCAGGCTGTGCGTCGTTTTTTAAGGCCCACCCCCTCCTGTGCGTCAAAATGACGTCAGAGTATAAATATGGGGCACAGGCCTAAAGTCATTTTTTGGAAGGGAACGCCTACCTTGCATATAATTAACGCAAGGCTGGTTCCCCCTTCCAAAAAATGACGCACATGGTGGAATTTTGACGCCCGCGGGGTCGGACGTCAAAGTATAAATATGGGGCAGAGCTTGCGCCGATTGTGCGTCAAAAGTTTTGACGCACATTCGGCGCAAACAGAGTATAAATATGCCCCTAAATGTATGTCTTCTTCCGTTGATTACCCTGCTTTTCCACACAATGATAAGCTTTGTGTAATTAAATGTTTGAAAGTGTATGAAGAACGTACGGCTTGTCAGAGGAGTGATCCTTTGGGTCCTCTTCTGATTGCAATTCAGAAACCTTTGCTGCCCGTGTCTGCTGCTACATTGGCCAGTTGGGTCCGTTGGGCATGTCGGAAGCGGGTATTGATGTTTCTGTTTATGGTGCACATTCCACTAGGGGAACTATTGCTTCAAAAGCTTTTATCTTGGCTTTGAAGTTGGAAGATATTCTTTGTGCGTCCGACTGGGCTAATGATTCAATGTTCAAACTGTTTTATTATATATCAATTGTTTATGTTTCCTCTTTGGTTGTTGATCAGCTTTGAACCAGCATAATTGGAGTCTCCGGTCCTGACAAAGAACACAACATTTTCTAGCTTTGCGTCAAGAATTTTAGATTCTATTAAGGACACGGAGGCGAGGATTGTCCCACCCATGGGACAAGTGTTCTTGCAGAATTTAATAGTGCATGTATTGCATTGATTGTTATGGTGTATTTTTCCCTCCCTTGATTTAGCCTTTTGGGGCTGAATTGAAAGTCATATTTTCTTTCTTTTCAGGAAATGATCCTAAACAGATGTAATACTTCTTGGATTTCTGTTCTCTGTTGATCGCAGGAGTCATTTGATGGTTCAGCTTGAATTTAAGACATCCTTGGTTTCTTGGTTGGATCCCTTCTTTTCTGAGAGTCACGTTTGAACTGTTTTGAAAAGAAAGAGAAAGTCAGATGGTGTCCCTCTATTTTGTAGACTGTGTTGGGCTCCCATTGGTGGGTTATATGAGAGGCATGGTTCAAAGCCTCTGGTTTATAGTGTGTTTTCTGTTTTTACTGTTTCACTCAAACACACATGCATACACGCAAGCTTGCACACACTCTCTCTTATGTAAATACACACTCTCAAGCATGCACCCTACGTACATTTAATAGTGTTTTTTTACTTACCTCAACTGCCGGGGAAAATCATATTCCAGTGAATTGTACTCTATTTTCTATCACACTAAGAGGCATATTTAAGAGCCCCTAGCGCCATTCCAGTGCCACGTTAGCACCATTTTTTTTACGCTAATGGGGTGTTAGAAGGCCAAAAACGCCAGGCCATATTTACAACGTGCTGCAATGCATGCATTGCACCACTTTGTAACCTTTTGCGCTACAGTATGCCTGTGCCAGGCATAATGTATGCAAGGGGGGCGTTTCCCTGTTAGGGGGGCCAAAAAATGGCACACGGAAATTGAAGAGATTTCCTTGCGCCATTTTTTTTAGCACTTTTAACACCTGCTCAGAGCCTACCATCATTCCCAGGAGACTATGGCAACGGTACTGGCCATCTTTCAGGAGACCCAGCGGCTGCAGGAGGAACAGTATTTAGGGTTCAGGGAGGAACTCAAATCCATCAATACCACCCTGGGCACCATTGTAGGGGTGCTGAAGGAACTCGTGAACACCAGGAGGGACACTGTGGCACAACAAGGGGCCCCTGACACTAGCCTGGACAATGAACTGCCCACCATCTCCGCCGGCGCTAGTGGACAGGAGGCACCGCCACAGGACCACAACACCATCACCTCACCCCCTGCAAATGGAGAACTACCCGCAAGCGGTCCCTGAGATCCAGGACAAATACAGAGAACAATGCCAAGACCCCCACCAAGAAATTAGACCACCCTGATTGTCATCCTTCTGTCCCACTTTGTCACCCTATCCATCCTTAAACTGCCCCAGCTCCACTTCCTATGCCCCTTTGGACAATGCAACTGTGAGACTAATAGACTGGACTCTGCCATGGACATTCCTCCACCATCACCCCTGACCATTTTACAACACCCTCCACAATTTAGCACTTGAATAAGCACCCTTAAATCACAAAACAATCTGCAGTCAGTCTGTGCTTTCACCAATGTGTATTTGCAATAACTGAGGGAAATAACAATGTCCATTGTATTGTCAACATACCTATGTCACACGGCTCTAGTCCATGAGGAAACATAGCAGAGGTCACGCAGTGGGACCCACATCTGTGAAATCGAAAGGGAAAGTGACAAATCAGGGTCCATACACTGGGTGAAAGTGACAGACAGATGAGAGGTAGAACAAGTGTATCAGATGTAGGAGGCAGTGATGTCTTCTCACCTGTGTCTCACTGGAAGTATTGATGGATCACGGTGTTTCTGTTGTCTATGTCCTCTTCTTCTGCCTCCTCTTCTTCACTGTCCACAGGCTCCACAGCTGCCACAACACCAGCATACAGCAGGCCACGATGATCTGGCACACCTTCTTTGGTGAGTAGTATAGGGAACCACCTGTCATATGGAGGCACCTGAACCTGGCCTTCAGGAGGCCAAAGGTCCTCTCTATAACCCTCCTAGTTCGCCCATGTGCCTCATTGTAGCGTTCCTCTGCCCTTGTCCTAGGATTCCTCACTGGGGTCAGTAGCCATGACAGGTTGGGGTAGCCAGAGTCACCTGCAAATGTCGAGGGACAACTGTTAGACACACACTAACCCTTAGGGACAACCCCAGACCCAGACCTAATAGCCACACACGGTGCCTCTGGAGTTGCCCCATCACATAAGGGATGGTGCTATTCCTCAGAATGTAAGCGTCATGCACTGAGCTAGGAAACTTGGCATTCACATGGGAGATGTACTGGTCGGGCAAACACACCATCTGCACATTCATAGAATGGTAACTCTTCCGGTTTCTGTACACCTGTTCACTCCTGCGGGGGGACCAAGGCCACATGTGTCCCATCAATGGCACCTATGATGTTGGGGATATGTCCCAGAGCATAGAAGTCACCTTTCACTGTAGGCAAATCCTCCACCTGAGGGAACACGATGTAGCTGCGCATGTGTTTCAGCAGGACAGACAACACTCTGGACAACACGTTTGAGAACATAGGCTGGGACATCCCTGATGCTATGGCCACTGTAGTTTGAAAAGACCCACTTGCCAGGAAATGGAGTACTGACGGGACCTGCACTAGAGGGGGGATACCTGTGGGATGGCGGATAGCTGACATCAGGTCTGGCTCCAACTGGGCACACAGTTCCTGGATTGTGGCACAATCAAGTCTGTAGGTCACTATTACATGTCTCTCTTCCATTGTCGACATGTCCACCAGGGGTCTGTACACCGGAGGATGTCGTCATCTCCTCACCTGCCCCAGCGGACGTGCTCTATGGATGAGAACAGCGAGCAGAGGGTCAGCCAACACTTAGGTACGAAAACACAACTTTATTGCCCACAGTTGTCAATCCGCTATGTGCCTGTCTTAGTGTCTATGCAAGGCCTAGATATGTGTGACGCATTTAAAATTAATGCCATGTGGCCCCCTGAAATGGTGGCTGCCTGACCTATAAGGTGGGACAATGGGATATGAGGTAACTGCGCTGGCGATGTACACCATCGCGGTAGGCGGTCGAAGACCGCGGCGCAATCCTGCATTTGTTAACATTGGACCCTATGGGTCCCAGGAGCCAATGACGATGTACGCCGGCAGTGACGGTATGCACCGCCGCGGACGTGACTGCCATTTTCTGTCTGTTTACTCACTTGATACCTGATCTTCGACAGGAGAGGACTTACACTGCAAGTGCTGCTGTGACCTCATTCTGGAAGCGACAATGGCTACAGTGTCTGGGGAAAGGGCCCCTGCCTTCACATCGGAGGAGTTGGACAAACTAGTGGATGGGGTCCTCCCCCAGTACACGCTACTCTACGGTCCTCCAGACAAACAGGTGAGTACACTGTGAGCATGCTTTATGGGCAATGCCTGTTTGGAGTGGTGTGGATGGGAGATGGTGGGGGGGAATGAGGTGTGCATGAAACAACAGTGGGTGTATGTGCGTCAGGGCAAGGGTCGGAATGTGGGCCAATGACTGTGACGGTCCGGACGGTTATATTTTCTCCTTTTCTGCATACTATTCCTGTAGGTCAGCGCTCACCAGAAGAAGGTTATTTGGCGTGCCATCGCCAAGGAAGTCCGGACCATGGGGGTCCACCACAGACAGAGCACCCACTGCCATATAAGATGGGAGGACATTCGCCGCTGGAGCAAGAAGACGGCGGAGGCCCAGCTGGGGATGGCCTCCCAACGTGGGAGGGGTGCCCGTCGCACCATGACCCCCCTGATGTTCCGGATCCTGGCAGTGGCGTATCCGGAGTTGGATGGGTGCTTGAGGGCATCACAGCAGCCACAAGGGGGTGAGTACACTCTCATTCAGCTGATTCAGAACGCATGGGAGGTGTCTGGGTGGGGGAAGTGGGCAGTGGGTTACCCTAGGCCAGGGCGAGTTTTGCAGGCAAGGTCCCTTCATGAGGAAGGCTATGTGGCACCCCACCCCATCAGTGTTAAGAGCCATCTACCCCTCGTCAGGCTCCTGTGACTTCCATGTGTGCAGCAATCGGGCATAGGCCTTGTACTCCATGGCCCTGTGATTAATTAGGGAACTCTAAGTGCATGGCTTAGTGGAGAGGGCTGCTGTGTCTGTAGTGTCTGCCAACTGTAGCGGTATTGCATGCACTGAACATGTCTTTCTACTTTCTTTCCACCCCTTTTTGTGGTCTCCCTGTTCTTGTGTGCATTAGCATCATCAGGCGGAGGAGCAGTGCCACCGGAGCAGGAGGGAGCTGCATCCCACATGGCCCTGGAGGGTGAGACTACGGACTCCGAATTCACCAGTGGGACGGAGGGCGAGGGGAGCTCCATGGCGGGGACAGGAGCTGAGACAGCAACACCGACTCCTCCTCTGATGGGAGCTCTCTTGCGGTGGTGAGCCCCTCTGTGCCCACCGCATCTACAAGTACAGCCGCCACCCCCTACCAGCACCGCCCTCCCAGCAGCCCCTCAGCGTGTGTCCCGTGGCAGCTCACCCAGCAGGGTGGACATCTCCTTCACCCCAGGCACCTCAGCCCCTGCCCCTGTCAGCCCTGCTGCCCTCAGTGAGGAGGGCATTGACCTCCTCAGATCCCTCACTGTTGGGCAGTCTACCATTCTGAATGCCCTCCAGGGTGTAGAGAGGCAGTTGCAACAGACAAATGCATACCTGGAGGGCATTCATTCTGGTCAGGCAGCCAAACAGCAAGCTTTTCAGACTCTGGTCTCAGCACTGATGGCAGCCATTGCCCCTGTGTCCAGCCTTCCACCTCCAACTTCCTCCACCCAGACCCAATCCCCAGTACCTCAGCCTATCCCAAGCACACCATCGGACCAGCATTGCCACACCTCAACACACAAGGGTAGCTCTGGCAAACATAAGCACCACACATCCCACAGGCACTCACACAAGCATCATACCCATCCAGACATACCAACAGCCACTGCCTCCACTGTGTCCCCCTCCTCCACGTCTCCCTCCTCCCTCCCTGTCACATCTCCACTCACACCTGCATGCACTACATCTTCAGCCACTCCGTCAATCCCCAGCACGCCAATCACCACACACCGCTCACGTGCACTCACCACCCCACTAACATTCACACATCTCCTTTGTCCTCTCCCAGTGTGTCTGTGAGCCGACCTCCCAAACTACACAAACGCAGTCACGCACCCACCCAACGGCCATCCACCTCACGACATCCTCCAGCCCATGCACCTTCACCCAAAGTCAGCAAACGAACACCTCCTACAACCACTACCTCTTCCTCCACTCCTAAACCCCCTCCATCTACCCGTCCCAGTGTGTCTAAAAAACTTTTCCTGTCAAAACTTGACCTCGTCCCTACACCTCCCCCACCCCTTCCATCCCTTAGGGGCCACCTTTCCAGGTCCCAACCCAGCACCTCAGCCACCACATCACCGGGAACAGTGGTGCCAGCAGTAACCGGTTTCTGGAGTGCGCCAAGCAGCAGGGCAGCCAGTGTGCCAAGGAGCCAGGCCAAGGACATTCCCCCACCTCAAAAACTAAAGAAGTTGCCACAGCCCGGAGGGAGAAGGCCAAAACACCTGCCACCAAGGGCTCTCCCAGGACTACAGTTGTGAGTGGCAAGACAGCTGCGCCATCATCCAAGGTGGGGAAGGGCCAAAGAAAGAAAGCGAAGTCGCCGCCAACCTGCACGGCTGACAAGACCGCCACATGCACCGCCGCCACGGGCACCGCTGCCCAGGATACCGCCACCAGCAGCACGCTCACTGAGCCACCCACCTGCACCGCTGCCCAGGACACCGCCGCCAGCAGCACGCTCACTGAGCAACCCACCAGCACCGCTGCCCAGGACACCGCCGCCAGCAGCACGCTCACTGAGCCACCCACCAGCACCGCTGCCCAATGAGCGCCGCAAGCACTGCCGCTACTGAGGCCGCCGCCAGCACCGCCAGCGGCCACGCCACATCCTGTGCCAGTGGCACTACCGCAGACATGGCTGCCATCCCCAGTGGTCAGTGGTACGTGGCTGGTGGTCAGTTCCAGGGGCCTGGACAGCTTTCATGTTGACCCACCGTCAGTGGAGTATCACATCCACTACCTCAGTCCTTGGCAGGATGAAGTACTCTGGGCACAAAGCCCCCTCCAGAACCAGTGGTTTATCACATCCACTCCCTCAGTCCTTGCCATGATGAAGCCCTCTGGGCACAACCCCCCCTCCAGAACCAGTGGAGAGATACATCCACTACCTCAGTCCTTGGCAGGATGAAGCACTCTGGGCACAAAGCCCCCTCCAGAACCAATGGAGTATCACATCCACTACCTCAGTCCTTGGCAGGATGAAGCACTCTGGGCACAAAGCCCCCTCCAGAACCAGTGGAGTATCACATCCACTACCTCAGTCCTTGGCAGGATGAAGCACTCTGGGCACAAGGCCCCCTCCAGAACCAGTGGAGAAAGGCATCCAGGGAACAAAGCCCCCTCCAGAACCAGTGGAGAAAGGCATCCACTACCTCAGTCCTTGCCAGGATGAAGCACTCTGTGCACAAAGCCCCCTCCAGAACCAGTGGAGAAAGGCATCCACTACCTCAGTCCTTGGCAGAATGAAGCACTCTGGGCACAAAGCCCCCTCCAGAACCAGTGGAGACTGTTATCCACTTGAGAGACTGTGGCTTTGCACTCTCCAGGATAAAGCAGTGGGCACACAACCCACTGGAGAGACTTGAGAGACTGTGGTTTTGCACTCCCCAGGATAAAGCAGTGGGCTGTGAGAAGGTAGCCTCTTTCTAGCCTTGTTACCCCCACTTTTGGCCTGTTTGTGAGTGTATGTCAGGGTGTTTGTCACTGTTTTCACTGTCTCACTGGGATCCTGATAGCCAGGTCTCAGTGCTCATAGTGAAAACACTATGTTTTCAGTATGGTTGTTATGTGTCACTGGGATCCTGCTGGTCAGGACCCCAGTGCTATAGGTTTGTGGCCTATATGTATGTTCACTGGGACCCTGTCACACAGGGCCCCAGTGCTCATAGGTGTGCATGTATATGTTCCCTGTGTGGTGCCTAACTGTCTCACTGAGGCTCTGCTAACCAGAACCTCAGTGGTTATGCTCTCTCATTACTTTCAAATTGTCACTAACAGGCTAGTGACCAATTTTACCAATGTACATTGGCTTACTGGAACACCCTTATAATTCCCTAGTATATGGTACTGAGGTACCCAGGGTATTGGGGTTCCAGGAGATCCCTATGGGCTGCAGCATTTCTTTTGCCACCCATAGGGAGCTCTGACAATTCTTACACAGGCCTGCCACTGCAGCCTGAGTGAAATAACGTCCACGTTATTTCACAGCCATTTTACACTGCACTTAAGTAACTTATAAGTCACCTATATGTCTAACCTTTACCTGGTAAAGGTTAGGTGCAAAGTTACTTAGTGTGAGGGCACCCTGACACTAGCCAAGGTGCCCCCACATTGTTCAGAGCCAATTCCCTGAACTTTGTGAGTGCGGGGACACCATTACACGCGTGCACTACATATAGGGCACTACCTATATGTAGCTTCACAATGGTAACTCCAAATATGGCCATGTAACATGTCTATGATCATGGAATTGCCCCCTCTATGCCATCCTGGCATAGTTGGCACAATCCCATGATCCCAGTGGTCTGTAGCACAGACCCTGGTACTGCCAAACTGCCCTTCCTGGGGTTTCACTGCAGCTGCTGCTGCTGCCAACCCCTCAGACAGGCATCTGCCCTCCTGGGGTCCAGCCAGGCCTGGCCCAGGATGGCAGAACAAAGAACTTCCTCTGAGAGAGGGTGTGACACCCTCTCCCTTTGGAAAATGGTGTCAAGGCAGGGGAGGAGTAGCCTCCCCCAGCCTCTGGAAATGCTTTCTTGGGCACAGATGTGCCCAATTCTGCATAAGCCAGTCTACACCGGTTCAGGGACCCCTTAGCCCCTGCTCTGGCGCGAAACTGGACAAAGGAAAGGGGAGTGACCACTCCCCTGACCTGCACCTCCCCTGGGAGGTGTCCAGAGCTCCTCCAGTGTGCTCCAGACCTCTGCCATCTTGGAAACAGAGGTGCTGCTGGCACACTGGACTGCTCTGAGTGGCCAGTGCCACCAGGTGACGTCAGAGACTCCTGCTGATAGGCTCCTTCAGGTGTTAGTAGACTATCCTCTCTCCTAGGTAGCCAACCCCTCTTTTCTGGCTACTTAGGGTCTCTGTCTCTGGGGAACCTTCAGATAACGAATGCAAGAGCTCATCCGAGTTCCTCTGCATCTCTCTCTTCACCTTCTGCCAAGGAATCGACTGCTGACCGCGCTGGAAGCCTGCAAACCTGCAACATAGTAGCAAAGACGACTACTGCAACTCTGTAATGCTGATCCTGCCGCCTTCTCGACTGTTTTCCTGGTGGTGCATGCTGTGGGGGTAGTCTGCCTCCTCTCTGCACTAGAAGCTCCAAAGAAATCTCCCGTGGGTCGACGGAATCTTCCCCCTGCAACCGCAGGCACCAAAAAGCTGCATCACTGGTCCCTTGGGTCTCCTCTCAGCACAACGAGCGAGGTCCCTCGAATCCAGCGACTCTGTCCAAGTGACCCCCACAGTCCAGTGACTCTTCAGTCCAAGTTTGGTGGAGGTAAGTCCTTGCCTCACCTGGCTGGGCTGCATTGCTGGGAACCGCGACTTTGCAGCTACTCCGGCCCCTGTGCACTTCCGGCAGAAATCCTTCATGCACAGCCAAGCCTGGGTCCACGGCACTCTAACCTGCATTGCACGACTTTCTAAGTTGGTCTCCGGAGACGTGGGACTCCTTTGTGCAACTTCGGCGAGCACCGTTTCACGCATCCTCGTAGTGCCTGTTTCTGGCACTTCTCCGGGTGCTACCTGCTTCAGTGAGGGCTCTTTGTCTTGCTCGATGTCTCCTCTCTCTTCAGGTCCAATTTGCGACCTCCTGGTCCCTCCTGGGCCCCAGCAGCGTCCAAAAACGGCAAACGCACGATTTGCAACTAGCAAGGCTTGTTGGCGTTCTTTCGGCGGGAAAACACTTCTGCACAACTCTCCACGGCAAGAGGGATCCGTCCACCAAAGGGGAAGTCTCTAGCCCTTTTCGTTCCTGCAGAAACCTCAGCTTCTTCTGTCCAGTCGAAGCTTCTTTGCAACCGCAGCTGGCATTTCCTGGGCATCTGCCCATCTCCGACTTGCTTGTGACTTTTGGACTTGGTCCCCTTGTTCCACAGGTACCCTAGATTGGAAATCCACAGTTGTTGCATTGCTGGTTTGTGTCTTTCCTGCATTATTTCTCTAACACGACTTCTTTGTCCTTAGGCGAACTTTAGTGCACTTTGCACTCACTTTTCAGGGTCTTGGGGAGGGTTATTTTTCTAACTCTCACTATTTTCTAATAGTCCCAGCGACCCTCTACAAGGTCACATAGGTTTGGGGTCCATTTGTGGTTCGCATTCCACTTTTGGAGTATATGGTTTGTGTTGCCCCTCTCCCTATGTTTCCCCATTGCATCCTATTGTAACTATACATTGTTTGCACTGTTTTCTAAGACTATACTGCATATTTTTGCTATTGTGTATATATATCTTGTGTATATTTCCTATCCTCTCACTGAGGGTACACTCTAAGATACTTTGGCATATTGTCATAAAAATAAAGTACCTTTATTTTTAGTATAACTGTGTATTGTGTTTTCTTATGATATTGTGCATATGACACTAAGTGGTACTGTAGTAGCTTCACACGTCTCCTAGTTCAGCCTAAGCTGCTCTGCTAAGCTACCATTATCTATCAGCCTAAGCTGCTAGACACCCTATACACTAATACGGGATAACTGGGCCTGGTGCAAGGTGCAAGTACCCCTTGGTACTCACTACAAGCCAGTCCAGCCTCCTACATTGGTTGTGCAGTGGTGGGATAAGTGCTTGAGACTACTTACCACTCTTGTCATTGTACTTTTCATAAGAGAAAAATATACAAGACAAGGTCAGTGTATATACACATAGCCAAAAAGTTTTGCATTTCCTCTTTTCACTCTTTTCTAAGTGCTGAAAAGTACCTCTAAACTTTCAAAAAGTTCTTAAAAGTTTAAAAAGTTTTTTTCTGTCTTTCCAAAAAGTTCTGAAAACTTTTTTCTCTTTTTCTATCACTTTAACTCTCTTTAAAAATGTCTGGCACAGGCCAAAGTGTTGATCTGTCCAAACTTGCATATGACAACCTTAGCTGGAAAAGAGCAAGGAGTCTCTGTATAGAGAGAGGTTTGAGTGTAGGGAAGAATCCTTCCTTGGAACTGTTACTTAACATGCTTAGAGAACAGGATAAGGCCATAGGTGCCCCATCTGTTGAAAAAGTACCTAATAGTTCCCAATCTGATTCAGGGACTCCCCCAGGAAAAGATTTAGGAAAGAAACTTCCTAGCCTGCCCATTACTAGACAATCTAGCATAGATGGTAATGATGATGAGCCACACCAAATAAATAGTGTTGTCTCACATCATAGCAAAAGCATTTATTCTTACCATACTGGTAGTAATGTTTCTGTAAACCAAGCTGTTAGGGTGGCTTCTGTAAGGGACAGGTCTCCTTCTGTTCATTCCCATCTTAGCTCTGTTTCTAGAAATGTCCCTCCCACCAACCCTGATGACAGAATGTTAGAGAGGGAACTCAATAAGTTGAGGGTGGAACAAACCAGACTTAAGCTTAAAAAGCAACAGCTGGATTTGGATAGACAGTCTTTTGAATTAGAGAAGGAAAGACAGAAGTTGGGTTTAGATACCCATGGTGGCAGCAGCAGTATTCCCCATAGTCATCCTGCAAAAGAGCATGATTCCAGGAATCTGCACAAGATAGTTCCCCCTTATAAGGAGGGGGATGACATTAACAAGTGGTTTGCTGCGACTTGAGAGGGCCTGTGTTGTACAGGATGCCCCTCAAAGGCAGTGGGCTGCTATCCTATGGCTATCATTTAGTGGAAAAGGTAGGGATAGGCTCCTTACTGTGAAAGAAAATGATGCCAATAATTTTACAGTTCTTAAGAATGCACTCCTGGATGGTTATGGCTTAACCACTGAACAGTACAGGATAAAGTTCAGAGAGACCAAAAAGGAGTCTTCACAAGACTGGGTTGATTTCATTGACCATTCAGTGAAGGCCTTGGAGGGGTGGTTACATGGCAGTAAAGTTACTGATTATGAAAGCCTGTATAACACAATCCTGAGAGAGCATATACTTAATAATTGTGTGTCTGATTTGTTGCACCAGTACCTGGTAGACTCTGATCTGACCTCTCCCCAAGAATTGGGAAAGAAGGCAGACAAATGGGTCAGAACAAGGGTGAACAGAAAAGTTCATACAGGGGGTGACAAAGATGGCAATAAGAAGAAAGATGGTGAAAAATCTCAAGATAAGCATGGGGATAAGGGTAAAACCAAAGATCCCACTTCAAATCTTAAACACTCTTCAGAGGGTGGGGATAAAACAAATTCTTCCTCTTCTTCCCAACCTGCACACATTAAAAAGCCTTGGTGCTTTGTGTGTAAAAATAGAGGCCATAGGCCAGGGGATAAGTCCTGTCCAGGTAAACCCCCTGAGCCTACCACCACTAATACATCAAGCTCTAGTGCCCCTAGCAGTAGTGGTACTAGTGGTGGGACTGCTGGCAACAGTCAAGCAAAGGGTGTAGTTGGGTTCACTTATGGGTCCATAGTAGAAACTGGGGTAGTCAGTCCCAAGACAGTTTCTGTCACACCTAGTGGCACTGGCCTTGCCACACTGGCTGCTTGTCCCCTTACAATGGATAAGTACAGGCAGACAGTTTCAATAAATGGTGTTGAGGCCTTGGCCTACAGGGACACAGGTGGCAGTTTCACTTTGGTGACTGAAAACCTAGTGCCTCCTGAACAACACATCATTGGACAACAGTATAAGATTATTGATGTCCATAACTCCACTAAGTTTCTTCCCTTAGCTATAATTCAGTTTAGTTGGGGTGGAGTTACTGGCCCTAAGCAGGTGGTGGTATCACCTAGCTTACCTGTAGACTGTCTCTTAGGTAATGACCTAGAGGCCTCAGGTTGGGCTGATGTAGAGTTTTATGCCCATGCAGCCATGCTGGGCATCCCTGAGGAATTGTTCCCTCTCATTTCAAGTGAAATGAAAAAGCAAAGGAGAGAAGGCCTGAAAACTCAGGATCCCTCTCCATCAACAGGTAAAAAGGGTATCACAGTATCCCCTAACCACCCTACCATTCAGGATACTATTCCTGTGGTGGGAGAAACCTCTCCTGGGGTGGCACCTGTTCCAAGGGAATCATCAGCTGGCAAAGCTGGACTCCCTGAGGTGGAAGTACCTCTCTGTGGGATAACTAACATTGGTGAGAAAAACAGCACCATTTTAGTTAACATGGAGCATCCCTCCAACCCTCCCAGAGAAACTTTAGTGCAGAAACCCTGCACTACCTCACAACACTTAGGACAGCATCCCTGCCCTAGTGTGGAGCTCATAGGACAGCATCCCTGCCCTGCTCCAACTCAAGAGAAACAGCATCCCTGTTCTCTCTTCCAGCCAGATGGACAAAGTTTTTGCCCAGCTATGGCTTTTCTGAGACAGCATCCCTGTCTGGCATTTCCATCACTACAAATAGGTTCAGTGGACAATTCCCACTGCTCTAAACTAAAACTTACTGATAGAAACTCTGAAAATACATCTTCACATTGTTGCTTAGCTAAAAAACTTCAAACAGGGTGGTTTACATCCCCACAGGGAAGTAACCATATAGTGGATGATAAAGGGAGTAACCAGTCTATTGCAGAGCTACTCTCTACTTATCACCACTTAGACAATAAAGTTTCAACTGGCCAAGGTTAGCCGTATTGTCCTTCGTTTGGGGGGGGGGTTGTGTGAGAAGGTAGCCTCTTTCTAGCCTTGTTACCCCCACTTTTGGCCTGTTTGTGAGTGTATGTCAGGGTGTTTGTCACTGTTTTCACTGTCTCACTGGGATCCTGATAGCCAGGCCTCAGTGCTCATAGTGAAAACACTATGTTTTCAGTATGGTTGTTATGTGTCACTGGGATCCTGCTGGTCAGGACCCCAGTGCTCATAGGTTTGTGGCCTATATGTATGTGTCACTGGGACCCTGTCACACAGGGCCCCAGTGCTCATAGGTGTGCATGTATATGTTCCCTGTGTGGTGCCTAACTGTCTCACTGAGGCTCTGCTAACCAGAACCTCAGTGGTTATGCTCTCTCATTACTTTCAAATTGTCACTAACAGGCTAGTGACCAATTTTACCAATTTACATTGGCTTACTGGAACACCCTTATAATTCCCTAGTATATGGTACTGAGGTACCCAGGGTATTGGGGTTCCAGGAGATCCCTATGGGCTGCAGCATTTCTTTTGCCACCCATAGGGAGCTCTGACAATTCTTACACAGGCCTGCCACTGCAGCCTGAGTGAAATAACGTCCACGTTATTTCACAGCCATTTTACACTGCACTTAAGTAACTTATAAGTCACCTATATGTCTAACCTTTACCTGGTAAAGGTTAGGTGCAAAGTTACTTAGTGTGAGGGCACCCTGACACTAGCCAAGGTGCCCCCACATTGTTCAGAGCCAGGTCCCTGAACTTTGTGAGTGCGGGGACACCATTACACGCGTGCACTACATATAGGGCACTACCTATATGTAGCTTCACAATGGTAACTCCAAATATGGCCATGTAACATGTCTATGATCATGGAATTGCCCCCTCTATGCCATCCTGGCATAGTTGGCACAATCCCATGATCCCAGTGGTCTGTAGCACAGACCCTGGTACTGCCAAACTGCCCTTCCTGGGGTTTCACTGCAGCTGCTGCTGCTGCCAACCCCTCAGACAGGCATCTGCCCTCCTGGGGTCCAGCCAGGCCTGGCCCAGGATGGCAGAACAAAGAACTTCCTCTGAGAGAGGGTGTGACACCCTCTCCCTTTGGAAAATGGTGTCAAGGCAGGGGAGGAGTAGCCTCCCCCAGCCTCTGGAAATGCTTTCTTGGGCACAGATGTGCCCAATTCTGCATAAGCCAGTCTACACCGGTTCAGGGACCCCTTAGCCCCTGCTCTGGCGCGAAACTGAACAAAGGAAAGGGGAGTGACCACTCCCCTGACCTGCACCTCCCCTGGGAGGAGTCCAGAGCTCCTCCAGTGTGCTCCAGACCTCTGCCATCTTGGAAACAGAGGTGCTGCTGGCACACTGGACTGCTCTGAGTGGCCAGTGCCACCAGGTGACGTCAGAGACTCCTGCTGATAGGCTCCTTCAGGTGTTAGTAGCCTATCCTCTCTCCTAGGTAGCCAAACCCTCTTTTCTGGCTATTTAGGGTCTCTGTCTCTGGGGAACCTTCAGATAACGAATGCAAGAGCTCATCCGAGTTCCTCTGCATCTCTCTCTTCACCTTCTGCCAAGGAATCGACTGCTGACCGCGCTGGAAGCCTGCAAACCTGCAACATAGTAGCAAAGACGACTACTGCAACTCTGTAACGCTGATCCTGCCGCCTTCTCGACTGTTTTCCTGGTGGTGCATGCTGTGGGGGTAGTCTGCCTCCTCTCTGCACTAGAAGCTCCGAAGAAATCTCCCGTGGGTCGACGGAATCTTCCCCCTGCAACCGCAGGCACAAAAAAGCTGCATCACCGGTCCCTTGGGTCTCCTCTCAGCACGACGAGCGAGGTCCCTCGAATCCAGCGACTCTGTCCAAGTGACCCCCACAGTCCAGTGACTCTTCAGTCCAAGTTTGGTGGAGGTAAGTCCTTGCCTCACCTCGCTGGGCTGCATTGCTGGGAACCGCGACTTTGCAGCTACTCCGGCCCCTGTGCACTTCCGGCAGAAATCCTTTGTGCACAGCCAAGCCTGGGTCCACAGCACTCTAACCTGCATTGCACGACTTTCTAAGTTGGTCTCCGGCGACGTGGGACTCCTTTGTGCAACTTCGGCGAGCACTGTTTCACGCATCCTCGTAGTGCCTGTTTCTGGCACTTGTCCGGGTGCTACCTGCTTCAGTGAGGGCTCTTTGTCTTGTTCGATGTCCCCTTTCTCTTCAGGTCCAATTTGCGACCTCCTGGTCCCTCCTGGGCCCCAGCAGCATCCAAAAACGCCAAACGCACGATTTGCATCTAGCAAGGCTTGTTGGCGTTCTTTCGGCGGGAAAACACTTCTGCACGACTCTCCACGGCAAGAGGGATCCGTCCACCAAAGGGGAAGTCTCTAGCCCTTTTCGTTCCTGCAGAAACCTCAGCTTCTTCTGTCCAGTCAAAGCTTCTTTGCACCCGCAGCTGGCATTTCCTGGGCATCTGCCCATCTCCGAGTTGCTTGTGACTTTTGGACTTGGTCCCCTTGTTCCACAGGTACCCTAGATTGGAAATCCACAGTTGTTGCATTGCTGGTTTGTGTCTTTCCTGCATTATTCCTCTAACACGACTATTTTGTCCTTAGGGGAACTTTAGTGCACTTTGCACTCACTTTTCAGGGTCTTGGGGAGGGTTATTTTTCTAACTCTCACTATTTTCTAATAGTCCCAGCGACCCTCTACAAGGTCACATAGGTTTGGGGTCCATTCGTGGTTCGCATTCCACTTTTGGAGTATATGGTTTGTGTTGCCCCTATCCCTATGTTTCCCCATTGCATCCTATTGTAACTATACATTGTTTGCACTGTTTTCTAAGACTATACTGCATATTTTTGCTATTGTGTATATATATCTTGTGTATATTTCCTATCCTCTCACTGAGGGTACACTCTAAGATACTTTGGCATATTGTCATAAAAATAAAGTACCTTTATTTTTAGTATAACTGTGTATTGT
Organism: Pleurodeles waltl; assembly: GCF_031143425.1. NCBI lineage: Eukaryota > Metazoa > Chordata > Amphibia > Caudata > Salamandridae > Pleurodeles > Pleurodeles waltl. The sequence continues at coordinate 1,727,713 of NW_027150397.1, read as the reverse complement.
GTTTTCTTATGATATTGTGCATATGACACTAAGTGGTACTGTAGTAGCTTCACACGTCTCCTAGTTCAGCCTAAGCTGCTCTGCTAAGCTACCATTATCTATCAGCCTAAGCTGCTAGACACCCTATACACTAATAAGGGATAACTGGGCCTGGTGCAAGGTGCAAGTACCCCTTGGTACTCACTACAAGCCAGTCCAGCCTCCTACATGGGCAAACCACCCATTGGAGAGACTTGAGAGACTGTGGCTTTGCACTCCCCAGGCTACAGCAGTGGGCAAACCACCCACTGGAGAGACTTGAGAGACTGTGGCTTTGCACTCCCCAGGATACATCAATAGGCATGGAGCCCCCTCGTGGAGCTGGTGTCGTTCACTCATCCGGCTGAGGTGCCCCCCCTTCGCTTCCCCCTGAGGTGGCTGTTTTATTTCGATCTGATGCCCCTGCAGTGTTCTCTCCGTTTGGATCGGGTATTGAGTGTGGGCCTCGCCCATGCATTTTGGGCCCAGTGGTCCACGGACTATGTAGGTGCAGTACAGGGACTTGAAATCTTGGTGTACATATTTGTTAATAGTGTATATATATTTTTGACTAATGGATTTTTTCTGGTTACAATCGTTCAAATCATTTCCTTTTGTCTTTGCATTCTTCCAAGGGGGGTGTAAATGTAGTGTTTCAACATGTATTTGTGTGTATGTTGTTGTGGGTGAGGGTGGGGGTGGGGGTGTTGCGTGTTGCATGTGTGTGTCGCTCTCTTTTCCCTCCCCCCTCCCCTGTGTTGTAGGTGCAGTACTCACCGTGGTGATCGCCGCCCTCTGTCGTGCTCCTGGTAGAGGAGCAGGAAGACAATGGCAGGTAGAATTTGGAGTGCCGGCTCCATGGTGTCCTGGTTCCTCGTGGGGTGTGTAGAGATGAGCGTTTTCTCTTCCAAGTCCTGTTTCCGTTGTGTTTTTGTTCGCATTGAATCCACCCTGGAAAAGGTGGCAGATTGGCCTCCCATAATGGTGTGGGCGGTACATTGTCTTCCGCCTGTCTGTTGGCGGTGACCGCCATGCTGTTTGTTTGTACTGCCGTGGCGGTCGGAGTGTTAAAGTGTCTGTCTATGTTGGCGGTTTCAGCCATGGTCGAGATTCCATTTTTTTTTCCGCCGGCCTGTTGGCGGTCTTACCTCCGCTTTACCACCGACCGCCAGGGTTGTAATGAGGGCCTATATAGCCCATGGGGCAGGGTGTTGTGTAATTAAAAGGTAAGATAGGTCATTTTAGATCTTACATGTCCTACTAGTTAAAAACTCCCACATTTGTTTTTCACTACTGTGAGACCTAGCCCTCCCATAAGATAACATTGGAGCTTCCTAATTATAATCTGCAATTCCTATACCAGAGGTGGTAGATATACCATGTTTGGTGTCTACGGACTTGTAGTGATAAACACTCTTCAATGGTAAAGTCAAATTTATCATTACAAGTTTGCAAATGCCACTTTTAGAAAGTTTATGTTTTCCTGCCCTTAGCCCTCTGTGCCTGCAGCCTGCCCTAGGTCACATGACTGGGTGTAACTGGCAGTTGAGACTTTGTGAATTCACTCCAGACTGTCTCACAATAGTGGGATTAGCAGAGGTTCAATGTGCCATTATCTGACTTGATGGGGGGCAGAGCTAAGCAAAGGCACACTTGCACCTGATTAGGCTGGGCACTGCCACCACTCAATAGGCTTCACAACCCTGTATAGTGCAGCCAGCTAGAAGCCAGGGCAGGGGAGGCAGGAAACTCCTGCAACTTCAAACAACCCTTCTAGAAATGTCTCCCAGCTTCTAGGAGAAGGTCACTAGGGTATAACAATGGGTTATCAAACCCACCTTTCAGTTCACTTCTGGATCTGTGGAAGTAATCTCAGAGGACTGCCTGCTGCTGTGACCTTCTGTGAACTCTGCCAGACTACTACTGAACCTTGAAGGACTGCTTTGTTGTCTGGAGCCTGCCTTGAACCTTCAGAGGCCAGCCCTACTGTGGAGCCCCACATCTTCAGCTGCACCCAGGACTTCCAGAAGTGACTCCAAGGGCTAGTTTTGTTCGCCTCCTTCCTGTTTAGATGAACTGGGACATAGCAGGGTCCCACCAATTAAACCCAAACCTGGACCCAGCTTGAGTGAGCCTTGAATCTCCAAGAAGTCTCTATCTACTCCTGTACCCTTGGTTGTGATGCTAAAGGTGCCCTGGTGGCTATTTTCCGAAATGGAGGACTTGCTATTATGAACCTTAAACTTTACAAATTCATAACTCTGGTTCTACTAATTTAATTTTTAAGGTTTTGGAATCAAATAATTTATTAAAATGTACTCAATTTTTCTAAATTGGTTTGAGATTTTTCTTGTGTTGTGTGTTCACTTTATTACTGTTTGTGTGCTGCATAAATACTTTACACATTGCCTCTAAGTTTACTCTGAGTGCTTTTTTTGTGCCTAGCTACCCAGGGTTAAGCACAGGTTAATTTAGTGACTTTTTGTGGTTCACCCTGCAAGGGATTGTGGCTGTTGCTTGACCAGGGCTCACACCCCAGTCAACCAACAACCCAATTCTCACAGACATCAACCCGCAACAGGTATTTGGTTACATCCTTTGATCCTAAATTGTTTGGGCAGGCAGCCAGATCTTGTTGTCCATTTTCCAAAGAGCATGCATAGAACATCTCTGTAGACAGACCACATTTAGGAACCAAAGGGCCAAACTGCTGGGGGAAAGTACACCTCCTAGTCCCGTTGGGAGATGTACAAGCATTACTGGTGAAGGAAGTATGAAGAAAGATTTATTATAGAGAGATGCCAATACATTAGTTCTAATTTGAATGTGTTCAGCTCAACAAACACCCACAGGTTTCTTGACACTCAAAAAACACTAAAGGCAGGACATTGTTCCAGAGCAGAGCAGGCAGCAAGGGAAGGCAAAGGTCTTTTCTGCCTAAGAGGAGCTCTTGAACGGTAGAACAACCAGTAAATCAGTAGTGGAAAAACACAGAGCTCTAATGGGTAGCTATGTGCTAAACCTAGAGCTAAGGAACAATGAGCTGACCTGTTAAAGTATTTAAATGAATATAAAGAACCATCAAATTAATTATCTGCAAAAGAGGAGTCAAAGAGAATCAGCCAATCCAAGTAATCAGCCTTGTAGCTCCATTCTAAATAACATGGAACCTCTTAATCAGACCCTTAGACATCTCCACAAAAAGAGAATTACAATAATCAAGGTTAGTACCTATGGTAGCAGAAACAGTGTCAGGCGTGAACCTTTCCGCAGTAGTGAAATGGACAGGACATAGTTCCCATTTTCCCTATGAATCAAACGCACTTCTGAGAAGTCACTTCTGACCCTTTGGGATGAAGGGAAGAACCTTGACCCGTACCAACCAGATTTCCACCTTCTGATGTTGATTTTGTTTTCAGTTCTCTGAAAACATAAGAAAAACCCTTAGTACTTATAACTTGCATATTGATTCCTACCCGATTTATGTAACCCACATTTGATTACCTAATGTCCCTTCGCCCTTTTTTAGGTGCTGGCTCCTATAGACTGAAATTCAAGATGCAATAATTCTAGAAAACAAACTCAAGACTATTAATTCCAAAGATAATACTCGCACATACATGTAGAAATATAACAGTTTTCTCTAACACCTACCTAAGTGTATAGGGTTTACGAATCCAGATAATTAAACATCAGTCCTTTTAACAGCTAATCAAGGTTCAAATAGTGGTTCCTAGGCTTAATCAGATTTCATCTCCTGAAATCATAAATGCACATCATTATCATTGCTCTAGCTATGAGTCACTCTGCCATAATTAATGTCATATGATTGTATTAATATAACAACCTTAATATGAGTCTTTGATCAACATATTAACAAAGAACACAGCTGGAAAGTTAATAAATGTGTTTTCTTTCTTATAGGAGAACAACAACAAAATGGTTGACTTTACCAGTCCTTTCACCAGAATTCCATTGGATAAGTAATTCTTTCTTGTCTTTAGTACAATTCATAAATGTTACCAGAACGTATAGATTATCTATACGGAGAACTGCAGCAGGGGCCCTGGCGACCAGACTGGAAAGAGGGAACAACCGCACTAGGACGTCAAGTGCTTGGAAAGAACACGAAGGAGAAAAGGACAGAGCCTCAAACATAGGTGAGTACGGAAAGGGGAGGGCAACTGACGACGAGCAGTCTTCATGGTGAGCGTGTAGCCTTAAAGGCTATGTGCTCCACCCTTAAAGGGCCGCCCACTGATATGTGTGCTGTGCGCTTGACAATAGCTGAGTGGCCACCTTCTTCTGAAAGAATTGGGAGAATGGGCAAACATATAAGGCACTGGCAGGGTCCAGTGCCGAGATTTGAGAATCTAGTTTAAGATGCACATCACATTTTTCTTCTAGTGATTTCACCACAGCATAAAGGACCAAGGGCCTAATTTAGGTCTTGGTGGAGGGGAATACTCCATCACAAATGTGACGGCTATTCCATCCACAAATAAGGATCACATTATATCCTATGGGGACTGTAAAACGATGGAGAGATATCCATCACATTTGTGATAGAGTAAGCTTTCCAGTGAAATCTAAATCAGCCCCAAGTGAGAGAGGCCAGATAGATGGAAATCAGAGCAAGGGAATACTCCCAACTATCAAAACTTCTGTTGTGTCCAAATAGATCTTTAACCAATTATTATCCATCCATTTTGAACGTACTAAACGTACAAAGAACTGAGTTGGGAACATGGCTCAGTAAGCTGGCACATCAATAGGGTCTAGCCAGAATAAGTATACAATGAGCAGCTAAAGTTACTGATAAGCAGTGTCAAAGGAAGCACATCAGTGTTAACAGGAAGGTGGGGAAAGCTCCTGCATATGTGACAACAACTGAGGAAGAGAAGTGATCAAACATCACTTTCTGTGATTTATCAATGAGAAAGGATACAAACCAGTAAAGAATAATGCCTCTGACACTAGATTGCTGCAAACTCGCAACTAATATTATGGTCTACAATATCAAAGGCAGTCAATTGTTCTAGCAAAATTAAGGCAAAGATGGAATTTCTATCAGCTGCCATTTTAAGGTCTTGTAGCACAGCCAATAAGGCTATCTCAGTACTGTGGTTGAGCCTGAAACCAACCAGTGATACCAAAAATAATCACATTATTCTAACATCCTTGAACTATGTCCTCTACACAGAAATGTCAGAAAAAAATAGTCCAAGTTGATAATTTTACAGGACGTAATTTCTTTAATAGGGATGATGTCATGACTACCAAGTTCTATATTCTGCTGCATTGTAAATGCGAGACGTTTCAGCGCTTTGTAGAAATTGGAAAACATTGCCTGTGTGAAGAAACTCGTTTTGCTAGGACGAAGGACCCCATTATGAGGAGTTTGAGAATATTGCATTGGTTTTCCCTCTTCTTAAATTCCAAATACTATGGGTATCAGTAATTTCAGAAATCTGGAAAATTGTGTTGTTGTGACTTTGCCTTTAGGCAGTCCCTGAAGAAAAGTAGAACTACGGTGGAAAGGGGGAATGCCACCCTTGACTACTCCAATGATTTTGCACTGTGGCCCTCTCCTCACCCTGAAATAGAACCGATTTCACCATCTTTTCGCTGGTGAAATTTCCAGGTGGGGCAACAAACGGGATAAAGTATTCCCACGTTGCTTGTCATTCCCAGCTCAACAGAAAATACAGTTTCTGGACAAATTATAAATGACACCTCACTCGTTTGGGACTCCAAGAAAGGTGCAAACATTTTTATACATGTACTTAATTGCTTTGTGTAGTACAACACACCTCCTTGTGGTTACTTTGGATTGCTAAATTAGATAGCATCAACAGTAAAATATGACATGCAAGGAGAGTCCCCTACTGGGGATTCTGCAACCCAAACCTCGATTAGGCCTTTACCTGAATATCAGGTGAGAAGTGATCAGACAGGCATTCATGGCAGGAATGCAATGACGCTCCAGCTTTTGCAGAGATCGCAACCTTGGTTCCAGTTTGCCTATTAAAAGTGCATAGTTGAATGTGATCCTGTGTCCCATGTGAAGGCCTGTGGGACTTTAGCTGAGAGCTTTGTAGGAAGGTCTATGTAAATCATGTCACAGATATCCACTTGCAGCATGACCAACCCTCGTATGAGCTCTGTTTTATGAAGAATTGAAGGACTGGGATGAATATATTATTAGTGCTTGTATAGCACCTTCTACCTTTAGCATTGCACCATAGCACCTTCTTGACCTGTGCATCTTTCTTATATGGTTATGGTAATTACATGAATCGGTTGTGTATGATTGTGAGGCTGTGTTCTGTTCACAAAGCTTTGTTCATTGTCTAGTTTTCTAATGACTTGTGTTGGCTAATGCAAGAGCAAAATCAGTTTGATACAGACATCTTTGTTATATGTTAACTGTATTGATTGATGTAGGGGTTTTTCGTTGACTTGGGTGGTCAATTGTCTATTGCCAAGCATGTGCAGTTTGACAGCTCACAGGAGTGTGAATTTACACTCTCGCCCGATTGACCTTTTTTGTTGGTCGAGATGCACATGAGAGTTACAATAACAGACAGCTTAATTTACAAGAAGCCTATGTGGCCTCACAATAAGGACCAAGAATCAGAAATTTAGATTAAGTTGATTTATTCCAAATTAATAATCAATTGGATATATAAATGCATGTCATTAGAATATTAAAAAGGCACAAGATTGCAGCTGGCAAGCTGAAATATCGCAATCAGTTCAGTCTCAATAGATTAAGGTACAGAGCAATTACAATCATAGCAATACAGAGAATTAGAAACAGAGGTTCCATGAAGAAACTCCTGTTCTCCTTCTCAAACATGAAGTATTTCTAAAGACATCTAATCAGTGTTCTGAGTAATAAATGAGGATGGTTAGAAAATAAATCTTAAGGATCGTTAGAATAAAAGCTCAAGGCAATTTGGAGAGTTACTTAGGGCAAACAGGGAATGCGAGGAGGTGTCAGCATAATCAAGACTTCAGTAGAAGTCTTCCAAAAGGAATGTGTTTAGCATAAAGCCTCACACTTGCAAGGAATAAATGAAGCAAAGAGGTCTGTACCCCTCAAAAGCCTAGGGGAATCTGCCTTAACTTCTAAAAATGTAAGTATTTATTAAAATGAACAGAACCTTCAACATCATCTCTCCCTTTCACCCAATGACCAATGATCTTTGAGTCAGTCTTGTAAATAACATCCCCCAGGTTTCTCATCCCACAGAACTCAAACAATCTCAGTGACCTTGAGTTGCCCACATTCCTCGTACATGGTGAATAGGAGACTTCAGCAGCTCATTAAATCTTTATGTTTCATGCCAAGATTTTCTCTTGCCAGGCTCTTCTCTCTCCCTATGATTGAAACTGATGCACAAATTATACTTATTTCCTTTAGCTACTGAGGCCTTGAAATGCATTTGCAAAGAAATAACACACTGACCAAGCAAAGAATGCATTGCAGAATTAAGGCCTTTAGTTAGACTGACTTTAACTAAACATTTAATATGCATTTCGAAGTACATGATTATACATATGCCCTTTCAACTTTTCATAATATATACAAGCATGAAGAAAACAAATACCTGTTACTTCAACAGGTAAAACTCAAAATGTGAATGTAAAATGTGAATAATGAATACATGTGAGAGAGTGTAGTTTAAATATTACCTATTTTTAGATGTGAAATGCTTATATTTAACAATGCTGCATTAATAATATTATTCATTAAATGTAATTTAAACGTGAATTATTGTACGCATATACTAATATTAATAAGAAGAAATGATTACTTGTATTTGATTAATTGAATATGTTAACATGTACGAAGATTGCATTTATTAGAATCCATAAGCCTTAAGTTAGCGTGAGCTGAAGAATTGGCTATGTAGCTCTCATATTAAAGCATATTTTCTGTCTCTCCAGTGTGCTGACTTGCAAAAGGCCATGACCCAGCATTTGTTCTTTTCTACGTTTTGCAACAATGCTAGATTTTCCTATTCGCATGCTAGCTGCTTATTAGTATAAAGTTATACGCTTTGCAACAAAATATGGACACTTTCAGGGACATTCGACCATGGAAAAGAGAACTTTTGACCTGAAGAACGTGCCACAAAGTGAAGTAATCCCGGATGTGCCACCTACGAAAAGCGTCAATTATGAAGACCAATCAAAATGTTATAAGTTATCGTAAAATGACAAGTACATTACTTAATGTATAATTTGATAGGTTATAGATAGTGGGGTGAAGTGACTATCCAATAGAATTTTGGGGGAAGGTATTGCCAAAAGAGGATAAAAACTCATGACACAGGAGACTCGAGGGACCTAGGTAGGGAATGATATCAATTGCATGCAGAAACTCTGTCACTCTGTTTGGTGATTTGAGACTTAATAAACCATCCTCACCCTTAGTTGCCCCATCTCACTTTCCTCCTTATGAGGGAAGTGCCCCCTGCCCTAGACTAGATTGACTGACGGCGATCTAACTGATGTCCTGAAGACGAAGACTGATCCTGTATGCTGACCCATCTCGAGGAGGGTAATTATGCTGCTGCTATTGAAATTCATATATTTGCCTTTTCTTTCTAGGTACCAACTGCTGTGTATTTTTGATTAGTGGCCTTAGTTACATGTTTTTCAAATTGATGTTCTAAATTGTTTTGCATGAAGCCCAACATGCTAATGCTAATTAGCGGTTAGATAAGATATTCTCTTTGAACGACAAACGGACATGACTGACGTTGTGCCATGCTGAACTGAGACGTATATGCTGCTCCATGTACTCTGATTTGTGTATATCATATATTAGTGTCTTAATGATTGTCGTCTTCGCATTGTCAAATCTTGCCACAGTTGCTATATCGTGACTTTGCTCTTTTGTTTCTTGGTTTTGGGATTAATATATTTGCTATTAGATTGTAATCAATAGGGAATAAAATTCACAAAACTTCTAACAAGGTGTGGTTATTCACGACTGAAATGTCATGGTTGCGACGACAGTTTTAACAAATGTCTAAACTGAAATATATTGTGGTGATATATGTTGATGACATTATTGATATATTGCTTGACATATTGATCAGTTACCTCGTCTTACGGTGTCTCACCACTGGGTCAAAAGATTCATCGGCCTAAAACGAGTCCTAATGTATATAAATTAACATAGAAGGACGCGTTAACAGTTCTGGTAGCAGAGTGACGGTTTGGCCCTTGGGGGCCCTAAGACGAAGATTCATTGTTTAATTTGTTTTTCTGAGATAATGCAATTTGGAGGAATGATGGGTTGCTAAGCTCCCCATGGCTTTCCCGGGATCTCGGAGCCTGCCTAAATGAGTTGGGAATGTTCTCGGCGCTATAGTATGTGTGGTTAGGGTCTTTGCGCTTGCCTAAAGCTTATGCATCTTGCAGGTGGTTGTGGAAAATTGTGTGTATTTAGGCCAAATTAAGTGTTGTATAGCAGGAGTAGGCGTACTCCATAGTATGAGAGTAGGGAAGTCGGCGTACTTCATGTGAATGTAGCGCTTGTTGCTCAAAATTATCCACGTGGTTGGTTGTTGTGTACGGACCTGTCGAGGTCTAAGACTCCGGAGTATGATGATAAATGTGGTTCATGTTGTAATCTGTGCGGTTTAATAGGTCAATCGGGCGTGGTTGACAAGTTGAGTTTGAGTCATAACGCATGAATGAAACCTTCGATGGAGATTTGACAAATTCTAAAGTGCACTAGAAGGAGTCATTGACAAGTCGAGAGTAGAATTTGCAGGTCGAATTCTGCTTGCGTATGCGGGAACTGAGAAGGAGAGAGTAGCGGCCGAGGCTTCAAGTGAAATCTCTGTAAAGTTCTGAAGCGAATGTACTACCCTTCCTGTAGTAAACTGGCAGATTTGTGTTGTTTTTTAAGGTGCTCGCAATAATTTTGCATTAGTCTGTGTGAATTGTAAGGGTCAGTGAGGAGCGGACAAGCCGCAAGACTTTGTCAGCTGCTGTGTGTGTGTGAGTGTGACGTCAGTGGTGCTGCGCTGAGATAGGTCAGATGTCGAGAGGGGTCGCGCACGGATTGGCTGCCATCCGTGAGAGGCAATAGGTTGAGGAAGGGCGGGTGAAGAGTGTCCTGGGAACTAAGCTATTCCTGATTGAATACAAATAAGAGGATCATAAAAATGAATTTTATTAAAGCATTCAAGAGCGCTCTAAAGGGAGATGTATATATTGTAGCAACTGATGGGGAACCTACACCACCTGAGGGTACTCCAACTTATACGGTGATGGAAGAGAAAGGTGTTGCGCCTTGCTTATGGATGAAACAGTGACGCAAATTAACAGAGAAAGAGGGGTGTTTAGCGTTTCCAGAACATGGGACGTTCAATCCAAAGGTACTAGAAAATCTGAGGTGGATGTTAAGTACACAACAGCCACCTCCAAGACCGGCACAATATGAGGCTTTAGCGATTTGGGACCTAATGGCTCTTAAACATAGACAAGAAAGGTTTCAGAGAAGGCTGAAAAGGGAAGAAAAATCTTATGCAGAGGCTAGTTGGGACAATGAAAGTAAAATGTGGAGAAGGGGAATCGTAGATGGGCTGAAGTTATTCCCAGCGATAACTCAGGGAGAAGAAACACAGGGGAAGAAAGCCTCTTGTAAAACTGATAACGACTCAAGTAAATCCAAAGAAAATAAAAGATCCTGGGAAGAAGACGATTATTCAGACGATGAGGAGTTTATGGATAGATTGTTACATGATCACCCGCCACCGTATGCGGTGAGCGACAGCGCTCCAAGCACTAGTTTGGATCCTGGGAACCAGACGCAGGAGAAGGGAGTTACTGATACGGTACAGACTAGCGATACAGCTTTGACACAGAATGGTGTCAGTGTACCCACTGCACCCGACATGCCGACACAGTTACAACCTCCACCACAGATAAAGAGAATCTATCCAGATGTCCCGGTGCTTGAAACTACTACGAATCTGATAGTGCCGCCAGACCCGATATACACAAAGCCAAAATTAATACAGATTGAATCAACTCCGAAGCTAATGTCTCAACCCCCACAGTTGATGCCAGGGTATAATCCTGTAGCGGGACCGCCATTAGTACCTGTTCCGGGGACGTTGGAGCAGACCTATGATATTGCTGCTCCAAGGAGTCTGGGTCCAGGTCAGACACCTGCCGCTATATCGTTACCTATTACTGTTGGTCCCCCAGTGCCATTGTATGCACAAAATAAAACAGGGGTGTGTGAACAGGGAGTTATGACTCAGGAAGCGATAAGAGGAGGGCCTATGGGAACTCCACAGATAATGGCCCCCGGAGAGCAAGTAAATGAGCCACCAAGACCCTTAATGGACCTTAGTCCAGTGGGGGCACCTCTCGAAGCAATGCTTCAAGCAGGATTAGGAGTTTTAACTCCTCAGACCATGAGCACAAATACCTTGCATTCTCCAATGATACATGCAGGGAACATTTCACTGCAGGGTTTTACAGTACAAGAGTTAAATGAATGGTTAGAGAAAACATACACTTCACAAAAGACTACAGTGACCACAGTTGAACCCGAGAAAGAGAAACAAGACGAATACCTGAACTTTGTGCGACTAGGGACAGAAGCTGCTGAGTTAGTAGAAGGGACAATGGGAGTAAATAGATTGGAGTCATACACAGAGGCAGAATTGAGATATTTGTGTCCCAAAATTACTAAGGAGGTAGGCAAAGTACATCAGAGATTGGCAAACCTAGCAGACAAATACAATATTGATATCGGAAAAACTAAACATTTGAAAAGAAGTTACAGATTAGATTTCGATTCAAAAGATTTTGAACAAATGAGATCTGCAGGCATGAAAGCACATTTGAGAGAATTGCTGCAAAGTGCGCAAATTTGGGGTGCATTGGAGAAATGGGAAGGCAGATGGGCAATGAAAAGAGATAAGGGAAAGAGCGATAGTCCAGGGTCTAATCAAGCTAGGACCTCACCTAATTTGGATTCAGTAAAAATACTGCCTATGAGAGAAACAGCTGGCGGTGTTTTGGTACATGTGCCATGGACTAGAGGAGACATTCTATCTTTTACAAATGATTATCCTAGGCTAAGAGAGAAGCCGATCGAGTGGTATCAGCAAACGGATAGGTTTGTGAAGCTTGCAAAGTGTCTCTGGGAAGATTTGAATACTTTGCTTGAGATCATTGTTCCGCCGGATTTGTGGCTCGAGTGCAAAAGAGGGGTAGATTGGCCGACAAAGGAGCCGGCAAGAGATAAAGTGACCGGAGCGCCTTCAGAAGAGGTGATGAAGTATTATCATAAAGTGATTGAGTTTTTGAAGCAAAAGGTGTCGCCGAAGGTAACTGATTGGCAGAAAATAGATCGGACCTCTCAAGAGGTTAAAGAGTCAATACATGCTTACTACGAGAGATTGTTGAAAGCATTCAAACATTACAGTGGGACTGAGACAATTGAGCCGAAGGATATGAATCATCTTGTGTTTAGATTTGTTGAAGGGCTGAGACCAGAGGTTAGCCAGATGATAAAGAATCATTTGATTTGTTGGCAAGCAAAGCCGATTGATGAGATGCTACAGTATGTGAAATACTGTAGTGACGATATTGAGTTGAAGCAGAAAAAGTTGAAAGAGAAAGTGATGGTGATGCAGATAAGGGCTCCACAGGCAGGAATACAGGGAAATGGAGTTCAGCAGATGATACAACAGCAACCGCAAATGAATGGTGTGTTTCAGGCACAGCCAAGAGGCAGAGGTCGAGGGTTTGTGAACCGTGGTTCGGACATGAATAATGTTGTTAATCAAAATGACGTTCAAGGAGTGAAAAAGATGTCACCATGTCACACGTGCGAGGGCGTGGGGCATTGGAAACGGGAGTGTCCAAATATGGTGCAGGATGGTGCAGTTCAGCAGAGCACAAATGTTGGTATCTTACAAAATTCACGAGGTCAAAAAATGAGACATCAAAATCCGAATTTTCAGAATAACTTAGTGCAAATGCAAGGGGTACAGCCCATGCAACAGATACAAATGCCGCGTTTACAGTCAATACCAATGCAACCAGTGCAACAGCAGATTCCCATGGTGCCTAGACAGCAAATGCAATTACCTATGGCTCCGATGGGACAGCAACAGGTGATGCTTCCTCAGCAGGTCACAGGTCAGGTAACAAATCAGAACAACACTGTACAACAGTTCCCATTACGGGGAGAAAATGGCATGAATGAGGATTGGTCAGATGATAGCTCAGACAGTGAAGAGTGCAGGCTTGCAGCATCCTTAGAGGTGGATCAGAGAGGCCCATGTGTAGAAGGAAAGGTGATGGGCTATAAGGTTTCATTTTTGGTCGACACAGGAGCTACACGCTCTACAGTTCGAAGTGCAGAAGTCCCAAGATTACCTCTTTCAGGGCGTACTATACGAGTGGTTGGAGTAGCAAATCAGTACCTGACCAACCCGATCACTGACACGGTGCAAGTTGAAATTAGCAACTTCCAAGGGCTGCATAGATTTGTTGTATGCGATTCAAGTCCAGTATCCTTACTAGGAAGAGATTTACTGTGCAAAACAAAATGTTCGATTACCTGTTCCAATGATGGAATCGAGGTACAAACAAACAGTGACGATGAGGGAGATGAGAGTCAATTTATTGAGGAAGAAACAGGGATAAATGAAGATTACCCTCTGATTACTCTATACCCGATGCATACCTTGATTGATTTACATGTTGAATTACAAGGGACAGTGACAGAGAAAGTGTGGGATTTAACCGGGAAGGAAGTTGGACTAATAAAAGGGGTAGAACCAGTCAAAGTCCAGATTAAACCAAATGCAGTGTTCCCACAAGTGTCACAGTATCACATGACCCAAGATGTCCTCATTGAGGTGTCACAAATAATTGCAGAATTTGTCAGACAGGGAGTCTTGAAAGAAGTCTTGAGCAGTCCATGTAACTCACCCATCATGGGGTTAAAGAAGCCCTGTGGAAAGGTTCGAATTATGCAAGACTTGCGGAAAATAAATGAGATTGTGATAAAATGCTGCCCTGTGGTACCTAACCCAGCGGTAATAATGTTCCAGGTTCCCTGTGATGCTGAATGGTTTACCGTAATAGACCTATCACAAGCTTTCTTTTCGATACCTCTCCATGAGGATAGCCAATTTTTGTTCAGTTTTAAATTCCTGGATAGGGTGTACAGTTGTTGCAGAATTCCTCAAGGGTTCTCAGAGTCACCATCCATTTTCAATCAGATATTGAAAAAGGATTTGAAACCACTGGTGCTGCCTTTTAATTCAACTCTTGTGCAGTACATCAATGATTTGCTAATTGCATCCAAAACCAGAGACGGTTGTAAATAAGACACCATTGCATTACTGAATCATCTGGGAAAAAATGGACACAAGGTGTCACCCAGAAAGTTACAATATTGTCAGAAAGAAGTAAAATACTTGGGACACTTAATTGAGAAAGGGTCCAGAAGAATATCTAAGGAGAGAATAACAGCTGTTTTGCAAATGAATCCTCCAACGACAAAAAGAGATGTCAGAATGTGTTTGGGAATGGTGGGCTACTGTCGTCAGTGGATACCCAATTTCTCAATCATCTCAAAGCCGCTGATAAAATTGACAGGAAAGGAAGCCAAGGATGAGCCATATACAATAACCTTGTCAAAAGAGGAGCTTGAGTCATTCGTAGAATTAAAAGAATGCATGTGCAGGGCACGAGCATTAGGAATGCCAGATTACGAAAAGCCTTTTCTGTTGTTTTGTCATGAACGTGATGCTTGTTCTTTGTCTGTCTTGACACAGGTCTACGGAGATGCAAATCGCCCTGTAGCATATTTTTCAGCTACTTTGGACCCTGTCGCAGCAGCCTTACCAGGTTGTTTGCGGGCAGTTGCAGCAGTTGGTCAGAGCCTTTTACAATGTGAAGGCATAGTCATGGGATACCCTCTGACAGTAATGGTTCCACATTCAGTTGAAATTCTCTTGACACGAACTAAGACTCAACACATGACAAATGCACGTCTAACCAGATATGAGACGATCATATTGGGGTCGCCGAATGTCACCCTCAAAAGATGCACTGTGCTGAACCCGGCAACTTTACTTCCTAATGAAAATACTGAAATCAAAGACGGGGAAGAATTTGAACATGATTGTCTTGAGGTGACGGAGTTGTGCACCAAGCCTCGTCCCGATATTCAGGACACTCAACTGAAAGAAAATGATTGCATTATGTTTGTTGATGGGTCCTGTCTAAGAGACTCTGCCAGAACACGGAGAGCCGGTTACGCAGTATGTACCATAACTGGCATCGTCGAAGCCTCCTGGCTCGAGAGAGTATTCTCTGCACAAGTGGCAGAATTAATTGCCCTTACTAAGGCATGTCATGCAGCTGTAAATTTGAAAGTCACTATCTATACTGACAGCAGATACGGATTCGGAATTGTGCATGATTTTGGCCAACTTTGGTCACAGAGGGGTTTTATGACCTCTTCTGGTTCCCCTGTGAAAAACGGTGAACAAATAAGAGATTTGTTGCATGCAATTCAGTTACCTCAAGAAATTGCCGTGGTGTAGTGCAGTGCTCACATCAGATCACAAGATTTTGTGTCAATGGGAAACGGTTATGCAGATCAAGTTGCAAGATTTTGTGCATTAAACTGCATATTGTTTAAGGAACAATGGGAATTGTTAGCAGAAACTGAAAACGACATACATTTAAATATGGCATTACGAGTAGTTGACACCTTAGATGAACTGAAAACATTACAAAGTCGTGCAAGCAAAGAGGAGAAACGCTCTTGGCAAATAATGCAATGTGTGCAAAGAGCTGATGACTTATGGGTTTCAAATGAGGGAAAATTGGTTTTGCCAAATAGCCTTTTGTCACAATTTGCCCGGCTATACCATGGGCAGGCACATCTAGGAAGGGATGCCATGATCAGGTCCTTTAAAATTGATTGGTTCAATCCAAAATTCAGACATGCCGCAGAAATCACTTGCCACAGGTGCGTCATCTGTCAACAGATGAACGCTGGATAAGGAACTGTGGTAACTTTGAGCCACATTGGGAGAGCTGGAGGTCCATTCAACAAAATGCAAATGGATTTTATCGAAATGCCTGTTTGTGGAGGATTGAAGTACGTGTTGGTGATTGTGTGTGTTTTCAGTCATTGGATTGAGGCATATCCCACACGTAGGAATGACAGTCTTACAGTTGCAAAACTACTACTCAGGGAACTGATACCAAGATTCGAGTTTCCGGTTTCTATAGAATCAGATAGGGGTAGACACTTCGACAATGAGGTGATTAAACTTCTGTGTGCCGCACTCAACATTGAACAAAAACTGCATTGTATCTACCGCCCTGAAGCATCAGGACTAGTTGAGCAGATGAATGGTACTTTGAAATCAAGAATGGCAAAAATGTGTGCAGCAACAAACATGAAATGGCCAGATGCCTTGCCGCTAGTACTGATGTCTATGAGAAATACCCCAGACAAGAAAACCGGATTGTCCCCCCATGAAATTCTCATGGGCAGAGCAATGAGATTACCAGCAGTACCTCCAAATGCACTAGTGAATATTACAGATGATATGGTGTTGGATTACTGCAAAGGTTTGGCTGACGTGATTCGCTCTTTTTCTCACCAGGTGGAAGCTAACACGTTGCCACCAATTGGCGATCCAGGTCACTCTCTGCAAGCTGGAGATTGGGTGGTTGTCAAGAAGCACGTAAGGAAATCGTGTCTAGATCCACGCTGGAAAGGGCCGTATCAAGTAATATTGACGACTACCACTGCTGTGAAGTGTGCCGGGGTTCCCAACTGGATACATGCCAGTCACACGAAAAAGGTAACGTGTCGTGTTGAAGAGGAACTTGAAGTTTCCGGTACAGCAACTTCAGGAAGAGAAGTCTCAGAGTCAGAGATCAGTCAAGAAGGAACTGAGACTACTGAAGAGCCCACTGAGAACAGCCTTGTCCCTCAAACAGTCAATGAGTTCGAGAGAGGTGACAGAGTGCCTATCTCAGCAGAGGCAGCAGGAGAACTAAGTCAAGGAGAGGTTCTCCCAGAAGTAGACGAATACGGGTTAGAATCTGAACCCAACACTGAACCAGAAGAAGAAAGAGAAGGAGAAACTATAGATACGAATCAGAACGTGTCAAAATCTCCCGAACCAGTTGCAGGTCCGTCAAGAGAAAACACCATATCACAAGAGGAGAGTGCTGTCCAACGTCCTGAAGGGAAACATCGAGAAAAGACACATAGAGGTGATAATTGGCCAGATAAGTCGCATCTTAAATTAAAAGAAGTATCGAATGACACCATAGTAGAAGAAAGTGACACCACACAAGCTGACGATCTGAGTGAAGGAGAACAACAAGGAGAACGACGAGTAAAGAGGAAAAGAATTGCGAACAGAAGATATACAGGTCCTGAATGGGCGTATGCTACAACATCTGAATGGCAACAAGAATTCCTAGCATTCTGTTTTGATCGAGAAGTACCAGGCCAGTATTACGGTACCTGAACAAAACTTAAGGAAAGTTTGAAGATTTTGTAAACTAAAGAGAGAGACTCTAGAAAAATTACTGGAAGTGACACTAAAACTGGATTTGACTTAAAAGAAACCTGATTGTGACAAGCTGCTAACCTGAATTGACGAAAAGGGTCCTGGAGTGAGTGAAGACGCTGTAGATACACAGAAAGAAGAAAAAAAAAAGTTTTTTCCCCAAGTTGATTGTTGATCTGCTATTCTGATTCTATACAAACATGGCTTATAGTAGCAAAGGAAGTAAGGTGTGTGGTTGGTTAGGTCTTATAATAGGTGTTGTGTGTGCAATAATGGTTGTAGGAGTGATTGTGGGAATGCCATGGAGAGAGAAAGAAACGATTAACGCAACTTCAAAACCTGAGACTACCACTAAACTAACACCCTGGGAGAAATTTGAGCAGGATGCAAGACATATGCATGAGGGAACTAATGCAAAAGGGGAACTTTCTACTAATGTTTTCTATCGCTTACTAAACGAATATGTGGAAACTGTGGATGCGAAAGATTGTTATGTATATACTTTAAATTCCTTCGTCTGTACAGGAGGGAGTTACCTATCATAGCCTCCCTCTTACCTATGGAATTAGTTGCAGCTTGCTATTAACAAGATTCTATAATCAAGAGCATGTGCAATATTTTTATTCGAATCTGGATGTTGTGTTTTCTTTTGTGCCTGTGATTGAATTCTTGAATAGACTAGCTAAAGAACATGATATAAAAATAGTTAGAGGATTCTTTGAGCCATCACTTACATTTGGAACTGCTTATGCACATCGCAACAATTTGACTTGCTTATTGTCACCTGTAGAGAAAAGCTTTTTAGATCACACAGATGATAGATGCAAAGCACTGAAAGAAAGATTAGAAAAAGGATGAGAGAAGCATACTTATGCAAATGATTATGCTTATACTGCAATCAAAACACAAGGCAAACTAGCTATAGATGCATTACACGTAGGAAGGCTCTGTGTATATAGACCAAAATCTGATCAAGATAATTTGTTTGTGGGTACAAGTGAATGATGGCATGTGTTTCTATTTCAGAGTAAATGGACCTTTATGTTGAATAGACAAGATCCAGCGATTCCTGGAATCTATTACATCTGTGGGCTAAATGCTTATTACCGTCTCCCTAAGGGATGGTATGGGACATGTTATTTGGGAATAGTATTCCCAAAGATATACCAGATTGATGACTTAAAACAAATACCTAAAACGTCTGAATTACAACATCCTAGACAAAAACGAGAATCAGTGGCGGCTGTCATTGGTGATATATTTGGAGCTATAATCCCGTCAGTAGGGGTTATCTTGAATTCTATGAAAATTCAAAGGTTGTCTACTATAGTGGATAACATGCTGACAAACTTTACAGGAGCCATACTCCTGATGGATACTGAACTTGCTGCAGAAAGAGCTATGACTCTTCAAAATCGGCTTGCTTTAGACATTCTTTTACCAAAGAGTGGAGGGGTCTGCAAAATGCTTAATGAGCGTCATTGTTGCTCATTTATTCCAGATAACAGTAAGAAGATTAGAAGTATGCTTACTAACCTTACTAGAGATAGTACAGATTTGAAAGATCTAAAAGAACTTGGTGTTTGGGAGAAATTTGGAAAGGGAATTGCCCGAGTGGGAAGCTGGTTTACCAATATTTGGAATGGGGTACTTGCAAAAATTATGATGAGTCTATTAATTGTTTTGATTTGTCTATTAGGATTATGGGGAGCACGTAAAATAAATGACAAAGTAAAAAGAAATTGGACTAAAAGAACCAGAAGAAATGAAGAAAGTGAAAGAGAGAAAATGTTCAATGAAATATGGGAAAGTTCTCATAAAGGGCAAGATGTTGAAATGCGTATCATGCGCAAGGTGAAAAATTAAACCAAAGAGAAAGATTGTGTGATGACGAGCGTCATCAGAGGAGGGACTGAGAGAGTGTAGTTTAAATATTACCTATTTTTAGATGTGAAATGCTTATCTTTAACAATGCTGCATTAATAAAATTATTCATTAAAATGTAATTTAAACGTGAATTATTGTACGCATATACTAATATTAATAAGAAGAAATGATTACTTGTATTTGATTAATTGAATATGTTAACACGTACGAAGATTGCATTTATTAGAATCCATAAGCCTTAAGTTACCGTGAGCCGAAGAATTGGCTATGTAGCTCTCATATTAAAGCATATTTTCTGTCTCTCCAGTGTGCTGACTTGCAAAAGGCCATGACCCAGCATTTGTTCTTTTCTACGTTTTGCAACAATGCTAGATTTTCCCATTCGCATGCTAGCTGCTTATTAGTATAAAGTTATACGCTTTGCAACAAAATATGGACACTTTCAAGGACATTCGACCATGGAAAAGAGAACTTTTGACCTGAAGAACGTGCCAGAAAATGAAGTAATCCCGGATGTGCCACCTACGAAAAGCCTCAATTATGAAGACCACTCAAAATGTTATAAGCTATCGTAAAATGACAAGTGCATTCCTTAATGTATAATTTGATAGGTTACAGATAGTGGGGTGAATTGACTATCCAATAGAATTTTTGGGGGAAGGTATTGCCAAAAGAGGATAAAAACTCATGACACAGGAGACTCGAGGGACCTAGGTAGGGAATGATATCGATTGCATCCAGAAACTCTGTCACTCTGTTTGGTGATTTGAGACTTAATAAACCATCCTCACCCTTAGTTGCCCCATCTCACTTTCCTCCTTATGAGGGAAGTGCCCCCTGCCCTAGACTAGATTGACTGACGGTGATCTAACTGATGTCCTGAAGACGAAGACTGATCCTGTATGCTGACCCATCTCGAGGAGGGTAATTATGCTGCTGCTATTGAAATTCATCTATTTGCCTTTTCTTTCTAGGTACCAACTGCTGTGTATTTTTGATTAGTGGCCTTAGTTAGATGTTTTCCAAATTGATGTTCTAAATTGTTTTGCATGAAGCCCAACATGCTAATGCTAATTAGCGGTTAGATAAGATATTCTCTTTGACCGACAAACGGACATGACTGACGTTGTGCCATGCTGAACTGAGACGTATATGCTGCTCTATGTACTCTGATTTGTGTATATCATATATTGGTGTCTTAATGATTGTCGTCTTCGCATTGTCAAATCTTGCCACAGTTGCTATATCGTGACTATGCTCTTTTGTTTCTTGGTTTTGAGATTAATATATTTGCTATTAGATTGTAATCAATAGGGAATAAAATTCACAAAACTTCTAACAAGGTGTGGTTATTCACGTTGAAAGGTCATGGTTGCGCCAACAGTTTTAACAAATGTCTAAACTGAAATATATTGTGGTGATATATGTTGATGACATTATTGATATATTGCTTGACATATTGATCAGTTACCTCGTCTTACGGTGTCTCACCACTGGGTCAAAAGATTCATCGGCCATAAAACGAGTCCTAATGTATATAAATTAACATAGAAGGATGCGTTAACACATGTAAGCACTTTTAAATGAATATTAGTCTGCAGGTTTTGAAACTTAAGTCTTTCAGTGATTACAGTTTATTAATGCCTCAAGAGATGCACACATAGTAACAATATTAAAGCACACAATAAATATAAAGTTAAATATAAATGTGTATTTGTGCAATGATTGACATGTAAAGGACGGAGTCTAACATTGTGCTATTCCAAGATTATTTAGTAGTTAGGCACTGTGAGGTGTTAGATGGCTAAGTGGGGTTGTGCGCATGATGGTGTAGTATGTTTCAGCTTACTTTCTCTGAATTATTCTAAGATTTTTTTGGGTGTGGTGACAGAAAAGGGCTTTTAGTTGGCAGTACTTTGGCAACACTGTTTTGGTACTATCCTGTACTGTACATTAGAGGATGGCAGTATTCTGTGTAAAATGCTCTTTTTAGGAAAGTCAGCTTATGGCTGTAAGTTAGAAAAGTGTTGTGTATTGGGTATTGTTAGGTGGAAGGTGAAGTTACTGATAGCTGATTATGGCCTATCAAAGTGAGCTGAGTGCGTGCAGTAGGTTCTGGCTATAATGTACTGATAGGGAGGTTGTGAGGTGTAATGTGGTTTAGGGTAATGTTTGAATCATAGTGGTAGCCGAGTATTCACCAACCATTAGAAGTGTTGTGTGCATATGCAGTGTTAGGTGGTGTAGTATACCACTGCAAGTCGTTTTGCTTGTGAGAGATGAGAAAGGCAGGACAAACACTACAGAACAGTGTTGGATTTTGAATCTTAAGATAACATCTCCTAATGCTTCAACACAAATAGAAAGGAAACAGTGCAGGCTTTAGAACTGCATAGCTCATAACGTGGGAATTTACCTCATCATTTATTTACTTCCTAACATTGGGTTGTTCTGTGACAGAAAGCATAGAGCAAGGCAACGCAGGCCTTACAATTATGAAACCATAGATCCCAAAGCAGTCATTTACTTAGGATCGAACAATATGTAATGTATAATAGGTAAGTTGGCTGACTTTCACATGAGGAGAGGGCAGAGAAAGCAGGCCGTAGGGTGTCCTGTGGCAGTCTTGTCCTTGTCTGTGAAGTCTGAAGTAACTATCTTACTGATACCAGAGTGCCATGTTTAGGTGTAGGTGCGATGCCAGCAAGGACTGGATGACGGGTGTTGGTGCTGGAGCCAATGCTTTTTGCCTCCTTCAAGAAGGGATCACTGAGGGGGGTGTGGCTAAGCCACCAAACATGGCGGCCGCGAGCTGTTAGAGCTCCACGCCACGGCTGGCCAAAACAGAGTTTAGGGGGAGACGAGGGGGGGTATAATACCCTCGCTGGTTGCACGGGAGCGGGGGACACGCCGGTATCGTTTGGAGCATTGCTGCTCCCTGGGCGGCCTCGACGCTCGGACCTGCGCGGCGGCGGAGCGAACCGCGCGCTGGAGCCGGGCCGCGAGGCATGCCCGAGTGAAGGAGAGGATGACCGGCGCGGCCGCCTCCAGGAGCTCAGACGATCTGGCACACCCTCTGCGGCGGCCGGACACAAGCTGAAGGGAGGCGGCTTGCACCCCAGTGGAGAACGATGCTGAGGCGGTGAGTGGGGACGGGGGGTGCCGGCCACCCCACCCCACTCCCATCCCCCCTTCTTCCCTCTCCAGCCCCACGCGAGGGGAGACAACGTGACCGTGAGGGCCGGAGGCCCCGTTGGGCGGGGAAAAACCACTGTCTCGGCTGAGACTACATGCCGAACCTGTGGCGACCCCCCCTGGGCCAGTGACGCCCGGACCCAGGCTGCGGCGGAGTCACCCTGTGGCGGGACTGGTCTTCTGGCGGCCTTACTGGTGGACCCTGGCTATGGCGCTGTGACCGCGCCTGGGAACCGGACCCCTGAGAGGGGTCGCGCGGGGGGGAGCGCCTGGAGCGGCGCACTGGAGCCGGGACACTCCTCTCCCATCTACAAACCAATATATCCAGGTGAAGGACGACAGATCGGGTCTGCCGGGCGGCCTCTGAGGGACCCAGGTGCGGCGGGGGAGAGGACTGCCGCGACTGCGACTGGGTCGCTGCTGGCGGGGGAGGAGCGAAGCAAAAACGTAGCCCACTCGCACCCTGCGCTGCATATAAAGGTGGGTCATGATGACACACAAAAACCTCTACCTGAACTGATGTGACTCGAAAGACCCGGCTCCCCACCAGCAACAGAAACGTTTCGAATGAAGGAGAGCCCTCCCTTATAACTAGGGAACAACGCAAAGCAACTGGAGAGACATAGTTTGGGACCTCACCTCAGACCTGCTGGGGCCGCCTGATGTAAGTGGAGCACCACGAAAATAGCGGTGAGCGGCGTAGCACTCTCAGAAAGAAAGGCTGACCAACCGGGCTGCTCGTGCTGTCGTGGGGCTGTGATCCAATGACCCCTGACAAGCGGGCCCGACCCTCCCCGTATAAACATTGGTACATAACTGAGGGGGAACAACACTGAAACCATGAAGCCTGTTGATGATTAACAACAAATGAAACGGTCTTGTGAAGCCTCTACTAAGCGCAATCCTACATGAGACCAGACACTGTGGGAACTCCACACTAAAGATTTGGGAACGACCACCGACAGCGAGGCCTCCCACCAAACAGTTGAAAAACACCGAAGAACAATATACCTGTCTCACACCATCTTGACGGAAACTGATACATGTCCTGTACTGCGAGTGAAGACTAGTCAAACGGAGAGTGCTGGCCAGAAATCAAACAGTTCTCATTAATAATTCGGACCATGGCCGGAACTGGACGCCTCCGCTCCGGAGCTGGAACTCGGAAAACGCAAGACCCTCCCAACCCAAGACAACCAAAAACTAGATGCGGTGCTTGCTGCAGTGGAACACATTGGAGACTCACTGGAGCTGGCCCGCACGTCATTGGAAGCCAAGATAGACAGGGTGGCAAGTGATCTTATCCTTCTGCATGCGGACCACTGCAAACTAACAGACAAGACTAACGAGATTGAAGCCACAGTAAAGGAATTAACGCCTGCGACCACCCAGCTGAAAGCAGGAATGGAAGACATACAAGCTAGAGTGGTGGAACTGGAACGCCGAGCGGAAGATGCGGAAGGCTGCTCCAGAAGAAACAACATCCGCGTGGTAAACCTGCCGGAGGGCACAGAGGGCCAAGACCCGACGGCCTACTCGGAGAACTGGCTGCGCGGGCTGGTCCCAGATGGTAAATTTACTCCCTTTTTCTCTGTAGAACGCACGCACTGAGTCCCGGCTTGGGCGAGGCCACTGGGAAGCGCTCCACGCCCATTCGCCTCCTCCACCATGCAGACAGAGATATAATACTGAGGTCTGTAAGGGCTGCACCGCCGCTCCGGATAGACGATACGCAAATACTGTTATTCCCAGATTACACCCTGGCGGTGCAAAGAGACCGTGCCTCCTACCTCCTGCTGAAGCGTAAGCTACAGTCATTGAGCCTAACCTACTCTCTGATGTTCCCGGCCAAATTGCGAGTAGTGATGGAGGACAAAACGCACTTCTTCCCCATGCCGGAGGCGACCTGGGAGTGGCTCGAATCTTCAGGGCTATCCACTGGAGGTGCCCCGGAGCGTGCTGAACAGGTGCCCCGGACCAAGCGCAGCCGAAGCAGACGGGATCGGAAAAGAAACACAACCCGCACAGGGCCAACAAAATGTGCACCGGACCTGGAACAACTAATCCAGGAGAGAAGAGAGGCGATCCACACTGCGGCAGCGATGGGTATGTCCCCCCCCCCGGGCTCGGGATCCGACACCGAAATCTCGCAACAGACCAGCGACCGTCCCTCCACACCGGATCAGAATTGGGCCTTACCGAGGGGCCGCCTGCGACACCAGCCACTGCAGATGAACTTTTCTAAAAAGTCTCTTGAACAAAGCAAAGAGCCAAAGCAGCGCAAGAAAAATCCAACTAGAGACGCCCACACAAATTATCTTAAAAAACGAGCCAACAACAACATAACAAAGAAATACCCACGCCGGCCACGTGGGAGTTGCGATCACGTAGATAGAGGCAGTGCCGGACATTACATGCTGCTTTCCCCCCTTTCTTTCTTTTTCTTCTAATGAACAAACACGGCTGAGACCCCCGTGCTCCCACCTATTATCTTAATTATCCATCACAGCCGGACAAAAAGGCCCTAGGCTATACCATCTCCCGCTACATTTGGCCTACCCCCATACTCCTATCAGTGGAGTCACATAATGTACAGACACCCAACTGCAAGTTATTATTATTCTTGTTGTAGTGTTTGGGCGGTACCCGTTGTCTAACTGCTCTGATGGTATTGGTTGTGTTTTGTTTTTGCCGAAGGTCACACAATATCCCCCCCGAGTCTTAGCTGGAAAGGGAAGGCTAAGGAAATAGCGCAGTGTAGGGTGCGCAGGAGGGTGAAGGAGGGGAAAAAAGTTCCAACGCCCATGATATGGCTACATACACAACAATCACCTGGAACGTAAGGGGCATACATACCCCCATGCGACGCTATGCTATCTACTCCTTCCTTAAAAGACACTCAGTTCAACTGGCGCTCTTACAAGAAACACATCTAGCAACTCATGAGATCTCCCTGCTACGCCTGCGTTCGCGAGGGCAATTATACGCGACAGGTCACTCGGCCTATGCCAGAGGCGCGCTTATCTGGATTAGGGCAGGCACTCCCTTCGCGGCTGAAGAACAGATTATAGATCCGCAGGGTAGATTCGTACTCGTTAAGGGGAAACTGGCGGGTCACACAATTGTATTGAGCTCTATATATGCCCCAAACACAGACCAAACTACCTTCCTACATAGTCTATCACACCACTAAGCAAACTGGAGTACAATACCGTGGCTACTGGGGGGAGACTTTAACAGCGTACTAGACGTTGAACTAGATCGTTCCTTCCCACCGCTGCCCACATCCCCAGTGGTAACTGCCTCACGCGGTCTGACAGACTAGACACAGCGGTGGCAGCTGGTGGATGTGTGGCGGCAGAGACACAGAGAGGAAACAGTCTACTCCTTCTACTCCACCCCACACTCCTTACACGTACGCCTAGATAATATATTGTGCACTGCGAACCTTGCTCCGGTGGTGGTGAGCTCAGAATACATGGGTCGCACACATTCAGACCATAACCCTCTGATAGCACGAATGCGCTGGGGGTCCCCTCGTGCGCCCATTCCAACGTGGAAGTTGAGACCAGAGCTCCTAGAGGACCCTGATTTTAGAGCATCATTAAGTGCCGCAATTCTGGAATATTTTGAGCAGAACGAAGGCACGGCCACCTCGAGGTTGATCGAATGGGATGCATTCAAGACCTTTACTCGAGGGACCTGTCTGGGAGCCCAGTGTAACATGCGACGTTCTACCGAACGCGACCTGACCCGAATAGAACGGACTTTACCGCAGTCAGAAGACGAAACCACTAATAAGCAAACTGAAAAAGCAAGACTAGCAATAATACGTGCAGAACATCAGACACTACTAGAACGTCTGAGATGTCTTAACAACACTGCGCACTCCGCGGGAACTCATGCATCAGCAGATAAAGCAGGTAAATTACTGGCTTGGCTGATACGTCGTGATTGTGAGAGGAAACCGATAATGGAAATTCGCTCACAAACAGGGGAGTTAGTATACACACCCATGGAGATACAGGCCGAATTGACAAGACACTATGAGACACTTTACACCTCGAGAACAACCACTGGAGGAGATCCCAGTGCTGAATTCCTTGACAGGGTGACACTTCCACACTTAGAAAATGACCAGATTGAGGCACTTGAGGCACCCCTCGACCTTGAGGAGATTAAAGCCAGTATTCGAGAACTTGCGTCCGGCAGGATGCCGGGCCCAGACGGGCTACTGGTCGACTTTTACAAAGCCTTCGCGCTACAGTTAGCACCTAAGCTACTTCAGGTATATGAGAATGCTGAACAGGAGGGCCACTTGTCGATCACACAAAGGGAGGCACTACTGATCTCCCTTCCCAAGCCTGGAAGAGAGCCAATAGACATGGGCTCATACAGACCGCTGGCAATGTTAAACACCGATTATAAAATATTAGCCAAAACACTGGCGACAAGGCTAGCGCCTAACGTGTCAGAACTAATACACCCCGACCAAAACGGGTTTGTACCAGCTAGAGACACTTCTCATAATATCAGAAGACTATTCTGGGTTATGCAATATGCGAGACGTGATTAGCTGCGGGCGGGCTGTCTTGTCCTTGATCTAGAGAAGGCCTTTGACTCTCTGGAATGCCCATTCCCGTTCAGGGTGCTGCAACAATACGGCTTGGGACCATCCTACATTCCTTTAGTTAAACTATTATACACCAGACCAACAATAAGGGTGGGACTGGGATCCGAGATATCGGAACCAATCCGAGTGTGTAGAGGTACGAGACAGGGCTGCCCCCATCACCATTATTATTCTCACTTGCAATGGAGCCCCTGGCGGCGACCCTGCGCGAGGAGGGAAACAATTGGGGAATCCCTCTGGGAGACGGCTTACACATAGTGTCACTGTACGCTGACGACCTCTTGCTATATTTCAGAGATATTACACAGATCCCACATAGAGCCGGCTCACTCCTACAACACTTCGCATCAATATCAGGCTAAAAGGTCAACTGGTCGAAATCATGCTTCTTTCCATTCGACCCAGGCCTGCCGGACCCGGGACTTGTGCTGGCCGGAAATCCTGTCCCATGGCAACCAAATACATTCAAATATCTGGGCGTCCGAGTCTACCATAACGAGGAAGACATATTTGAGGGCAACTTGTAAGGGCGGTAACCTCGGTTAGGTCCCAAATGGCGTTCTGGAGGACATTGCCACTATCCATGACAGGCAGGATAGCACTCCTAAAAATGGTGATACTCCCACGGCTTCTGTACTTCTTCTCTAACCTCCCGCACTACATCCCCCCCAGTTTCTTCAGGGCACTAGAGACAGGGCTAAGGGAATTTATATGGAACAGCAGCCACTGTAGGATCGCCCTTAAAAAACTGTACCTACCGCCTGATCAGGGCGGGCTTGCAGTCCCCAACCTAGAACAATACTATCTAGCAGCTCAACTTCAATGGATATCTAAATGGCTGCCTGGTATGCAACTCGCAGACACAGCAACAGAGGAAGGGCCACGCCTGCTCCAACAAATACAGCATTTATTCCATCCGCTTACACGGGCACAGGCCCCACGGCAACTGTTTCTGAAAACAGCTCATAAATGTTTCCGCAGATCGCTCTACCTCACGAGATCAATGGTCCCATTTGCGCCTGCCTTGGCGCTGGCGGGTACACCAAGGGGCCCTAGGATCAAGTCAGACTCTGAACTGCGTGCATGGCACGAATTAGAAATACATACGCTGGGTGACGTTTATGAAGAAAAACAACTGCTGCCGTTCGCTAGGCTCCGGGAAATGGGACTCCCGCCTGGTCAATTCCTATTATACTGCTCACTGGTGAGGGCTCTGAACTCCAAATTTGGAGATATCACAACAGCTCCACATACCCACCTGCTGGTCCAATATCTACAGGTGGTAGGCCGTGGCCAACACCAGATCAGCTGGCTGGCGGACGCCTTGAGAATCCAAACTGCCTCCGACAATGATGCGCTGCGTGTAGCGTGAGAAATGGACACAGGTGATCCCATTGCAATTCCCCGATGGAGATCTGCTATCTCAAGCCATCTCAACATACCACGTAACGTGCGATTCAGACTAATCCAATATTATATAGTGAACAGAGCCTACCTTACACCTGCACGAATAAACAAATACAAGATACTCATCAAGATGAGGCCTGCCCCAGATGCCGCGAGATTGGGGCGGATATGCTGCACATGGTGTGGTCCTGTCCCAGCTTGGACACATATTGAAGGGCGGTAATTGACAACCTATCTAAGTGCATAGCACAACAAATACCATTCACATGGGAGACATGTATCCTGGGACTATTCCCAAGAGACAAACAACACAGAGCAGAGGCGCGATTCACAGATCTAGGGCTCATTGTTGCGAAACGACTAGTGACCCGAAGGTGGAAGTCCCCAGACCCCCGCCGATACAGGCCTGGAGACGCTCCTTTGAGGTATGGGCGGGTGCGGAGGGCTTAGCACTTACACGAGAAGAAACTCTGGGACTACAACAATTTCCGATCTCCACCTGTTGGAAGGGGTTCTTACTACAGCTAAATAACAAAGAAGCACACCTGATGGAAGAGGGGCTAGATTAAGGCAAGCCAGTATTTATGGGTGAGAAGATCACACTATATAGGAAGACAGAGTGCAGAACACTACTGGATACGCTATGGCATTGAGGAAGAAGAAAACAGCATGCATTACACCTGACACATGACCCACGCCCCCCACCTGCAAACAGGTTTGTCACAATAGACCCACAACCTGACATGAAACCAGCTAAACCTGAAATAACCACATAGAATTTGACCTCAGCATACAAAGTTACTATAGATGTTTTTTTTCCCTTTTCCTTCTCCTGTTCTTTTGTTAAGGTTAACTAATATAAAAATCATATTGCCTGCTTTTATCCCCCTTTAACCAAACGCAATAACCGGATTCTTGCGACAGTAAAAATGTTATCCCAATAAAAGTTGCGACTATGTTGAAAAACTGAATAACTACAGAAGAACTATGTAATATATGCAATATAACCATGTTGTCATTACTCCAACATCGTTTAATAATGTGAATACTACAAACTAAAATATGTTGTACTGAAAACGAACCCCAACTATGAAAAAAATGTAAAGCTTTAACAAAAACCTAATAAACAGATTTATGGAGAAAAAAAGAAGGGATCACTGAGGATTATCAAGGACCGAGGTGATGAGTGTACGGAAGGGGATTACTGCTAATCCATCCCAACCATCTTGCTCAAAATGGGGTGACAAGAAGCATTAATTCGCCATCCGGACAATGGAACAACAGGAAAGGTTAAAGACAGCATGCTCTAAATGCCAAACTACAGCATGAAACACATCAGTAACATCATTTCTCTCTCTGGCCTGTCCAGATGTCTCGATTATCATATTGTGCACTCAGCAACAGCCTCAGTGGTCAAAGGCTATCACCACGGACGCCAGGTAAAACGGAGAACCAAATTCAAAGCAAAAAAAATATATAAAAAAATCAAGATGCCAATCGCATGATTCACCTAGGTCATCGGTGACTGGCTGCTAGTCCATAGTCCTTGGTTAGCGCTTACAATTCAGCTATATGACCTGAGTTTCCAGGTGTCTGTCAATGACATCGAGATCTACACTTCACTGTACTTTAAAAAAAAAAAAAACTCTATGTCGCTTGATCATCGGTTCATGTCTTAACACGATTGTATGTATACGCTTATAAACATTCTCTGTACCACTTGGGTGAACAAATTTGGCAATGAGCACAAAAATCATGATTTCGATTATGTAAAATTCACGGTCACAAACAGTCCAAATTTGCTGTTTGCGACAGCAAAAATATTTTTAACAATGTTCTAAAGGCATTTCAGGAGTTTCTATATTTTTATTGACTATCAAAACGGCTTCGAGACTCCATGCAGTATCGCTATTTGGAAGTTGGCCTTTGTAGAGTAGGTGTCTCTTTCAAATTCTGTATAATATATATCATTGGCCTTTGTAGAGTAGGTGTCTCTTTCAAATTCAGTATGATATATATCATTGTTAGCAACTGAAATGAATTTGCAAAACACTGCAAATTTATAGACTTCTAAGTTTGGGTGGTAACCATTTCCAAAAGGAAAACCAATTCTAGATCAAACGTTTCAAAACACGAAATTTTTATTTTTAATTGCAGTCCTATTACCTTTAAGACAAAATGGCGACAATAGAAAAGTTTACTTTATTTAAAGCTGCCATAGACAAATGGTGGTTTGGTGACCCTAGCAGGTCACCATCTCTGTGATTGCCACCAATCAGAGTAAGTTTCAATTTGTGACCTACCTCATTGATATTTATGAGGTAGGTTGGACTGTGACCGACTCTGAGTACTTAGGTCGGTTTGTAAAATTAGTTACTAGTTGTAAAAATACTGGTTACAAATTGTGACTAGTTTTTTGCGACCAGCATCTAGTGCACCATGAGTACTAGTTCATATACATGTTTTGTTTCCTTTGTGAGTTCTATGGCTACATCTGAAAAATATTTTCAGTACTTGTTTTTTGTGATTCGTTTACAGTAACTATCAATATCTGGAAACCATTTCCTTCTATATCTGCTTATTTTGACCATACACTTAATTGTGCAATAATTACTTATTACACATCAAGAAGGGTTTCAAGAGCCCTTCCATTGACATACAACATCTACTTCACATTCCAAACAGGAGAAAAAGCATAGGCAACATTTCAGATAATCAAGAAGAATCAACCAATATTAGTAGCAATTATATAGCCAAGGAAAAAAAATATCCCTCCACACACCATTTAAAGTGTTTTGTGGGCCCCACTATTGCCCTACTCCATCCACCTTCACCCATGAGTCTTGGACACTCATTGCATCTGTTCTGTTAAAAATGTACATCAGATCTTGAGGAAATCGCCCCAGATTACTTCAAATTTTTCTATTTGGTTATTCAGGCCAAGAATTCTCATAATGTCATGCAACAGAACCCAGCAAGGCAACATGCTGTGCTGTGTTGCGTGACAGGGAGAGGGCTGGAATGCACCATTTATACCAAGATATGGTGCGTTCCTGTCCTCTTCCTACACTGGCGCACTGTGGTGAAAGGGTGCCTGCAATAAAGGCAGTATTGTTTTTGTGCAAGAAGGGGCATCTTCCAGCATGAAACCAATCCTTAGAGGCATTTTCTTCTTTTTCCAGTGTGTTGCAGAATGTAGCACACTTTGAAAGAGGAAACAGCAAAGAGTAATATAGATATATCTCCTTGTTGTGCCTCTATTGGGAAAGCGTACAATTCTGATGCATTCCAAGGACTATCAGTGTTGATAAATCTGGGAATGTGTCAGAATACATGAGTGAATGTGTGGGAACACCCATGCTTCACCCATGTAACACCTCTCCAGCACAGTGTAACGCAAGGCAGTAACTTACATTGCCTTGCATTACACCAGATGTACCAGGCTAGGCAGGGTGACTCTGCGTGGCATGGAAATTCTCATTCTGGGTTTTGCGTCGCCTTGCATGGTGCAAGGGCAACGCAAAACCTTGATTAATTTGGCCCTCATTTATATATCTTTTCATATATCACTATTTAGAACATGTCATAAAGCCTTAAGTCATACATGGGTACATTTGTTGACCTCCAGAATCTTAGGATCCCTATTTTGGCAACTACCAAATATGTTGAGAGCAACCTACAGTATCGATGAGTGATCTTGGGGAAACCTAATGTATCGCTAAGTAACACAGTCCATGCATCTAGACCCTGCCACCACACCTAAACCAATTTTTATTCTATCACATTTTTCCATCCAATAGTTGTCAAGCCTCCCACATTCCTACCAGAATATGTAGTCAGGTGCTGTGCATCATCAACAAGAGGACTGTCTCAGTCCTGCTGACTTCAAGCGTGAGGGGGACCAGTGCCAACTGAGCAATACTTTGAAGTATCTCAACATTGGTCTATCCTCCCTTGGCCCTTTATGATTGTTTAGGAGTAGTTCTTCCCAGTCTTCATGCTGGAATTCTATTGATAGCATACATATTCTTTACAATCCATCAGGGCTGCGACAGTGGGTTGGGAGAAACAATGTTCGGTGACAATGACTATAAAGTCCAGATTCTTGAAAAGGAGCATGATTTAACTTATTATACAAAGCCATACTATAGATAAAATGTATGCTGTCCTATATATTTGTAAATACATGTAGAAATCAGCGTGGCAGAACCATCACTGACATCCATGATCCTGGCTCGTAAAATGTCTTACACAGGCATGCATGTGCACTGACTTAATCAGCTTGCTGCAATGCTTAATGTGTGCAGGTGGTTGCATGTGGCGGGCACCAGTACTCATTTTGGGAACCTGCACCTATTTTTCATCATTTGACATGAAACAAAGCAAAAGGGAACAAAGCAGAAAAAGGTAGAAAGTATGAAGTAATTGACAGAGAACCAGTGAGAAAGCAGGGATAAAAAAGAATGTATAGGACATTTTTGGTCCTCTATTTTTTTTTTTTTTTGACAAATTAAGCACTGAATGCTGACCTGGATCATTGACAAGCACGAGCAGGGCATGAGTCGTGCCATTTTGGATTGTGAATATTTGGGTATAAGGACTTGGATCAACGACATGGCGTTTAATATGTTCCCTCTCCAACGAGGGTGAAGTCAGATGTTTAGGAGGGCCAACCCTGAAAGTCTATCCTCACAACCCATTTTAGGAGAATGATGCTGGCAGGGGCGTAGCTTCAGAAGTGGGTGGTGTGTGGGGTGGTACACCCCCCTAATAAATGAATTTTCTGATAAATTGTTGGGTACAGATGCTTTCAGTCAGTTATGAGGAGATGTCTGCTGGATTTAGCCAAGAATTTTCACATTCATTCAGACAAAAATACACACACACTCTCTCCCTCCCGTTTTTAAAGTCGTCAAAAATATTGGTAATTTTACAAAATATTGTGCTTTACACTGCCCCTTAGGCCCCTCCAATGCAACCACTTGCATATAATGTATTTTTACATTATATGTCAGTCTGATTATTGGAAAATCTGACGCTCACACCCCCCAATCTTACTGACCAAGCTACGCCCCTGCATACAGATGTGCGAGAAGGACAGCCTATTTTAATCTGTGGACTACTTTTGCTTTTAAGAGGGCCAAAATAATAATTTAAAAAAGAGTGTGACTTCCTTAAATGGATGGCGAGTTAACAGAAATTGTGGGAGATGTCTGTGGCTGTCTCCGTGGAAGTATGCATTCATCTGCGGGGGGTGTCCACGTGTGCGCTTGTGTAGAGGGTCAGACTGGCCAATAGGGCAATCAGGCAGATCACAGAACAGTAGATTATGTGCTTACCTCCGTGGGTTCTTGCTTTTGTCACAGAGATCCTTTTATTACTGTGCAGTTCATAAGTTACTATCGAAATTTGGCACAATGAGCTATGAATTACCAAACAGGTATCTACTGTGGCAGAGTGGAATCTTGAATCTTTTGTACAATGCTGTGTCATTGTGAAAATTATATATGGTATTACTGATGCATTTAATATGTGTATAGCTGTTGCATCGTAACAACTTGCATAATTTGTGAATTGCTGCTTTACAGTGAAAACTGGAGAGATAAATTCAATTCTGCACCATTGTTTTAATTATGCAAATATGTACATTATAGGAACAATGTGAAAGGTGATCAAATAAATACGTAGGTGTGGTATTATGTAGTCGCGGCTCGCATCATTAATGAGGAGGGGGGAGGGTGGCATGCGCGGGGGGAGGGTATAGTGCGGGAGCGGGACACAAACTTAATTAAATGAAAATAAAAACATACCCGCTCTTCGCTGCACCGCACCTCTCCTCCGTCTCCTCAGGCTGCTGGCAGGGACAAGCTCCCAGCCTGCCCTGCGGCCAATCCTGACGCTGCTTTGAGCAGCGTCAGGATTGGCTGGGAGCGCCCTGGCTGGGCGCTCCCAGGCAGACTGGGAGCCTGTGCAGGCTCTGTCCAGCCCAGCAACTGTGTTGCTGGGCTGGAGAGAGCCTACAGTGCATATGTGTTTTGCCAGCTCGAGACGGCTGGACAAACACACATGCGCTATGGGTGGAATGCACAGTGCACTCCCCTCAATGCTCCTCACCCACGTGGCCCCGCCCCTTCCACCACGAAGAGATAATAAACCTAGTTTATTATCCCTTCGTGGTGAAAGGTTTGCAGCTTCTGCTGCTGGCCGGGGGATGCTCCTCCGCCCTAATAGAGGACCTACCCCTGGTGTTATGGAAATTAATTGATATTTTGTGATCCTCTGGCATAGTAGAAAATCGAAAAATGTCCAAACTGTGTCAAGATGACTAAAATGTGAACCACTGCATCATTGGCTGATCCTAGCAAATAGTAAGTAAACATTGCTGCATTTTTGTGAAAAATTAAGAAAAGTGTATGCATCCTCTCATGGAATGTCATCTGACTTTACAACAAGTTCAAGAGGGAACTGGCCCCAAAATAATCTTCTGATACAGAAGACCCACCTACTGGGTAATAACTGCAACTTTCTGGGCCAGTAAGGATATACTTTAATCTGTTGTGCAGGATACACAAGGGGAGTGAGGGGAGTTGTGGGTCATCCCAACTGCTCCCATTTGCTGCCCATACCGACCAGTTAGGTTGATTTTTAATGCTCAAAGCTCTCTAGAGGAAAAGACTTATGCCCAGATTTAAGAGGGCCTACTGCCACTTTAGCACTGCCTTTACGTACTTTTTCTTTCCGCTAAGGCAGCGCTAAG
Source organism: Pleurodeles waltl (assembly GCF_031143425.1). Taxonomy (NCBI): domain Eukaryota; kingdom Metazoa; phylum Chordata; class Amphibia; order Caudata; family Salamandridae; genus Pleurodeles; species Pleurodeles waltl. The sequence goes on along the minus strand of NW_027150397.1, from coordinate 1,692,204 downwards.
GAGGACTTTTCCCGGCGCCATATTTACAAATTGGCTTTGTGACCTTTTGAGCTACATTACAGTATGCCTGCACGAGGCATAATGTATCATTTTTTGTTGCACTTGTAATGCTTGCTCAGAGAGGAGTTAAAAGGGGGCACACCATTGTTTACAATGGGCCCTATGTACTCTAAAAAAATGTACTCTATTGCCCCCTACCCTGCACCATTATACGCCGTATCTTAGATACGGCACACCCATGGTGGCAGTAGGAGGCACTAAGGGGCGCAAGGAAAGTGGCGCTGCACTGAGTGCAGCGCCACTTTCCTTAAATCTGTCCTCTGGTCTATTGTTAAGCCCATATTTAAGGGTTTTGTGGTACCGGGCAGTGCAGCCAGTCACCTGGCTCTGCTGCCCTGCGTCACAGGGAAAGGGCTGGAGTGCACCATATTTATCCAATACGGTGCATTCCTGTCCTTTCCCCCTGCGTTAGCGCCCTTTTGGCTGCCTGTGCTGCCTTGAAGGTAAAGTGCAAGAATGTGCCATATTTAACATTATATGGTGCATTCTTGTCATTTCCTAGGGCTGGAGCACTTTTGGCTGCCTACCGCCAACGCAGGCAACCTTGCATCCTGTCGCAAGGATTCCTGCGTTGTAGCCACAATTGTTTTTGTGCAGGAAGGGACACCTTCCTGCACAAAAACAAATTAGAGCAGCTTTTTCCTCTTCCTATGTATGCTGCAGAATGCAGATCACATATAAAGAGGGCAAAACGAGGAGAAAGAAAAATATTTTCTCTTTGTTATGCTTCTCCGGATAGGTCTGAAATTTAGGCACATTCCCAGGTTTACAAGTCCTTGTTAATCTGGGAAAGCGTCAAAATCCATAGGAGTTGCGTGGGAACACTCACTGCAACGTCCATTGAATGCCTGCCCAGGGCAGAGTAAGACAACACAGCAGTTCCACTGCCCTGCTTTGCTCCATATTTTTGAAGCCATTCAAAGCCATTCAAAGCCATGCAAAGTGGCGTTGAATGGCTTCAAAAATATGACTTAGTGGTTTGCGCCATTCATGTATCATGTTGCGTGGTGCAAGCATGGCACAACCCACTCATTAATATACCCGTTAGTGTATACTTTGACAGAGTCCTCCCTAATTGTCCTTGCCAATCTGAGGGCACAGGCTTTTGCAGGTACACTGATACTGGGTGATGATATCAACTCAATGATGAATCAGATGCTGGAGATATTCAGCAGAAGGACAAAAACCAGATCAACCTCTCCCTCTTACTTGAACAAGCTTGTTTGGTTTATGTGATGTATGGAGAAAGTAGCACTGAGATGAATGACAATACACCTTTTTCTCACAGTCACACTCCTCGTTCTAATGCCTCTATCTTTTTTTAAGCTTACGGGAGATTTGGTAAGTGAACTGGGGATCAATGTCCTTCCAAGAGGGTCTGAGTATTCCCCAGTGGAGCTACATTATAGTGGTTGCTCTTTAAACATTAGTAGGGGTCTGGAGTTTAACGTTTTGTGGCTCAATGATGAGGGCATCGCCAATCATCTTAGAGTGGAGGTGACTTCATACTTTGGTGGACTCTGTGGGTTCCACGTACACAGTCTGGGAAGGCTTTAGGTCAGTCAGTAGTTCACAGCTGGATTAAGGCACTAATCACTGGGGCGACGTTTGCCAGAGGCCGAAAACTAACGACTTTGAGGGGGAGATTTTTGCTCTTGGAAGCAGGCTTCCAAGTCGCAAAATGACTTAACCCTTAAATGACTTGTGGCAGCAATAGAGGAGCTTCAGCAGCACTAGCTGAATTCAGCCAGGCTTTCTTGTTTTACCAATCAACACAGCGTACAATCAATGGGGGAACAAAATGGGCACAGTTTTATACTAGCTGACAGAGTTTTATACTAGCTGACATCACGCAAGTCGATAGCCAGTATAATCCTGCAACTACTCCACGGAGAAGTGGAGTTGGTAAGGGATGCCACTTCAGTTGCACAAATACCATCTTCTAAAAGTCACAGATCTCACTAGACCCATAAAGGTCTCGCCCCATAGCGGTTAATCTGAAGAAAAACACACTAGATCCAACTCAAAGGAGAGAGCTGGATGCGCCTCTGACAGTGGAGGAAATTCATGAGGTTATCGCCTTTATGAACACCATACCATACAATTCTTCAAGAAACACACTTCTTTAGTAGCTCTGCATCTCTTGGCACTGTGTGAGGAGGATGGGTGACTCCCACATGATCTCCTTGGTGCCACAACTGCAGTTATCTCCGAACCTGTGAAGAATGCTAGTGAATGCCCCTCTTACTGTCCAATTTAATAGATCAATATTAAGACCAAAATCCTGACAAAGTTTTGGCTAACAGATTATTATGGGTGATAAGAACTCTTGTCCATGCTAAAAAGAATGGCTTGATACCGATCCGCAGTACCTGTCACTGCAATTGCCACCTGCAAGTTGTCCTAGCTACAGCATCTGAGTCTAAAAAAGCATCTCATTTAATTCTGATGTAATTTGAAAAAGCCTTTGATTCGGCTCTCTGCCTCTTCATGTTTCAAATCCTGCAAACAATGAATTTTGTTCTCCAGTTTCTGAAATAGAGGCAGACCCTGTAAAAAGATCCTTGTGTGCAGGTTGAGTTACCGGTGTACTGTTCTCCTCTTTCCCAATAAGGAGAGGCATAAGGCAAGGGTGCCCTCTCGCTCAACTCCGATTTGAGCTGATTGTGGATCCGCTCGTGGAGTCGATAAGATGGGATACCCAGTATTCTCCTATACTTACAACATCCATAATGTTCCACTCCCAGGCTGAGGGATATATTATACATCTACAGAGATTTATTTTTGGTGACACTGAGTATTGTCTTTACTTGTGTATGAGTACTGTGTAACTATATGTGGTATTGCCTGAGCTTTGCACGTCTCCTAGTTCAGCCTAAGCTGCTCTGCCATAGCTACCTCTATCAGCCTAAGCTGCTACAACACTATTACATTCACTAACAAGGGATAACTGGACCTGGTGTAAGGTGTAAGTACCCAAGATACCCACTACAAACCAGGCAAGCCTCCTATAGAGGCCATATGGCAGTCCATAGTTGATAGGGTCACAGTGTGGCAGAGGTGAATAGGACTGTGACGTACTGTAAGAAGCGCTGGCACGATTGCAAGCACAGAACAAAAGAGAAACTGGCCAGCAATCAAAAGGCTGCATTCTAGACAGGAGATGGAAGTCCAGGACCCCAGGAGCAACTGGAGGAGATGGTGGAACTGGTCATCCAGGAGGAGTTGGTAACTGGAGTCCAGGGACAGGACACCGTGGGATATGACGAGCAACAACAAACACAGGGTAAGTTGCAGCAGGGAGCAATGTAACTAACTAATGGCAGAAGGGGGAGGCACATAGGAGGCACTCTATGCATGTGAAAGGGTTGCACAATAATATGGAAACACCAAACATATGTAGTGTGCACTGACCCACCCACCATATGCACAGAACACTTCACAACCATCACATTCCCTTCAATGTATCAACGGAACCATCTGGCCATGTTTAACTCTCATTGGCCATCATATACCAAGCCTGTTGAGCAAGGTGGGCAAGCAAGTGCAGGGATACACCTTCCTGCACCACTGGGAAGGGGCACAAATGGAACGAACACTCAACATACAGGGCATTTCTGTCAGTACCATCTGTGCTGGTGCAAAATCTGCTGCCATGTGCCTGCGTAGGCACACCTGCACCATGCTGCAAGGGTGTCTGTTTTTTGGGGATGATTGCTGTTGTGCATGAAGAGACACGTTCCTGCACAATATCAGGCACAAGTGGTATTTCCATCTTACTAGGTGCGTTGCACAATGAAGCACACAGAGAAACATGACATTACTGGGACAAACAAGGATTACACTCACCCTGTTGTCACTTCTATGCAAATTCTGTGGTGGTTTATGAAACTGCAGCATCCCCAAACATGAATATCTGGGAAGGCTTCACCTACATGCATTGTAAGGTATGAAAGAGACAAATAATACCAGCCCAATAAAATGCACAGAAGGTGCCTTCCTTGGCCTGGTAAATAAGGCCTAACACTCTGCCCCACTGGAGTGTAACATAAAAAGTATGATCTGGTAGGGCAGTGTGCAGTTAGTGTCTGGGAAATGTGGCCCATTGTCAACCATGTATGATGAAATGATGAAGTGCAGTACAGCAGCCCAGCCTGCTGTGCTGCCTTATCTTGAATGTCTGAGATGTGTAGTTGTCACTAACATACAATGCACCCCGGTACTATCCTTGGTGATGGAGCACTAACTGCTGCCTAACACCAACACTGGCATACATTGAGCATGGTGTAGGGGTGCCTGTGTGGCAGGTCTGATTGCACATGTGCAGGAATGGACACATCTGGCAACAACAACAATCTGGAATGCTGTCTGCTTCTTCTAATGTTTGTTGCCGATTGCAACACACATTGAAAGATGCAAACGTTTGCTCACAATGTAAGTCATATGCAGCACCACTACAATGCCACCCCTGAGGAAGTGTAGCAACCTGATGTATTCTCACACTGACATGTTTGGGAATGTGTCTGTTCCCTAGGCCAACCCATGTGTGATGTAAGAGTAATGCAGGGGGGAGAACTGTCCACATGCATTCTCCTTGTCACCTCTTATCATGTGTGCTGTATCATGAACCACCCATAGCAAGATGCAACCACCTCTTGTACATGGGATTGTACAGTAAAGTGTCCCTTCATTCACAACAACACTCAGCCCTGCAACACAAGAGCCATTGCACCCATGCTGCAAGGAGGCCTGTGTTGCAGAGATGAGTGTTGTCGACCAGGAAGGGACACCTTCCTGTACAATCCCACATAACAAGAGGTGACAAAGAAAATGCATGTGGACAGTTCTCCCCTTTGCATCACTCTTAAATCACACTTGGGCTGGCAGAAGATTGTGACACATACTCAAAGTTATTGATCTGGCAATGCAACAGAATCTGTAACTTTCCATGGGTGTTGCATAGGAACACCAGAAGCAACACCCATGTCATGCAACTCCCATGCAGTGTAATGCACGAAAGGGATCTATATGCAGAAGCCCAAGAAAAGCCACATAAGATGGCTTGGACTGGACTTGTAAATGTGGACAGGTATATTGTGTCAATGGTGCATTAAAAAAATGACACCTTGGTGGCACATTGTGACGCTAGAGGCCCATAAATGAGGGACCTGATGCGTGGCTCTGCGCCATGTAAGTGAGGCACCATGATTAACAACCTGGTGACTCATGTGAACAGCTAACACAGATCAACATTGACAAGTCTTCATCTCCTTGCAGAGAATGATGCCTTACCTCATGGGCAGCTGCATGCTCTGGACTTCCCCGATGATGGCGATGACCAGCTGCAAGCCATCAATTTTGACGCTCTCAAGCAGATCCTGGGTGCCATCCAGACACCATCTCCGGTTGCATGGAGAACACACAGCATTGCAGGGTCTCCAAAAGAACCACCCAACAGACATATTACACACCCGCCACCTCATCCAGAGCCCTGTACTTCCAAAAAGCAGCAGTAGGAGTCCAGTGGGAGCTGGCACAGGAGGTGCGGGTAAGGATGGAGACCATGGTGGCAGCCTAGCGGGAGTCCATAGGTGCCTCAGTCTAAATAAGGACAACTCTGCTGCCATCAGAGGCATCCACTCTCTGCTACGTAGACTCCAACAGTCCCTGGCCAGCATAGCTGATGTCCTGAGGCAGAGGCTCGAACAAATGCCAACCCAAAGTTCCACCAGCATGATTGACAAAAGGCTGGGGGCTATCCAAACTGTCCTAGAGTCCATGCAGCTGAGGCTGGGATCCCTTAGTGACAACCTGGCTGCTTACCACTGTCACATTGTTGCTGTGTTACGAGAGCAGCAGTAGATCCTTGCTGCAGTGATGCCTTTCATCTTTCCACCAATGACAGCTGCTGGGACCTTTGATTTCACTTCTCCAGCCCCTAATGTGGGTGTGCCTCCCTCAACTTCAACACCAGCGTTACCCCTGGCATAGAAGGTATCGGACACAACAGAGGATTAAGATGTGGAAGGAACATAATTCAACTGCAAAACCACCCTGTAGCTGCAGTCTGAGGCACATCAACAGTTTCTCTTTTGCTGTGTGCTTAAGATCATGCCATGTTACAACATTTATCAACGTCCCCTCTTCACTCTCCCACTGTTGACCAATCACACCTGTGAACTGTCACTGTGACCAATTCCTGCTGATTGGCAATGTGAACACCTCCTCACTGATTGTAGGAAAGTACCATCTTGCCTGGCATGTTACCCCCATTTTTACTTGTGTGTCAGTGTGTTTTTGCCTGTCTCACTGGGATCCTGATAGCTAGGACCCCAGTGCTCATGGTTTGTGGCCTAAATGTGTTCCCTGTGTGGTGCTGTAGGAGGCTGGCCTGGCTTATAGTGGGTGCCTTGTGGTACTTACACCTTGTGCCAGGTCCAGTTATCCCTTATTAGTAGATTAGAGGTGTTCTAGCAGCTTAGGCTGATAGAGGTCGCTATAGCAGAGCAGCTTAGGCTGAACTAGGAGACATGCAAAGCTCCTACTATACCACTTATATCACTTAGTACTATATCATAAGAAAATGCAATACTCAGAGTTTCTAAAAATAAAGGTACTTTATTTTAGTGACAATATGCCAGCAGTATATCAGAGGATATACCCCCTTAGGAGATAAGTAATATACACAAAATATATATACACACAAACCAAATCAGATAAGTAACAGAAAAGTAGTGCAAACAATGTTGAACACAAAAGAATGCAATAGGGAGAAATAGGCCTAGGGGCAACACAGACCATATACTCCAAAAGTGGAATGCGAACCACAAATGGACCCCAGGCCTAGTGTAGTGTGTAGAGGGTCGCTGGGAGTGTAAGGAAACACTCAGGGTGTCCAAGATACCCCACCCCAAGACCCTGGAAAGTAGGAGTAAAGTTACCCTACTACCCCAAAAAGACAGCAAAGTCGAGATAGGGGATTCTGCAAGGACAACAACTGACTGCAAAACACTGAAGATGGAGTCCTGGACCTGAGGACCTGTAAAGGAAGGGGACCAAGTCCAAGAGTCACGCAAGTGTCCAGGGGGGGCAGGAGCCCACTAAACTCCGATAAAGGTGCAAAAGGGCTGCCTCTGGGTGGAAGAAGCTGAAGATTCTGCAACAAAGGAAGATACCAGGAACTTCTCCTTTGGTCAGAAGATGTCCCACGGTGTGCTGGAGGATGCAGAGTTATTTCCACGCAGAAAGACCGCAAACAAGCCTTGCTAGCTGCAAGAGTTGTGGTTGAGGATTTTGGGTGCTGTTAGGGCCCAGGAAGGACCAGGAGGTCGCCCGTTGGAGGAGGAGACAGAGGGGGCGCTCAGCAACACAGAAAGCCCTTGCAGAAGCAGGCAGCACCTGCAGAAGCACCTGAACAGGCACTTAGAAGATCTGAGGACAACAGTCAACTCAGAGTCACAAAAAAGGGTCCCACGACCCGCGAGTTGGGCAATGCAGGACGGAGTGCTGGGGACCTGGGCTAGAAGAAATCTCCCTTGGGTTGACAGAATCTTCCCCCTGCTACAGCAGGCACCAAGCTTCTGCATCACCGGTCCTCTGAGTCCCCTCTCATCTTGACGAACGTGGTCCCTGGAACACAGGAGCTGGATCCAATTGACCCCGACAGTCCAGTGGTCCATCTGTCCAAATTTGGTGGAGGTAAGTCCTTGCCTCCCCACGCCAGACAGTAATCCTGTGTACTGCGTGAACTGCAGCTGCTAGGGCTTCTTTGCACTTTTGCAAGGAATCCTTCATGCACAGCATAGCCCAGTTCCCCAGCACTCCGTCCTGCATTGCTCATCTCACTGAGTTGACCACCAGCTTCGTGGGACCCTCCTTTGTAGTGTTGAGACAACCGCTGTGCTCAGATTTCTTGAACCCCTGTTCAAGTGCTTCTGCAGGTGCTGCCTGCTTTTGCATGGGCTCTCTGTGTTGCTGAGCACCCCCTCTGTCCCCTCCTCCAAGGGGCAACCTCCTGGTCCTTCCTGGGCCCGGGCAGCACCCATTTTATTCAACCACAACCCTTGAGCTTGTTTGCGGTCTTTCTGCAAGGAAACAACTCTGCATCCTCCAGCATGTGCAAAGGAGAAGTTCCTGGCATTGTCTGTTGTTGCAGAATCTTCAGCTTCTTCCACCCAGAGGCAACCATTTTGCACCTTCATCTGGGGTTTAGTGGGTTACTGCCCCCCCTAGACACTTTCGTTATTCTTGGACTTGGTCCCCTTCCTTTACAGGTCCTCAGGTCCAGGAATCCATCCTCAGTGCTTTGCAGTCAGTTGTTGTCTTTACAGAATCTCCTATCACAACTTTAGTGTGTTTCTGGGGAAGTAGGGTAACCATACTCCTACTTTTCAGGGTCTTGGGGTGGGGTAGGTGTTTTCTTACACTCCTAGCGACACACTACACTAGCTCTAGGGTCCCTAAGTGGTTAGCATTCCACTTTCTTAGTATATGGTTTGTGTTTCCCCTAGGCCTATTGCATCCTATTGTATTCTACAGTGTTTGCACTACTTTTCTAACCGTTTACTTACCTGATTTTGGTTTGTGTGTATATTTTGTGTACTTTACTTACCTCCTAAGGGAGTATATCCTCTGAGATATTTCTGACACTTTGTCACTAAAATAAAGTACCTTTATTTTTAGTAACTCTGAGTATTGTGATTCTTATGATATAGTGCTATATGATATAAGTGGTATAGTAGGAGCTTTGCATGTCTCCTAGTTCAGCCTAAGCTGCTCTGCTATAGCTACCTCTATCAGCCTAAGCCGCTAGAACACTACTAATCTACTAATAAGGGATAATAGGACCTGGCACAAGGTGTAAGTACCATCAGTTACCCACTATAAGCCAGGCCAGCCTCCTACATTGATGCACTCTCCTCCTACACATGTCTCATGACATGTTGCCCCCCTCCCCTTGGACTCTGTCTGGACATCGAATGGCTTAGAATCTCTCTTGGGGGTCAGTATCCTGTGTACTGTACAGTAAATCAAATAACATAATTTCCCGTGCAAATAAACTCAACATCAATTGTTTTGAATCTGTGTCTGAGGCAGTAACTGTATGAACTTCATGAATTGTGTGAGGCCTATATACAAAACAGTGGGGCAGCATGGTGCCGCAAGCAATCTATCTGCGCTGAGCTCTGTCATTACCAAAATGCAGGTTAGTACCATATGCAATAGGATACTGTGCAACCATGTAATTTCACTAGCACTGGTGCTGATGCAGCTGCCTAGTGCCAATACATTCACAATTGCACCATATTGCAAGGGTGCCTGCTTTGCAGGGATTGGTTGTTTATGTGCAGGAAGTTTAATTTCCTGCACATATACAAACAGTAACGGCTCCTTTACCTACTATGGGTGCGACACAATGCAGCACACAAAAAATAAGCAAGAATGAGGCAAAATAATTGTCTGTCTCCCTGTTGTGCCATCCCAACCCCACCCCTGGGGTGACATCATTGTTTTGGCACTGCCTCAGGTCTATATTCCATTGTAAATCTGAGGCAGCCCCAAATGCAATAAGTGTTGCATGGATAAGCCCACAGCTACACCCATAGCAAGCCCCTCTGCCACATAAATCTGTACTTGGGGGTCCAATATACAATGCAGTGTTAAGCCACCCAAAGTGGCTTTATGCCATCTTGAAAATCTGTGAAAGGGCACAGTGCCACTTGAGTATCACAAAACGAGATACTCTGGTGGCACTAGGGGCTTGTCAATATGCCCCTGAGTACTTGCCTAAGGGATATGCGTGGATTTGTCACATACACAAAGTCATACACACTGACTGCAACATGATTGAGGTAACTGTTAGCTATGTGAACTAGCAAGTTGTACCTGAGTATCCCACACATGGCATGTGACAGCATGCATGAATTGTGATAGCTGACTGCAATCATCACACAAGTGACAGGGCCTAGCAAGGATGGTAGCAACAGGAAAACATTGATGCGACAAATAAATGATGCATGTGTAAGACTGTGAGGGGCAGCCATGAGTGTCTCACTAACAAAATCTAGATTTAGGGGGAGTGCAACGACAACAACATAATGACAATGCAAGTCACATTACTTCACAATACAGAGAAATGCTATATAATTACCTGTTTTGGGATGTGTATCCATGCACATCCAGAATGCCACTTACATTACTGAAAGACATCTGAAAGACATCTGAATTTGCTGATGTAACACCAATACCAACTTGACCATAGGGGATACTCGTAGTCACACATGTAAATGAACTACTACTTCCAAAGGCATATGCCTAACATGCTGACACCTACACAGTAAATTATGATGAAGACCATTTATTAGGAAAAAATAAGATTTAATTAAACTACAATTTAGCCTAAAAACCATAAACTAACTAAACCACATGTACTAACCTAAAATACACTATCTTAGCCTAACATATTCTTAAAACGAACTTATCTTATCTCTGCTTATACTATACATATAATGCCACATGATCTACATCAACCCCCACTGCCCTTAATATACATATATCGACAAGGACAACAGTGACTATAGCTAAACATTGACTAACTTAACACATGGCCTAAACCAGTGGTTCCCAAACTTTTTCGACCCGCGGCTCCCTTGACCGATTGGCCATTGGCTGTGGCTCCCTGTCATGTCACTTTTGACGGGTGGGGGGATGTAAGCCAGGATTCGGGAGCACTTCCATTTTTCTTCCTAAAAAATAATTGGGCTGAAGCTGATAAAGGGCTTCTGCGATAGGGGCTTGTCTTTAGTGACTTGGAGTATGCACTGCCAGTAATCTGCTGCTGCAGGCCAGTGAACAACATTTTTGTCACGCTCTTTCTGCCTGCCATAATGCTTTCTCCTTGATCCTGGCAAGTTAAAAAACAAAACAAAAAAGCACATTAGCATTTTTGATCTCAGATCTTCCAGCACCACACTTGGAAGTCCCATATATGACAATAGACCTGATTCAGGCCTCAAGGGGAGAAATACATTCTCCAGATTCTTTTTTTTTAATCTCCCACTTTCCTCTTAAATGTTGACAATTTAGTAATTTCATGATTATCCTCTTTTCTTGAGTAGCTGCAGAACACGGACAGAAGTAACACTATCATTGTCCTGATTGGGCCTGACCCTGCCTAAATGGACATGCTCTTTATTTATTAGGCAAGACGTCATGTGCTGGTCCAAACCACTCCAGACGCTGACAGCTGTGGCTTCCATAACATCCCCACATGGCATTCCCACATGGGTTACTCAGGGCTGCAAATGCGCATTACAAAACCCTAATAAGTTTGAATTTTGCACTGTGATTCTTTCTTTTTCATACTACCGTACGGCTCTATTCCAAACATAACATCTTTAGAATGGAGCCATTTGGTAGTATGAAAGAGAAAGAATCGCAGTGCTAACAGTGCTTAATTTGAGCCAGTGCTTTCCGCAGGGCTTAATTTGAGCAGGTGGTTTCTGGTTTTCTGCATCAGACATTTAGTAAGAGCAAAAGATACATATGGGAAACGTGGAGGAAGAGAAAAACTAAAAAGCATCACAAAGGGAGAAAGTAGAAAGCTGCATGAGTGAGCTGAAGGAGTAGGGAGTGGCTGTAAATGGATTAAAGAGGCCCGAGAAGGCTCGCACATTTAAATGCAGCATTCGCTTGTTTGAAAAGAGAGCTTTGAGCTCCATCACATTTTTATCTACAAATTAAGCACTGGGTTTCCAGTGGGGGGCACGGCACTTATTTCTAAGGACTGGCACTTAAGCCCGTATTTATGAAAAGTTTGTGCCACATTTGCATTATTTTGTGACGCAAAAGCAGCGCAAACTTACAAAATATTATTATATTTTGTGAGTTTGCGCTGCTTTTGCATAAAAAAATTACGCAAATGTGGCACAAACGTTTCATAAATATGGGCCTTGGTTTTCTGCATCAGGCATTTACTGTAAGCAAAGGCACATATGGGAAAGATGAAGGAAGAGAAGGACCGAAAAGCTCCACATTGGGAGAAAGATGCAAGAGTGAACTGAAGGGGCAGGGAGAGGCTGTAAATGGATTGAAGAGGCCTAAAATGGCTTTAGGATTACTGCTGCCTCACTGTTCTGTGAATGCATATTTAACTGCAGCAGCCACGTGTTTCAGAGGATAGCTTTCAGGTATGTTTTTATTTATAAATAATTAAACATTGAGTGGAAACAAATCAAACTTGATGGGTTTTACAATTTACTATGTAACACTGCAAAACCCTAACAAGTTTGATTTATTTCCACTGTGATTCTTTCTTTTTCATACTACTATTGGGCTCCATTCTAAACGTAACTTGTCTTTAGAATGGAGCCGTACAGTAGTTTGAAACAGAAAGAATTGCAGTGCAGATAAATCAAACTCGTTAGGTTTTTGCAATGTCACCATGTCTATTGTAAAATCCATCAACTTTGGTTTGTTTCCACTGCAAGTCTTTCTCTGTCATACTACCATGCAGCTTTGTTAGTTGTACCGAGAGACTCTCAGTGGAAACAAGTCAAACTTGATGGGTTTTACAACTTACAACATAACCATGCAAAACCCTAACAAGTTCGATTTATTTCCACTGTGATTCTTTCGTTTTCATACTCCTGTAAAGCTCCATTCTAAATGTGATGTATTTTTAGAATGAGGCCCTACGGTAGTCTGAAAATGAAAGCATTTCAGTGTTCCCTAGAAGTGTGCGGCGCCCCTGGTGAGTTCTGATGGCGCACACTTTGGGAAACACTGGCCTAAACAATCATATTGTTTTTGTATTCTTCAGAAATTTTTAATGTTGTTTGTCATTTTCTTTTTTTTTACAAACACATACCCTAAACATCAACCCCTCCCCAACAAAACAAATGAAAGATTTACATTAAACCCCCCTCAGAAAAAGCTGCTACTAAGTCCTACAACTAATCTGCAATACTCTTTCTTATCAAACTCTAACTATCTAAATATCCCAACTATATACAATAATATTTACAAGGGGAAGGGACGTGCAGTGTCAAATTAACATTGTCCATCTCAGCGTCTCACTACGTGAGCCTTGACTTCCTGGAGCATTTTTTTATATTTGTTCATTTTGGTGCTCCAGCCTAGCTATTCTGATTTTTTGGTCTGCCAGTTCAGTGTGGAATCCCTGCAAAATTGTAGTTCCACATAACTTGGTGTAGCCATTGAACCTGTTGGGGCACTTGTTGCAGCTGCTGAGGTCGAAGCTCCTGCCCCAGGAGAAGTGGCCCTGCCTGTTGCCACAGACCTGCCTCCTGCGTGGATCCTGGTGGTGAAAGGATCTTTCGCTGGACCTCCTTGAGGGAAGGGTTTCCATGCCCCTGATGCACGCTCCCTCTAGTATTTGTGCCCCATCCTCCAGTACCCGTTGGAGACCTGGCCTATGTGGCAGTACCATTCCACTCTCTTTTCGAATTGGCATCTCTGGGATATGGACATGTTCGCAGCTGCAGCATGAATGGGACTTGTCAGCCAATTGTATTTTAGGCAAATGAACAACAAGCATGCAATGAATACGCCATCTGCAATTGTCATATGTTGGCCAGCACAAATCACCACAACATCCTGAATGGCAGGATGCACACCAAACATAGGGGCTCATTCCGACCTCGGCGGGCGGCGGGTGCCGCCCGCCGGTCGGAAACCGCCGAAAGACCGCACCGTGGTCAATAGACCGCGGGGGTCAATTTGACTTTCATGCTGGGCCGGCGGGCTATCGCCAGAAGATCGCCCGCCGGCCCAGCGGGAAAGCCCCTGCAACGAGGAAGCCGGCTCCGAAAGGAGCCGGCGGAGTTGCAGGGGTGCGACGGGTGCAGTGGCACCCGTCGCGATTTTCACTGTCTGCAAAGCAGACAGTGAAAATCTGTATGGGGCCCTGTTAGGGGGCCCCTGCACTGCCCATGCCAATGGCATGGACAGTGCAGGGGCCCCCAGGGGTCCCACAACACCCGTTCCCGCCATCCTGGTTCTGGCGGTGAAAACCGCCAGAAACAGGCTGGCGGGAAGGGGGTCGGAATCCCCATGGCAGCGCTACAAGCAGCGCCGCCATGGAGGATTCCCTGGGCCAGGGGAAAACCGGCGGGAAACCGCCGGTTCCCCTTTTCTGACCGCGGCTTTACCGCCACGGTCAGAATAGCCCAGGAAGCACCGCCAGCCTGTTGGCGGTGCTTCCGCTGCCCTCCGCCCTGGTCGTCAGAGACCGCCAGGGTTGGAATGAGGGCCATATTCTCCACATTGCCCATGTCCATGGTATAAAGACCATGGTGCACAATCAAATTGAACCATCTTGGAAAATCTTCAATGAACCATGTCACCATTGACTAAGATTGTCATACACATCAGCCATATGACCATGAAACGTCACACTCATCCTAGATTGGTCATCAATGTCCCTCATGCTGGCGTAATTACCTCAGATCCGTTGGCATGTAACTAACTCATCTGAGCAAGGACTGCAAGTTAAATGTGGTTTCACAACAGAGTATCATATGGCAATGACAGATGTCAGGACACCTTGCTATATGCAAAACTGGACAGGCATCAAATGTGAAATTGTACGGTGGGACAGTCACTCATGTCACACAGAGGAGTATGACATTACTCTCATATTGACACAGGTCAGTACCTGGTGAACTCTGCCATGACTTGATGCATAATCCCAGAGTAACTTGTTTCCTCACATTATGCTGCCCATTGGTTGCATATGTGTCCTAAACTATTGTCAGAGTGTTGCACAACAGCACTCAACACCACCATCTCATGTGGGTGCATGCATGTCCTACACCTCATCTACACAGGGATCTTGGAACAGCACTGGCTAATGCTGTAAATTATGGCCCTTATTACAACCCTGGCGTTTGGTGATAAAGTGGCGGTAATCCCGCCAACAGGCTGGCGGTAACTACCGCCAAATTATGACCATGGTGGTGAGAACTCAGATAGACAGCCACTTTACCACACCGATCGCCAGGGAGGACTCAACAGAACCACAGCAGTAGCCGCCATCAGCCAGTATTATGAGACAGGGAACCACCACCTTTTCCGTGGCGGTTCCAACAACATCAAAAGCCTGGCGGAAACACTGCACAGAAGGGAAAGGACTCACCTTTGGAGACACAGGGAAGAACCACACCACCATGGAGCCCGAACTGCAAATATTTCCAATGATTTTCTACGTCCTGCTCCACCACGAACACCAACGACGGTGAAGATGAGCACAGTGAGTACAGCCACCTAACACACAGGGGAGGGGAGGAACAAAAAGAGAGTGACACACACACGCAACACACACTCCCACCCCCACCCCAACACCATACGCACAATCAGCTGCAGTAGTAAAACATATTTACCCCGTATACCTGAGGAATAATGCAAGGACAACAGGAATGTGCTAAAGTTAGTATAATAATAACAACACAGTAGAAATACAAAAATGCAAAGTAATGGTATATACATATGTACACTTCAAGGGACACTGCCCAGTTCTCATTGTGCATGTCACCTGCACCAACACGGAGAGAACACTGTAGGGGCATCAGTTGGAAAATAGGCAGGCACCTCAGGGGGACGGGGGGCCCTCAGCCGGCAGATGGAACAAGACCACTAGTTCTGGAGGGGGCAACATGCCCTGTGCTTGGTCCTGGGGAGTGCAAGGCCACAGTCTCTCAGATGGGTGTCTTACCCACTGGTTCTGGAGGGGGCATCGTGCCCTGTGCTCTTGATCCTGGGGAGGCTGGGGTTGGTGGGTGGCTTACCCACTGGATTTGCAGGGGGCAGGCCGCACAACAGCACATGGAGGCAGGAATACATACCATCTGGTGGCGGTGACAACTGCTCAGTGGTGGTAGTGGTGCTGCTGCAGCGCTGGTGGAGGGAGGCTCCAGCCCATTCCCTGCAGCCTCGGATGGCTGCCCACTGGTGGTGGTGGTGGTGCTGCTGCTGATAGTGGTGGGGGAAGCTCCAGCCCATCCCCTGTAGCCTCGGACGGCTGCCCACTGGTGGTGGTGGTGCTGCTGCTGCTGGTGGGGGGAAGCTCCAGCCCATCCCCTGCAGCCTCGGATGGCTGCCCACTGGTGGTGGTTGTGCTGCTGCTGGTGTTGGTGGGGGGAAGCTCCAGCCAATATCCTGCAGCTTTGGATGGCTGCACAACCATGATTGGTGGTGGGGGCTCCTCCTGGGTCCCTGCACCAGGCTCCTTGTCCTTCCTGCCTGCTGGTGCTGGCTCCTTGCCCTTCCTGGCAGCAGCTGGGGCTGGCTCCTTGCCCTTCCTGGCAGCAGCTTGGGCAGGCTCCTTGCCCTTCCTGGCAGCAGTTGGCAGGCTCCTTAGTCTTCTGGCCCGCAGCTGGGGCAGGCACCCTTTCCTTGAGGCTGCCTGGTGTCCTGGATCCTTTCCCACCACAAGTGGGTGTGGAGACTACTGGGCCTGTGGACTGGATGGCTGAGGTGCTTGCCTGGGTTTTTGCCACCCTGGCCAGATGTGAAGGACTGGGGGAAGGGGTAGGGAAGAGGTCAATGGTGGAGAGGAAAAACTTCATAGGGACATTGGGGCGATGAGAGGGAGAAGGTTTGGAAGTGGAGGAAGAGGGAGTGGTTGTAGGCGGTGTCTGTCTGCTATGTTTGGGTGCAGGTGCATGGGCTGGATGCTGTTGTTAGGTGAATGGCTGTTGGGTGTCTGAGTGCTTGCGTTTGTGAACCTTGGGAGGTGGGGTGACAGACACAGTGAGAGAGGACACAGGGGACATGTGCATGGCTGTTGTGGAGGTGTCTACCAGTGAGGTGTGTGTTCTGCTAGGGGTGGTGATGATTCTGGTAGTGGATGAGGATGTAGTGCATGCAGGTGTGAGTGTAGACGCAACTGGGAGGGAGGTGGAGGAGGAGAAGGAGAAGGAGGGGGAGACAGTGGAAATTGTGGATGTTGGTAGGTCTGCATCTGGATGGTATTTGTGTGAGTGCCTGTGGGATGATGTGTGGTGCTTGTGTTTGCCTGTGCCACTCTTGTGTGTTGTCTTGTGTGCATGCGCATGTGCCTGTGTGCTTGGGATAGTTTGGGGTTGAGGGGAATGGGATTGGGAAGAGGAAGTTGGAGGGGGGAGGGTGGAAACAGGGACAATGGCCGCCATCAGAGCAGAGGCCAGATCATGGATCGATCTCTGTTGGGCAGCCAAGCCACTGTGAATGCCCTCCAGAAATGCATTAGTTTGTTGCACTTGGGCTGCCAGCCCCTGGATGGCATTCACAATGGTTGACTGCCCTACAGAGATGGATCTCAGGAGGTCAATAGCCTCCTCACTCAGGGCAGGAGGGCTAACTGGGGCAGGGCCTGAGATGCCTGGGGCGAAAGAGATGCCCATCCTCCTGGGTGAGCAGGCATGGGCAACGCGCGTAGGGGCTGCTGGGAGGGCAGTGCTGGTACGGGGGTGGCGGTGGTACCTGTAGCTGGGGTAGTCACAGAAGTGTCTGCCACCACCAGGGAGATTCCATCGGAGGAGGTATCAGAGTCTGAACTGTCTCCTCCAGTCTCCACCGTGGTGCTCCCCTCGCCCTCCGTCCCACTGGTGCCCTCAGCGTCGGTGGACTCTGCCTCCTGGGTCCTGTGAGATTCAGCTCCCTCCGTCGCCGGTGCCTCTACTCCTCCGCCAGATGATGCTAATGCACATAAGGACAGGGTAACAAAACAAAAAGGGGGGGAAGAGACAAAGGATACACCTGGTCAGTGTGGCTGCACCAACACCACTGTTGGCGTACACACCACTCCCACACACAGGGAACAGCCCTACGCACTATGTATTGCACTACCAGTTATATTGCTAGCCACCAAGGCATGGTGAGGGGCACACACCGCCAAATGCAGCACACCTGAGACCCACACACGCCTGACCAGTAGTGGATGGCTACGAGTTAGGTAGCACGTTGATCACTTCAGAACCCTGGCCACCATGGGACCTACTCTGCAATGTCAGGCCTGGACTAGGGGCACCCACTGACACACATTCCCCACCCGGATACCCCCCTACCATGGGAAGTTGTAATGATGGGCACTGTACTCACCCCCTTGTGGCTGCTGTGATGCCCTCAAGCGCCCATCCAGCTCCGGATAGGCCACCGCCAGTATGCGGACCATCGGGGGAGTCACGGTTCGACGGGCATCCCTTTCTCATTGGGAGGCAATCCCCAGCTGGGCTTCCGTAGCCTTCCGTGCCCAGCGTCTCAGGTCCTCCCACCGTTTCCGACAGTGGGTGCTCCCCCCGCCGTAGAGACTTAGGGTCTGCCATATACCCTTCTTTTGATGGGCTCTGACCTGCAGAAAAATACACTCAGGAAATGGTATCAGTCAGACCGTCCTGCCTATTACACTTATGGCCCACCATACCCCTTCACATCACCATTTACACACACATGGCCCAGCACACAAGCCGTACTCCGCCCAGGGGATATCCACCCACCCCCCATACACGAGGCCTTCAGATACACCACTCCATGCATTCATGCCACATGCATTGTGCCTACAGTGCACTCACCTGTTAGTCTGGAGGCCCATACAGCAGTTCGTAGTGGGGTAGGACCCCACCCACCAGTCGCTCCAACTACACCGAGGTGAAGGCAGGGGCCCTTTCCCCAGTCACACTGGCCATGGTAGGTTCCAGACACAGGTCACAGCAGCACATGCAGTGTAGGTCCTCTCCTGCTGAAGGTCAGGTAGCAAGTGAGTGATCAGATAGAAAATGGCGGTAACGTCTGCGGCGGTGCATACGTCACTGCCAGCGTACATCACCATTGGCCACTGTACCCCATAGGGCCCAATGTTAACCAATGTGGACTTGGACGATGGTTGGCGACCGCCTCCCGCAATGGCGCAGAAAGTCAGCAGAATGACCTCACTTCCACTTGTCCCTCCACACAGGATAGGTGGATGCCATTTCAGGGGGGGCAGGCCCTGGATAATAACTGTGTTACAGTTAAAAATAGGACATACAGGACAAATCCCATTTAACCAATATAAATTAACATCATGCATTGTACTGTTGTGGCTCCAATGTTCCTTTTGTGACCGGATCCTCACTCTTTTGTCCCTTAGACTGCAACCGCAGCGGATGAATAGGAGATGGAGACATACCCCCGTGTACAGACCCCTGGTGGACTTGGCAACAATGGAGGACGGGCACATTATCCTCACCTGTAGACTTGACAGGGCCACAATCACAGAGCTGTGTGCCCAACTGGAGCCTAACCTGATATCTAATATCCGTCCCCCCACTGGGATCCCCCCTCTTGTGCAAGTCCTATCTGTGCTCCATTTCTTGGCAACTGCTTCTTCCCAAGTGACAGTGGGCTTGGCAGAAGGAATGTCACAGCCAATGTTTTCAAACGTGCTGACAAATGTTGTCTGCCCTGATTAAACACATGTGCAGCTACATTGTTTTCCCCCAGGTGGAGGATTTGGCCACAGAGAAGGCTGACTTCTATGCAATGGGACATATCCCCATCATAATTGGGGCGATTGATGGAACTCATATTGCATTTGTCTCCTCCCCCCGGCAAAATGAACAGGTATACAGAAATCGTAAGAGTTTCCACTCCATAAATGTACAGATGGTGTGCTTGGCGAACCAGTACATCTCCCATGCCAATGCTAAGTATCCAGGGTTGGTGCATGATGCCTTTGTGCTGAGGAATAGGAGCATCCCAAATGTGATGACCCAACTACAGAGGCACCGGGTGTGGCTAATAGGTGAGCCCTGGTCCCCACCCAGTATATGTTGGTGTATGGGTATGGTGTCGACCACTTAGGATAGTGTGTGCCTAAATGTTGTCCCTCGATATTTACAGGTGACTCTGGTTACCCAAACCTATCATGGCTACTGACCCCTCTGAGGAATGCCAGGACAAGGGCAGAAGAACGTTACAATGAGGCACATGGGTGAACAAGAAGGATAATCGAACAGACCTTTGACCTCCTGGAGGCCAGGTTCAGGTGCTTCCATCTAACTGGAGGATCCTGTGGTTCTAAAAATTCTGGACCCATGTAATTTACTTTGCCACAGCAGTACGATTTTAGTATCAAAAGACCGATAATGACTAGTACACTAAGCATGAGCATTTTCGCTCAATTCCAGCAGCGTTTTCACCTCGAAATCGCCATTTTCGTCCTGCACTCGTGGCTCCCATTTTATACACGGCAGCCATTTTAAAAGTTGCCCTCACATAGGCTTATAATACAGTCAGATTTGATTCCAAGGACACGTACACCTTGATTGACTTTTCTCTGACCTGGGCAAGCTGGAACCATTGCCTCAGGCCAAACCTGTTTGGTCAGTCCCTCTCCCAGTGGCCGAATCAGATAGCATCAAGGCACACCATGCCATAAAACCCTTATTATCGCTCACACACCCTACCTAATCTTGCTCGCACCTGCACCTGCTCTTTTCTTCCTCTTACTTTACGAGGGGGAGGTGCCCGTTTTTATTGGGGGTCCACACTTATCTGATGTAAAATACTAGGCCTTGCCGGGTAATTTATTATGGGTTGGATGACATGAAATATGAGGTTTCATCATGACACTGTTTTTTCCTTTGTAGTGAAAACATGTGAATGACCAACCAAAATGTCAAGAATGTTTGCCTGAAGCTTAAAAAACTGTATATAAGGAAACCTGACTTTGCATTGAAACACAGTCTCCTGAGAACATACAAATCGTGCTGTTGTACTTCTAGGACACTTGTCAATTGGTTGCAGCCAATAAATTCGATCTTTGACTTCACCTAGAAGACTCTGAGTTTCTGTAGTCTGAATCAGGAAAGTACCCGAGGTCTTTGGGTGTACCCTGGCACCGCTGGGTTACCGGATCAGTACCGGTTCTGAAAAACCCAGTACCTCAGTTGGCGCCCAAACGTGGGGCGATACCAGCGGTACCGGTCCAAGCCTGAGGTCCGTGGGGAGCTTCGTGTGAAAATTCTGGAGGAAGGCCGCCACTTCATCGACCCCTGCATGTCGACGTGGTCCCAAAGTCTTTGTTGCGAGGTTCCCCGCTTCCCGACGGCTATGAAGGACTGCTGCCCTGGCTATCGCCCTGATTTGGACCCTTGATTTTTGGTAGAGCGAAACGATAAGACGAGTCTTCTGGTGACGTCATTGATATTTTCTGTTAAGTATAAGTGGAGCGTCTCCCAGTCCTTAGTTGGACACTTGGTTTGGTCCTTAGTTGGACACTTGGTTTGGTCCTTAGTTGGACACTTGGTTTGGTCCTTAGTTGGACATTTGGTTTGGTATCCCTTTGGGATCACTTTGATTTGGAACTTGCAAGTACCAAAGCCGAAGGACTCGTGTATTCACGAGACTATCGTAAACGATAATCCTTTGAAGTTTGAAGCTAGACTAGTGAGCGAAGATGCCTGGTCTTAGCAGACTTGGACATTTGTTTTGTCTTGGTTGTAAAAGGGACTCCCGGTTGGAGGACTCATGTCCGGTTCCTCCGATTGGAACTCCAACCTATGAACTATATGTGAAGCACGGAGTGGGCCCCATCACGTTTAATAAAGTATGGGTCCGCTATTCTTGGAAATAATTGAGAAAAGTTTTTTTTTTTTTTTTCTTCTTGTAAATATGACTTACAACTAGGATCTGCAAACGGTTCTGTAAGTAAATTGCGACGGCGCTATTTATGAAAAATGGCTAAAGCGCGCTGTATTATGTGTACTGAGTGTTTTCTGTTTATATCTGAAATGAGCTCAATGTGTGTTTGTGGGTCTTCTTGATGTTTACAGTTTGTTAAGTAAAATGTTGGTTAATTAATATTAAGTAGAAACTTAGAAAAAATCCAGAAATGAACCATGTGATGTGCTAACATAGCTATATGTTGCTCTTTAATTTATAGAATGAGCAATTGTGCACATATACAAAACTGCCGTTAAATGCTTAATAAATTAGAAAACACATTCAATAGATATAAATAGGGCCCCAAAAAAAAAAAACGAAATTATCTATTTTTGCAAAAAAATAAATAAATTTACAGCATTTTTCTTAGATGCATTGTATTAGATGTTCACAGGCAAACTTTTCAGCTGCAGTCTATTTGATAGGAATGTTCAATTCAGCCAGCACTTTCCCAGTTAAACATGGGTGGAATTTTGCATAACCTTCCTTTTAAAAGAAAGTGGCGCAAAAATGTGACGCATTTCAAGTTAGGCTTATGCGCTTAGGCTTGTGAGTTAATGTATCCCAAATAATAGGCAAGGGATGCAGCTTGCTTTTATATGTGGAATTATCACAAAAAAAGAATAATTGTTTTTTTTTTTTTTTTTTTAAAGAAAATTATTAATTATGGAAAAATTATTTAAAAAATAAGTGCCTTTCAAAATCGTTTTTTAATATTTATAAAGCTTAATACCTATACTATGACCTCCTAACATTAAAATTTAATTTAAGTTATGTTGCACCGCTAAAATGACATTTGTATGTGCAATTTTCCCTTGGCGCAGGAGCAAACAAGCTCATTTCTATAAAGTATAAGTAATATTTTCAATGGCTGACTCATGGATTTTGTAATAGACATTCTGGTAATGCATATTATGCAAGAAAATTGTAGGATATTGATTTTTTAATGCCTAAAATATCAAAGTCGATTTTGGGCAAAAGCACTGTTTAAACTGCATTTTCTTTCATTCAGAGTACTTTTTAAAGTGTCTCAGGCTTCAGTAAATGCATACATTTAGGTTTGATATATATTTGCAGGTTGTGCCTTCTTATGATTCAATGAGTCAATGTGCCAGTACAAAGGCTTGTTTTAATATCAAGGTTGAAGGTTCTAACTTCAGCTGGGCCTACTGAGACGTTCATTCATTCGAGGTTGATGAAATATGTACCATTGCATGGGATTGCAACAAGCATTTATTCTAACAACTGGTATGTGTGTTATTAAGGTTTGTGAATTATTCACAGTAAATGTAGTTTAATAATCTGGAAATAGAGATAATTTTTTTAGCGCCTAAAAAGGAAAAATTATTTTTTTTCAAAATAGAGTGAATTATTGCAGGTTAGAAGGAAAATAAGAAGGCCTACTGTCTTTGACAGATTCAGAGTGGCAGAAGCTAGGAGAGCTACAGAGGCTGGCTCAAGTCATGCTGCTGAGATGCTATCTTTAGTTTTCCCATAAACAATGGAGGAGGCTGTCATGTTGACACTTGTGACCTTTTAAATTAGGGCCTTGTCTCTGTGAAATGCAGAATGACCCTACCGGGCCTCTAAAAGTGGGATTTCTGGTTTCTCCAGAAGAACATCAATACAATTAAAGAACTTAATTCCAAAGGGAAAATATATAAAAAAGGGGGTTTCTTCGAAAGTCCCAACATCATGTTAAATGCTCTGCAGAACGGATACATTTGTGTCTCCACTCTAAAAAAATAAAATGATGCCTGCTAGTTGCTTTTATTTGACAGAAAACGAAGTGTTGCATTAAGTCTTAGACAGAAAATAAGATGCAGCCCTTTTCTAAAAATTTGAAGGCTACATGCCTTAATGAGAACGATTTGCCAATTAAGACTTATTTTTCACACTGGAAATTGTAGGTGCCAAGTTAATATGGAGTGTCAGTGTAACAATTTTTACTTTTAGAAAAGTAAAACTAAGGTGGCTTGATGTTGCGAAGTAACTGACAAGAGGGTAACAGTTAAGTAATGGAAATTTATTTTCATGTATTTGGTCCTATCATGAATTGTTCTTGCTGGTCCTGTATGATAGAAGAGAAACAGTAAAGTTATATTTGACAGCAGATTTCCATTGCCTGGTGATCTACTGTCAAAAGGAGGGTAAGGATTTTAAACCTGACAAATTAAACAGGCCCAAATATTGGGTTTTGGGCCGCAGGTTTACAGTGCATAAAGTACATGACATGGTGTTGTGTGTCACCGCTTATTCACACATGCTATTGTTTTGTCTATGCTTTTTGTGCTTGATACACAGCAAGTATATCTGATGGCTTGACGTTTTGTGCGTTTTTATTATTTTTTTTATTTGTTTTTTGCATGTTTGTTGCTGCTTTTGATACTATTACAAGCTCCCCTGTGTTGTGAGGGGATGGTCATGACGATGCCCATCGCTACGCAACAGTTGGTTGAACTTGTTCTGGTTACTAAATTCCACAGATAATGATATTTCATGCTGTGAACATAAAAGATAACACTTCACCAGTGCATGTCTATTTGGCTATAATGGTATTGAAGGAAAATAAAAAGAGATATACAGGATCAAAGTGTGTCACCTGCAGTTAGTCACGTTACTGCCCCTTCCCTTAAAGGAACAGGCAGCCCTACATTTATGTATCCTTGATTGAACCTAAGGATGAAATTATAGATCTGTGACTCAAGGTGGCCTAATTTCTATATTACATTAGTTAATGATGGTCTGTTTCCTAAGTAGCATATGGCTTTCGTTCCTTAAAAGAAAACCAGGTTTTAATTTTTTCCTGAAGAAGGAACTGAAACATTAGCTAGGAGTACCGTATATGGTGTAGTCGCCAACGGTAGAGTTAAAATTTGTGTAACTTTGGCCTTTGTGTATCACCCGTACTCTCGGTGTTGTGTCACATGCCTGACTATCACACAAATAATTTTTTTTGTTCTTCCTATAGATTTTTTTTTCTTTTGTTACTTCCCCTGACCAATGTCGCATCATGCTTAGTTATTGAGATTTTAGCTATGTCCTAGTCCCATTTCTCTTTTTAATTCCTTTCACCAGTCAGCCCCTTTATTATTATTGATGTATTGTTCAGGTTCACATTTCCAGACTGCAGTGATGTACCAGGGACCCCCATGTTATGTATCATTCCCTTTGGTATGACCAGACTGGTTTTCAAGAATTTGCCTGCTTCAATGTTTTCCAGCCTGACTGTCAGGGTAGCGATAGACTGGTTAACTGACTCAATATTATAGTAAGACAAGTTTTCCATTTCAATAGGAGATATCTTATGTTTACCTTTTTGAACATGACGAATTTTCAATGTCTATTTTAATTTGGTTTTCGGTTCCCTTCTGTTCCTGCTACTTTAATTTTTTGTGGGATCAGATGTGTCCTAATCATGCAAATATCAGGACCCTCTAGTTCTTGTCTTTTTGTTTGCACATTTGACTATTAGCCTGTGTATTGCATAGTGCACCTGATGCACAGTTTTTAAAGGAAGGTTTCTACATGTCCCTGATAATCGGTATCATGTGATTTCTCTATTGAGATGTTCTAAGGTAAGGAGGAACACCTAGACTTAATCATTGAGGAAAATATGTGTTTACCCCATTAGACAATGCCACTGTGTGAGGAAATCCATTCAGATAGAATTCGCATGTAGCTATAGATGGCAGAGAATAATGGAGAGAACTGAATTAAAGATGCTACAGACCCTGTTTTGCCCTTCTGCCTTTGTATTTTATGCCCATGGTGTATGGCTACTCCTTTGAAGATTGCAGACCACCTGCTTGCAGTCCCCTTGTTAAAAACCATGAACTGTTTTTGTACTAAATTGAAGGAAACTAACAGCTGTGGCACACTTCCTACGTCACTAGATTCTGCGGGTATCAAGTCATAATAACCTGCAGGACATTGATTTAAGCCTAATTCCCATCAGTGACAGCTACAGATGAAAGACGGACGTCTTGGCCCTACAGTCTCAGCACCCAGGAAGTAGCAAAGCTGGACAGCGATCGCCAGCGCATAGTAACGTACTTGCTCCATCAGACGGCGTTGGACATCACAAAACCAAAGTTTCAGTGTAAAAGAGCTAAAGAGAAGGATTCCTGTTGTTGATGGCAGAGCTGTTGAGGTTTCATTTCTCTACCTGTCATGTGCTGGTAACCTCTGACAGTGTGCAATCCCTTGAGCCCCTTGGCCTGAGTTTTGGCCACACACCCCCTTTTCTTTGCTCCAACGGAAGAAGGGCAGTGCACCGGAGATTTCAAGTTTGGAAAAAGGCACTATATTTTGGTGCCCATGAAAGAGCAGCTTGAGCGTCCTCTGACACTAAATAATGAGTGTTGGAGTCTGAAAGTGCTGCTGAGCTTGAGCTATTTCCCAATTAATGGTGCTTGGGTCTGCACGAGATGATTTGTGCCCTTGATCAATGAAGAGCACATTGTTTGTAGTATCTGCCACAGAGGAGAGACACTGGTGCATTGCTTTAAGACATTGAGACTTTCGAGTGAGCTGTGGGTGTTTGCCAGGAGGGCACTCCAACTAAAGCAGTACTTTTCTCACGAAGAGGCCTGAATTGAGAGGCCCATGCGAAAGAAAACAACAAAAGAAAATTTGATGGACAATAGAAGCCTGCCAGAGAGGCTTTTTGAACGGACTCTGGGCATAGTTGGTTTCACAAGAGGTTTCCGTGTGATTGTATAGACTAGGTGTTAGGAGACTGATTGTTTTGCTGGCATTGTTTTAAAGTACTATTCTGTTTAGTAAAAGCAGAATGAAGTCCATTTTCTGTGGAAAGAGTACCCCCATTTTCACCTTAGAGCATTGATGAGAGTCACCACTGTTCCACCTGAACATACAAAAATTACTGAAATGCAGAGGAGCCCTAAAAATGTTACTAGATAATTTTAGGATTTGCTTTTTGGTTAGGGTTGTGAAAAATTATTATTTCATTTGTAAATAGTGGTCACTACTTTCTCCCGTTGTCTATATGTTCTTAATAACGTGTTTTCTAGTGTCTTTTAAACATGACGTTGTCATTTATGGGTGGGATTGTTTTTCTCTACTCAATTGACTTCTGCACCCACTTCCCAACCTATGTCTTTTCCTACTATTGTTTCTTTGCACTCTTTTCACCCTTTTCCTGAACATGAGCAGGTTAGAAGATCAGAATTTGTAAGCAATTCTTTTGTACAGCTTCTGCATCAACACTAGTTAGTAGTGAACATCACTAATTGTTGGGTGTGTGATCTTATGCCACCTACTGCAGATAGAGGTATTCCTTATTTTGTCCTGCCATATGTGGCCTTTTGTGCTACTTCATGTTCGAGGAGACCTGTCCAGAGAGAGTTACCAAGTACTAGAATTTTGCTCCAGCAACATCTCCATGGCCTTATAAACATAGACCTGGACTCAGATTAGCATGAGAATAGGTTTATTGCCTATGTAAGGGCAAAAGGAGGGTTTGTGGTTCTAAAAATTCTGGACCCATGTAATTTACTTTGCCACAGCAGTACGATTTTAGTATCAAAAGACCGATAATGACTAGTACACTAAGCATGAGCATTTTTGCTCAATTCCAGCAGCGTTTTCACCTCGAAATCGCCATTTTCGTCCTGCACTCGTGGCTCCCATTTTATACACGGCAGCCATTTTAAAAGTTGCCCTCACATAGGCTTATAATACAGTCAGATTTGATTCCAAGGACACGTACACCTTGATTGACTTTTCTCTGACCTTGGCAAGCTGGAACCATTGCCTCAGGCCAAACCTGTTTGGTCAGTCCCTCTCCCAGTGGCCGAATCAGATAGCATCAAGGCACACCATGCCATAAAACCCTTATTATCGCTCACACACCCTACCTAATCTTGCTCGCACCTGCACCTGCTCTTTTCTTCCTCTTACTTTACGAGGGGGAGGTGCCCGTTTTTATTGGGGGTCCACACTTATCTGATGTAAAATACTAGGCCTTGCCGGGTAATTTATTATGGGTTGGATGACATGAAATATGAGGTTTCATCATGACACTGTTTTTCCTTTGTAGTGAAAACATGTGAATGACCAACCAAAATGTCAAGAATGTTTGCCTGAAGCTTAAAAAACTGTATATAAGGAAACCTGACTTTGCATTGAAACACAGTCTCCTGAGAACATACAAATCGTGCTGTTGTACTTCTAGGACACTTGTCAATTGGTTGCAGCCAATAAATTCGATCTTTGACTTCACCTAGAAGACTCTGAGTTTCTGTAGTCTGAATCAGGAAAGTACCCAAGGTCTTTGGGTGTACCCTGGCACCGCTGGGTTACCGGATCAGTACCGGTTCTGAAAAACCCAGTACCTCAGTCCCTCTCCTGCTCACCAAAGAAGGTCTGCTAGATAATCGTGGCATGGGGCACGTTGCACAACCTTGCCTTGAGACGCCAAGTGCCTTTTCTGCAGGATGAGGAGGCTGGAGATGGCTGTCTGGCAGCAGTGGACCCTGTGGACAGTGCGGCTGAGGAAGTAAAGGATGAGGATGAGGACAACAGAACAGCTGTGATACGACAGTACTTCCAATGACACACAGGTAAGACAGTGTTACTTCACATTTCATTGTCATTATTTAGATTATCTTTGGCACTGGCATGCTGTTATTTCCCACTTCTATGCCCACTCACTGTGCCCTTTGGTAATTCATTTTGCAGATGTTGGTGCCCCACTATCGCTCCTGGTGTGATCACTGCAGCCAACTACAGGTCTTTCCTATGTGAACATTACTGTACATTTGAATTGCAATGTTTGAACCTGGTTAAACGAATACATACTTAAAAAATGTGACATACTCCATTACTTGTATTTTTCAAAGGGTATTTATTGAAGTGCTAAGAAGAAGAAGGGCAAGTGCATTGGGATGGGATGATGCTGGAGAAAAGACAAGGGTATTGTCCAGTCTATTTGGTGCACAGGTGCATTGTCCAAGGGGACATAGGAAGAGGAGTAATGGCAGTTCAAGGTGGACAAGGTGGCAGAGTGGGACACAAGGGTAACAATCGGGAGAGTCTCATTTCCTGGCAGAGGTCTTGGCAATAGTCTCTGGCTTCTGCCTGGATCACAGGGAGCGTTTGCAGGGTGGTTTACCTTCTGCAGGTGGAGGGGTGCTGGTGCCCTGATGGTCCTTTGGCATAGGCCTCCTGTCCACTAGCGGCAGCGGAGGTGGAAGGCAGTTCAGATGTCTGGTTAGTGGCAGGGGCCCACTGTTGTGAGTCTGCCTCCCTCATAATGTTGGCCGTGTCTGGCAGCACCCCTGCTATGGAGACCAGGGTGGTGTTGATGGCCTGCAAGTCCTCCCTGCTCCCCTGATACTATCCCTCCTGCAGCCGCCTGTTCTCCTGCATGTTGTCCAGGATCTGGCCCAGAGTATCCTGGGAATGTTGGCAGGCTCCCAGGATCTCTGCAAGTGCCTCGTGGAGAGTTGGTTCCCTGAGCCTGTCCTCCCCCTCGCACACAGCAGTCCTCCTACTTTAGTTTCCCTGTTGTTCTCTGCCTCTGTCCCCTGAAGCATGTGCCTACTGCCACTGACACCAGGTCCCTGATTGTCTTGGGGGGGAGGCCTGCCCTGAGGTCCCTGTAGTGGTGGACACACTGCTGATTGACGTGTCCAGGGGACAGAGGTATGGGTATGCTGGGTGGGTGCTGTGGTGGTGCTTCCAGGTGGGGGAGGCTTTGTGGTGGTGTGTGACTGTGCCTGGGTAACCGACTGTCCAGACGTCCCTGATGGGCCAGGTTGGTCATCCAGATCCAGGCGACCAGATTTGCTGTCATCACTGTGGGCTTCTTCAGTTGGGGGACTGGATAGTGCTGGCACCTCTTCTCCGCTGACATTGACTGGGATACCTGTGGGGATGTAAATGCTGTGTTATTCTTTCTGTGTGGGACATATTGTGCATCGGTGGGTTGCCCTCTTTGTTTGTATTTCCCCTGACATCTTTCACTTGTGTACGTTGGTGTATGGTGGGTTGATTAGTTCTCTATAGTGTGCATGCTTTAGTGATAGGTGTCCATGCAGGTCTGTGAGTGGTGTCATGCATTGGTGTGACATGCAGGGCTTGGCATTGGGATGCGTGGGATGTGATCGTGGGGGTGTGGGAGGTGGTGGAGTGATGGGAGTGAGGGTGAGGGTGGGGGTATGTGATGGCATGCAGGTAGGGGGTGATAGTAGTAGAGAGTTTATTTGCTAGAGTCCAGTCCTCCTGCTACTCCGGCCAGGCCCTCAGGATGCATGATTGCCAAGACTTGCTCCTCCCATGTTGTTAGTTGTGGGGGAGGAGGTGGGGGTCCATCGCCAGTCCTCTGTATAGCGAGTTGGTGTCTTGCTGCAATAGAACGCACCTTTCCCTGTAGGTCGTTCCACCTCTTCCTGATGTTGTCCCTTGTTCTGGGGTGCTGTTCCATGGCATTGACCCTGTCAACGATCCTCGCCATAGCTCCATCTTCCTAGCAGTGGATATCTGCTGCACCTGTGCTCCAAATAGCTGAGGCTCTACCCTGATGATACCCTCCACCATCACCCTTAGCTCCTCCTCTGAAAATCTGGGGTGTCTTTGTGGTGCCATGGGTGTTGTGTGAGTTGTGTAGGTGAGGGTTGTAGGGTGTAGGGTGATGTGTTCGGGTGTGTGATGTGGGGTGTGTAGGGTGATGTGTTCGGGTGTGTGATGTAGGGTGCGTGGGTGGTGTATAGGTGTAGGTGGTGTATGGCTCTGGTTTTGTCTGTAGTCGTGGTGTCTGTCTCATGCCAATGGTTTATATTCGAGAGGGGTTGTGGGTAATGTGATTGTGTGTTTTATAGTGGTGTGGGTGTGGTGTGTGTATGGGTGTCAGGTGTGTGTCGTTTGAATTGACCAATGTAATGTTGTTATATATGTTTGTGTGCATTATAAGCGCAGCGGTATGCACCGCTGTGAGAAAGTAGACACTTTCTAGCCTTGTTACCCCCACTTTTGGCCTGTTTGTGAGTATATGTCAGGGTGTTTTCACTGTCTCACTGGGATCCTGCTAGCCAGGGCCCAGGGCTCATAGTGAAAACCCTATGTTGTCAGTATGTTTGTTATGTGTCACTGGGACCCTGCTAGCCAGAACCCCAGTGCTCATAAGTTTGTGGCCTATATGTGTTCCCTGTGTGATGCCTAACTGTCTCACTGAGGCTCTGCTACCCAGAACCTCAGTGGTTATGCTCTCTCTGCTTTCCAAATTTGTCACTAACAGGCTAGTGACTAAATTTACCAATTCACATTGGCATACTGGTACACCCATATAATTCCCTAGTATATGGTACTGAGGTACCCAGGGTATTGGGGTTCCAGGAGATCCCTATGGGCTGCAGCATTTCTTTTGCCACCCATAGGGATCTCTGACAATTCTTACACAGGCCTGCCACTGCAGCCTGCGTGAAAAAACGCCCACGTTATTTCACAGCCATTTACCACTGCACTTAAGTAACTTATAAGTCACATATATGTCTAACCTTCAGCTGGTGAAGGTTGGGTGCAAAGTTACTTAGTGTGTGGGCACCCTGGCTCTAGCCAAGGTGCCCCCACATCGTCCAGGGCAAATTCCCCGGACTCTGTGAGTGCGGGGACACCATTACACACGTGCAATATATATAGGTCACTACCTATGTATGGCGTCACAATGGTAACTCCGAACATGGCCATGTAACATCTCTAAGATCATGGAATTGTTGGTATTGGGGGGACAATTCCATGATCCCCCGGGTCTCTAGCACAGAACCCGGGTACTGCCAAACTGCCTTTCCGGGGTCTCCACTGCAGCTGCTGCTGCTGCCAACCCCTCAGACAGGTTTCTGCCCTCCTGGGGTCCAGGCAGCCCTGGCCCAGGAATGCAGAACAAAGGACTTCCTCTGAGAGAGGGTGTAACACCCTCTCCCTTTGGAAATAGATGTGGGGGCTGGGGAGGAGTAGCCTCCCCCAGCCTCTGGAAATGCTTTGATGGGCACAGATGGTGCCCATCTCTGCATAAGCCAGTCTACACCTGTTCAGGGATCCCCCAGCCCTGCTCTGGCGCGAAACTGGACAAAGGAAAGGGGAGTGACCACTCCCCTGACCTGCACCTCCCAGGGGAGGTGCCCAGAGCTCCTCCAGTGTGTCCCAGACCTCTGCCATCTTGGAAACAGAGGTGTTGGGGGCACACTGGATTGCTTTGAGTAGCCAGTGCCAGCAGGTGACGTCAGAGGCTCCTTCTGATATGCTCTTACCTCTCTTGGTAGCCAATCGTTCTTCCTAGGTGGCCAAACCTCCTTTTCTGGCTATTTAGGGTCTCTGCTTTGGGGAATTCTTTAGATAACGAATGCAAGAGCTAATCAGAGTTCCTCTGCATCTCCCTCTTCACCTTCTGCCAAAGGATCGACCGCTGACTGCTCAGGACGCCTGCAAAACCGCAACAAAGTAGCAAGACGACTACTAGCAACCTTGTATTGCCTCATCCTGTCTTCTTTCTTGACTGTTTCCAGGTGGTGCATGCTCTGGGGGTAGCCTGCCTCCTCCCTGCACCAGGAGCTCTGAAGAACTCTCCCTGGGTCGATGGAATCTTCCCCCTGCTAATGCAGGCACCAAAAGACTGCATCACTGGTCCTCTGGGTCCCCTCTCATCCTGACGAGCGTGGTCCCTGGAACTCAGCAACTCTGTCCAAGTGACTCCCACAGTCCAGTGACTCTTCAGTCCAAGTTTGGTGGAGGTAAGTTCTTGCCTCCCCACGCTAGACTGCATTGCTGGGTACCACGTGATTTGCAGCTACTCCGGCTCCTGTGCACTCTTCCAGGATTTCCTCCATGCACAGCCAAGCCTGGGTCCCCAACATTCCTTCCTGCAGTGCACAACCTTCTGAGTTGTCCTCCGGCGTCGTGGGACTCCCTTTTGTGATTTTGCGTGGACTCTGGTTCACTCTTCTTCTAAGTGCCTGTTCAGGTACTTCTGCGGGAGCTGCCTGCTTCTGTGAGAGCTTCCTGAGTTGCTGGGCGCCCCCTCTGTCCCCTCCTCCAAGTGGCGACATCCTGGTCCCTCCAGGGCCACAGCAGCACCCAAAAACTTCTACCGCAACCCTTGCAGCTAGCAAGGCTTGTTTGCAGTCTTTCTGTGTGGGAACACCTCTGCAAGCTTCATCGCGACGTGGGACTTCCATCTTCCAATGAAGAAGTCCCTAGCTCTCTTCTTTCTTGCAGAACTCTAAGCTTCTTCCATCAGTTGGCAGCTTCCTTGCAGCCTCAGCTGGCATTTCCTGGGCTCCTGCCCACTGTCGACACTGACACGACTATTGGACTTGGTCCCCTTGTCTTACAGGTACTCAGGTCCGGAAATCCACTGTTGTTGCATTGATGGTGTTTGTTCTTCCTGCAAAATCCCCCTATCACGACTTCTGTGGTGTCTAGGGGTAGTAGGTGCACTTTACACCTACCTTTCAGGGTCTTGGGGTGGGCTTTTTTTCTAACCTTCACTGTTTTCCTACAGTCCCAGCGACCCTCTACAAGCTCACATAGGTTTGGGGTCCATTCGTGGTTCGCATTCCACTTTTGGAGTATATGGTTTGTGTTGCCCCTATACCTATGTGCTCCTATTGCAATCTACTGTAATTCTACACTGCTTGCATTACATTTCTTGCTATTACTTACCTAATTTTGGTTTGTGTACATATATCTTGTGTATATATCTTATCCTCATACTGAGGGTACTCACTGAGATACTTTTGGCATATTGTCATAAAAATAAAGTACCTTTATTTTTAGTAACGCTGTGTATTGTGTTTTCTTATGATATGGTGCATATGACACCAGTGGTGTAGAAGGAGCTTTACATGTCTCCTAGTTCAGCCTAAGCTGCTTTGCCATAGCTAACTTCTATGAGTCGAAGCTGCCAGAAACACCTCTTCTACACTAATAAGGGATAACTGGACCTGGCACAAGGTGTAAGTACCTCTGGTACCCACTAAAAGCTAGGCTGGCCTCCTACATTGGTTGTGCAGTGGTGGGAAAAGTACTTGTAACTACTTACCACTTTGTCATTGTGTACTTTTCATAAGAGAATAATATACAGAACAGTTCAGTGTCTCTACACCTAACCAAAAAGTTTTGCTTTTCTCCTCTTAAACTTTTTACAAAGTTTTGAAAAGTTTCTCTAAACTTCTAAAAGTTTTCTAAAAGCTAGAAAAAGTTTTTTTCTCTGTTCTTTAAAAAGTTCTGAAACTTTTTCTTCTTTCTCACTATTTCTAAACCTTTTACTATCACGTCTGTAGAAGATTCTACTCTTAAAATGGTCAATACTGCTTATGACAATTTGAATTACAAGAGCCTAAGGAGTCTCTGCTTAGAAAGAGGTTTAGTGATAGGAAAGAACCCTACCAAAGAATTGCTATTTAACATGCTTATTGTAAATGATGAGTCCCAAGCAGGCACATCAAATGACAGGTTAATAGAAGGTTCCCAATCTGACTCAGGGGATCTCCTTGAGGGGGGTAGGGAGGGTTCTGATCAGGATCTGCCCCCTAAAAGGACACGCAGTAATGTTGGTAGTAATCGAGGTTCCCATCACAGTAGGGAAGTTTTTATTCCTAGAGGCCAAGTTGCTAGGGTCCAGTCAAATAGGGGCAGATCCCCCTCTGTTGTTTCAAACTTGTCTTCTTTGTCCAAGCTTTCGCAACCCACCCACCCTGAGGATAACTTGTTAGAAAGGGAACTCAAAAAGTTGAGGGTTGAAGAGACCAGACTGAAGCTTCAACAGCAACAGCTGGCCTTAGATAGGGAATCCCTAGACATTGAGAAGGAGAGACAGAGGTTGGGGTTAGAACCCCTTGGTGGCAGCAGCAGTATTCCTGATAGTAATCCTGTTAGAGAGCAAGATTCCAGGAATCTGCACAAGATAGTCCCCCCTTACAAGGAGGGGGATGACATCAACAAGTGGTTTGCTGTACTTGAGAGGGCCTGTATGGTAAAGGGGGTCCCTCAAAGGCAGTGGGCTGCTATATTGTGGCTATCTTTCACTGGAAAGGGTAGGGATAGGCTCCTTACTGTTCGAGAAAGTGAAGCTAACAATTTTACAGTTTTGAAGGATGCACTCTTGGATGGATTTGGCTTAACCACTGAACAATACAGGATTAAGTTCAGAGACACCAGAAAAGAGTCCTCACAAGACTGGACAGACTTTGTAGACTGTTCAGTGAAGGCCTTGGAGAGGTGGTTACATGGCAGTAAAGTATCTGACTATGAAAGCCTGTATAATCTTATTCTGAGAGAGCATATTCTGAATAACTGTATGTCTGACTTGTTACACCAATATCTAGTGGACTCAGATCTGACCTCTCCCCAAGAATTGGGAAAGAAGGCAGACAAATGGGTCAGAACAAGAGTGAACAGAAAAGTTCATACAGGGGGTGACAAGGATGGCAAGAAGAAAGATGGTGAGAAATCTCAGGACAAGCATGAGGATAAGGGTAAAACCAAAGATCCTTCTTCAAATCCTTAACACTCTTCAGGGGGTGGGGATAAATCAAATTCTTCCTCTTCTGCACAACATACACACATTAAAAAGCCTTGGTGCTATGTGTGTAAAAATAAAGGCCATTGGCAAGGGGATAAGTCCTGTCCAGGTAAACCCCCTGAGCCTACCACCACTAATATATCAAACTCTAGTGCCCCTAGCAGTAGTGGTAATAGTGGTGGGACTGCTGGCAACAGTCAAAGTAAGGGTGTAGTTGGGTTCACTTATGGGTCCATAATAGAAACTGGGGTAGTCAGTCCCAAGACAGTTTCTGTCACACCTAGTGGCATTGGCCTTGCCACACTGGCTGCTTTCCCCTTACAATGGATTTGTACAGGCAGACAGTTTCAATAAATGGTGTTGAGGCCCAGACCTACAGGGACACAGGTGCCAGTATCACTTTGGTGACTGAAAACCTAGTGCCTCCTGAACAACACATCATTGGACAACAGTCCAAGATTATTTATGTCCATAACTCCACTAAGTTTCTTCCATTAGCTATAGTTCAGCTTAGTTGGGGTGGAGTTACTGGCCCTAAGCAGGTGGTAGTGCTTACCTGTAGACTGTCTCTTAGGTAATGACCTAGAGACCTCAGGTTGGGCTGAGGTAGAGTTTTGTACCCATGCAGCCATGCTGGGTATCCCTGAGGAATTGCTTCCTCTCATTTCTACTGAAATGAAAAAGCAAAGGAGAGTCTTGAAAGCGCTGGATCCTTCTCCAACAACAGGTAAAAAGGGCATCACAGTATCCCCTGCCCACCCTGCCATTCAGGATACCATTCCTGTGGTAGGAGAATCCTCTCCTGGGGTGGCACCTGTACCAAGGGAACCATCAGCTGGCACAGCTGTACTCCCTGAGGTGGAAGTACCTGTCTATGGGATAACTAATATTGGTGAGAAAAATGTCATCGTTGTAGTTAACATGGAGCATCCCTCCAACCCTCCCAGAGAAAATTTAGTGCAGCAACCCTGCACTGCCTCACAACACTTAGGACAGCAGCCCTGCCCTAGTGTGGAGCTCATAGGACAGCATCCCTGCCCTGCTCCAAATCAAAAGAAACACCATCCCTGTTCTCTCTTACAGCCATATGGACAAAGTTTTTGCCCAGCTATGGCTTTACTGAGACAGCATCCCAGTCTGGCATTCTCATCACTAGAAATAGGTCCAGTAGACAATTCCCACAGTTCCAAACTAAAACTTACTGAGAGGAACTCTGAGAATATATCTCCACATTGTTGGTTAGCTATAAAACTTCAAACAGGGTGGTTTACATCCCCACAGGGAAGTAACCATATAGTGGATGATAAAGGGAGTAACCAGTCTATTGCAGAGCTACTCTCCACTTATCACCACTTAGACAATAAAGACTCAACTGGCCAAGGTTAGCCTTATTGTCCTTCGTTGGGGGGGGTGGGGTTGTGTGAGAAAGTAGCCTCTTTCTAGCCTTCTTACCCCCACTTTTGGCCTGTTTGTGAGTATATGTCAGGGTGTTTTCACTGTCTCACTGGTATCCTGCTTGCCAGGGCCCAGTGCTCATAGTGAAAACCCTATGTTTTCAGTATGTTTGTTATGTGTCACTGGGACCCTGCTAGTCAGGACCCCAGTGCTCATAAGTTTGTGGCCTATATGTGTTCCCTGTGTGATGCCTAACTGACTCACTGAGGCTCTGCTAACCAGAACCTCAGTGGTTATGCTCTCTCTTTACAAATTGTCACTAACAGGCTAGTGACCAATTTTACCAATTTACATTGGCTTACTGGAACACCCTTATAATTCCCTAGAATATGGTACTGAGGTACCCAGGGTATTGGGGTTCCAGGAGATTCCTATGGGCTGCAGCATTTCTTTTGCCACCCATAGGGAGCTCTGACAATTCTTACACAGGCCTGCCACTGCAGCCTGAGTGAAATAACGTCCACGTTATTTCACAGCCATTTAACACTGCACTTAAGTAACTTATAAGTCACCTATATGTCTAACCTTTACCTGGTAAAGGTTAGGTGCAAAGTTACTTAGTGTGAGGACACCCTGGCACTAGCCAAGGTGCCCCCACATTGTTCAGAGCCAATTCCCTGAACTTTGTGAGTGCGGGGACACCATTACACGTGTGCACTACATATAGGTCACTACCTATATGTAGCTTCACAATGGTAACTCCGAATATGGCCATGTAGCATGTCTATGATCATGGAATTGCCCCCTCTATGCCATCCTGGCATAGTTGGCACAATCCCACGATCCCAGTGGTCTGTAGCACAGACCCTGGTACTGCCAAACTGCCCTTCCTGGGGTTTCACTGCAGCTGCTGCTGCTGCCAACCCCTCAGACAGGCATCTGCCCTGCTGGGGTCCAGCCAGGCCTGGCCCAGGATGGCAGAACAAAGAACTTCCTCTGAGAGAGGGTGTGACACCCTCTCCCTTTGGAAAATGGTGTGAAGGCAGGGGAGGAGTAGCCTCCCCCAGCCTCTGGAAATGCTTTGTTGGGCACAGATGTGCCCAATTCTTCATAAGCCAGTCTACACCGGTTCAGGGGACCCCTTAGCCCTGCTCTGGCGCGAAACTGGACAAAGGAAAGGGGAGTGACCACTCCCCTGACCTGCACCTCCCCTGGGAGGTGTCCAGAGCTCCTCCAGTGTGCTCCAGACCTCTGCCATCTTGGAAACAGAGGTGCTGCTGGCACACTGGACTGCTCTGAGTGGCCAGTGCCACCAGGTGACGTCAGAGACTCCTTGTGATAGGCTCCTTCAGGTGTTGCTAGCCTAACCTCTCTCCTAAGTAGCCAAACCCTCTTTTCTGGCTATTTAGGGTCTCTGTCTCTGGGGAAACTTTAGATAACGAATGCAAGAGCTCAGCCGAGTTCCTCTGCATCTCTCTCTTCACCTTCTGATAAGGAATCGACTGCTGACCGCGCTGGAAGCCTGCAAAACTGCAACAAAGTAGCTAAGACGACTACTGCAACTCTGTAACGCTGATCCTGCCGCCTTCTCGACTGTTTTCCTGATTGTGCATGCTGTGGGGGTAGTCTGCCTCCTCTCTGCACCAGAAGCTCCGAAGAAATCTCCCGTGGGTCGACGGAATCTTCCCCCTGCAACCGCAGGCACCAAAAAGCTGCATTACCGGTCCCTTGGGTCTCCTCTCAGCACGACGAGCGAGGTCCCTCGAATCCAGCAACTCTGTCCAAGTGGCTCCCACAGTCCAGTGACTCTTCAGTCCAAGTTTGGTGGAGGTAAGTCCTTGCCTCACCTCGCTAGACTGCATTGCTGGGAACCGTGACTTTTGCAGCTACTCCGGCCTCCGTGCACTTCCTGTGGAAATCCTTTGTGCACAGTCCAGCCTGGGTCCACGGCACTCTAACCTGCATTGCACGACCTCCTAAGTTGTTCTCCGGCGACGTGGGACTTCTTTCTGAGACTTCGGGTGAGCACTGTTTCACACATCCTCGTAGTGCCTGTTTCTGGCATTTCTCCGGGTGCTACCTGCTAGTAAGAGGGCTCCATGTCTTGCTCGACGTCCCCTCTCTCTCCTGGTCCAATTTGCGACCTCCTGGTCCCTCCAGGGCCACAGCAGCGTCCAAAAACACTAAGTGCACGATTTGCAGCTAGCAAGGCTTGTTGGCGTTCTTTCGGCGGGAAAACACTTCTGCACAACTTTCCATGGCGAGAGGGATCCGTCCACCAAAGGGGAAGTCTCTAGCCCTTTTCGTTCCTGCAGAAACCGCAGCTTCTTCTGTCCAGTAGAAGCTTCTTTGCACCCGCAGCTGGCATTTCCTGGGCATCTGCCCATCTCCGACTTGCTTGTGACTTTTGGACTTGGTCCCCTTGTTCCACAGGTACCCTAGATTGGAAATCCACAGTTGTTGCATTGTTGGTTTGTGTCTTTCCTGCATTATTTCTCTAACACGACTTCTTTGTCCTTAGGCGAACTTTAGTGCACTTTGCACTCACTTTTCAGGGTCTTGGGGAGGGTTATTTTTCTAACTCTCACTATTTTCTAATAGTCCCAGCGACCCTCTACAAGGTCACATAGGTTTGGGGTCCATTTGTGGTTCGCATTCCACTTTTGGAGTATATGGTTTGTGTTGCCCCTATCCCTATGTTTCCCCATTGCATCCTATTGTAACTATACATTGTTTGCACTGTTTTCTAAGACTATACTGCATATTTTTGCTATTGTGTATATATATCTTGTGTATATTTCCTATCCTCTCACTGAGGGTACACTCTAAGATACTTTGGCATATTGTCATAAAAATAAAGTACCTTTATTTTTAGTATAACTGTGTATTGTGTTTTCTTATGATATTGTGCATATGACACTAAGTGGTACTGTAGTAGCTTCACACGTCTCCTAGTTCAGCCTAAGCTGCTCTGCTAAGCTACCATTATCTAACAGCCTAAGCTGCTAGACACCCTAAACACTAATAAGGGATAACTGGGCCTGGTGCAAGGTGCAAGTACCCCTTGGTACTCACTACAAGCCAGTCCAGCCTCCTACATTGGTTGTGCAGTGGTGGGATAAGTGCTTTGAGACTACTTACCACTCTTGTCATTGTACTTTTCATAAGAGAAAAATATACAAAACAAGGTCAGTGTATATACACATAGCCAAAAAGTTTTGCATTTCCTCTTTTCACTCTTTTCTAAGTGCTGAAAAGTACTTCTAAACTTTCAAAAAGTTCTTAAAAGTTTAAAAAGTTTTTTTTTCTGTCTTTCTAAAAAGTTCTGAAAACTTTTTTCTCTTTTTCTATCACTTTAACTCTCTCTAAAAATGTCTGGCACAGGCCAAAATGTTGATCTGTCCAAACTTGCATATGATCACCTTAACTGGAAAGGAGCAAGGAGTCTCTGCATAGAGAGAGGTTTGAGTGTAGGGAAGAATCCTTCCTTGGAACTGTTACTTAACATGCTTAGAGAACAAGATAAGGCTATAGGTGCCCCATCTGTTGAAAAAGTACCTAATAGTTCCCAATCTGATTCAGGGACTCCCCCAGGAAAAGATTCAGGAAAGAAACTTCCTAGCCTGCCCATTACTAGACAGTCTAGCATAGTTGGTAATGATGATGAGCCACACCATACAAATAGTGTTGTCTCACATCATAGCAAAAGCATTTATTCTCACCATACTGGTAGTAATGTTTCTGTTAGCCAAGCTGTTAGGGTGGCTTCTGTAAGGGACAGGTCTCCTTCTGTTCATTCCCATCATACCTCTGTATCTAGGAATGTCCCTCCCACCAACCCTGATGACAGAATGTTAGAGAGGGAACTCAATAAGTTGAGGGTGGAACAAACCAGACTGAAGCTTAAAAAGCAACAGCTGGATTTGGATAGACAGTCTTTTGAACTAGAGAAGGAAAGAAAGAAGTTGGGTTTAGAAACCCATGGTAGCAGCAGCAGTATTCCCCATAGTCATCCTGCAAAAGAGCATGATTCCAGGAATCTGCACAAGATAGTTCCCCCTTATAAGGAGGGGGATGACATTAACAAGTGGTTTGCTGCACTTGAGAGGGCCTGTGTTGTACAGGATGTCCCTCAAAGGCAGTGGGCTGCTATCCTATGGCTATCATTTAGTGGAAAAGGTAGGGATAGGCTCCTTACTGTGAAAGAAAATGATGCTAATAATTTCCAAGTTCTTAAGAATGCACTCCTGGATGGTTATGGCTTAACCACTGAACAATACAGGATAAAGTTCAGAGAGACCAAAAAGGAGTCTTCACAAGACTGGGTTGATTTCATTGACCATTCAGTGAAGGCCTTGGAGGGGTGGTTACATGGCAGTAAAGTTACTGATTATGACAGCCTGTATAACTTGATCCTGAGAGAGCATATTCTTAATAATTGTGTGTCTGATTTGTTGCACCAGTACTTGGTGGACTCTGATCTGACCTCTCCCCAAGAATTGGGAAAGAAGGCAGACAAATGGGTCAGAACAAGGGTGAGCTGAAAAGTTCATACAGGGGGTGACAAGCAGAACAACAAGAAGAAAGATGGTGAAAAATCTCAAGATAAGCATGGGGATAAGGGTAAAACCAAAGATCCCACTTCAAATCTTAAACACTCTTCAGGGGGTGGGGATAAAACTAATTCTTCCTCTTCTTCTCAACCTACACAATTTAAAAAGCCTTGGTGCTTTGTGTGTAAAAACAGAGGCCATAGGCCAGGGGATAAGTCCTGTCCAGGTAAACCCCCTGAGCCTACCACCACTAATACATCAAGCTCTAGTGCCCCTAGCAGTAGTGGTACTAGTGGTGGGACTGCTGGCAACAGTCAAGTTAAGGGTGTAGTTGGGTTCACTTATGGGTCCATAGTAGAAACTGGGGTAGTCAGTCCCAAGACAGTTTCTGTCACACCTAGTGGCATTGGCCTTGCCACACTGGCTGCTTGTCCCCTTACAATGGATAAGTACAGGCAGACAGTTTCAATAAATGGTGTTGAGGCCTTGGCCTACAGGGACACAGGTGCCAGTATCACTTTGGTGACTGAAAACCTAGTGGCTCCTGAACAACACATCATTGGACAACAGTATAAAATTATTGATGTCCATAACTCCACTAAGTTTCTTACCTTAGCTATAATTCAGTTTAGTTGGGGTGGAGTTACTGGCCCTAAGCAAGTGGTGGTATCACCTAGCTTACCTGTAGACTGTCTCTTAGGTAATGACCTAGAGGCCTCAGGTTGGGCTGATGTAGAGTTTTATGCCCATGCAGCCATGCTGGGCATCCCAGAGGAATTGTTCCCTCTCATTTCTACTGAAATGAAAAAGCAAAGGAGAGAAGGCCGGAAAACTCAGGATCCCTCTCCATCAACAGGTAAAAAGGGTATCACAGTATCCCCTAACCACCCTACCATTCAGGATACCATTCCTGTGGTGGGAGAAATCTCTCCTGAGGTGGCACCTGTTCCAAGGGAATCATCAGGTGGCAAAGCTGGACTCCCTGAGGTAGAAGTACCTCTCTGTGGGATAACTAACATTGGTGACAAAAAGAGCACCATTTTAGTTAACATGGAGCATCCCTCCAACCCTCCCAGAGAAACTTTAGTGCAGAAACTCTGCACTGCCTCACAACACTTAGGACAGCATCCCTGCCCTAGTGTGGAGCTCATAGGACAGCATCCCTGCCCTGCTCCAACTCAAGAGAAACAGCATCCCTGTTCTCTCTTCCAGCCATATGGACAAAGTTTTTGCCCAGCTATGGCTTTACTGAGACAGCATCCCTGTCTGGCATTTCCATCATTACAAATAGGTTCAGTGGATAATTCCCACTGCTCTAAACTAAAACTTACTGATAGAAACTCTGAAAATACATCTTCACATTGTTGCTTAGCTAAAAAACTTCAAACAGGGTGGTTTACATCCCCACAGGGAAGTAACCATATAGTGGATGATAAAGGGAGTAACAAGTCTATTGCAGAGCTACTCTCTACTTATCACCACTTAGACAATAAAGTCTCAACTAGCCAAGGTTAGCCTTATTGTCCTTCGTTTGGGGGGGGGTTGTGTGAGAAAGTAGCCTCTTTCTAGCCTTGTTACCCCCACTTTGGGCCTGTTTGTGAGTGTATGTCAGGGTGTTTTCACTGTCTCACTGGTATCCTGCTTGCCAGGGCCCAGTGCTCATAGTGAAAACCCTATGTTTTCAGTATGTTTGTTATGTGTCACTGGGACCCTGCTAGTCAGGACCCCAGTGCTCATAAGTTTATGGCCTATATGTATGTGTTCCCTGTGTGGTGCCTAACTGTCTCACTGAGGCTCTGCTAACCAGAACCTCAGTGGTTATGCTCTCTCTTTACAAATTGTCACTAACAGGCTAGTGACCAATTTTACCAATTTACATTGGCTTACTGGAACACCCTTATAATTCCCTAGTATATGGTACTGAGGTACCCAGGGTATTGGGGTTCCAGGAGATCCCTATGGGCTGCAGCATTTCTTTTGCCACCCATAGGGAGCTCTGACAATTCTTACACAGGCCTGCCACTGCAGCCTGAGTGAAATAACGTCCACGTTATTTCACAGCCATTTTACACTGCACTTAAGTAACTTATAAGTCACCTATATGTCTAACCTTTACCTGGCAAAGGTTAGGTGCAAAGTTACTTAGTGTGAGGACACCCTGGCACTAGCCAAGGTGCCCCCACATTGTTCAGAGCCAATTCCCTGAACTTTGTGAGTGCGGGGACACCATTACACGCGTGCACTACATATAGGTCACTACCTATATGTAGCTTCACAATGGTAACTCCGAATATGGCCATGTAACATGTCTATGATCATGGAATTGCCCCCTCTATGCCATCCTGGCATAGTTGGCACAATCCCATGATCCCAGTGGTATGTAGCACAGACCCTGGTACTGCCAAACTGCCCTTCCTGGGGTTTCACTGCAGCTGCTGCTGCTGCCAACCCCTCAGACAGGCATCTGCCCTCCTGGGGTCCAGCCAGGCCTGGCCCAGGATGGCAGAACAAAGAACTTCCTCTGAGAGAGGGTGTGACACCCTCTCCCTTTGGAAAATGGTGTGAAGGCAGGGGAGGAGTAGCCTCCCCCAGCCTCTGGAAATGCTTTGT
This sequence comes from Pleurodeles waltl, assembly GCF_031143425.1. Classification (NCBI taxonomy): domain Eukaryota; kingdom Metazoa; phylum Chordata; class Amphibia; order Caudata; family Salamandridae; genus Pleurodeles; species Pleurodeles waltl. The sequence goes on along the minus strand of NW_027150397.1, from coordinate 1,648,341 downwards.
TGGGCACAGATGTGCCCAATTCTGCATAAGCCAGTCTACACTGGTTCAGGGGACCCCTTAGCCCTGCTCTGGCGCGAAACTGGACAAAGGAAAGGGGAGTGACCACTCCACTGACCTGCACCTCCCCTGGGAGGTGTCCAGAGCTCCTCCAGTGTGCTCCAGACCTCTGCCATCTTGGAAACAGAGGTGCTGCTGGCACACTGGACTGCTCTGAGTGGCCAGTGCCACCAAGTGACGTCAGAGACTCCTTGTGATAGGCTCCTTCAGGTGTTGCTAGCCTATCCTCTCTCCTAAGTAGCCAAACCCTCTTTTCTGGCTATTTAGGGTCTCTGTCTCTGGGGAAACTTTAGATAACGAATGCAAGAACTCAGCCGAGTTCCTCTGCATCTCTCTCTTCACCTTCTGATAAGGAATCGACTGCTGACCGTGCTGGAAGCCTGCAAAACTGCAACAAAGTAGCTAAGACGACTACTGCAACTCTGTAACGCTGATCCTGCCGCCTTCTCGACTGTTTTCCTGATTGGGCATGCTGTGGGGGTAGTCTGCCTCCTCTCTGACCAGAAGCTCCGAAGAAATCTCCCGTGGGTCGACGGAATCTTCCCCCTGCAACCGCAGGCACCAAAAAGCTGCATTACCGGTCCCTTGGGTCTCCTCTCAGCACGACGAGCGAGGTCCCTCGAATCCAGCAACTCTGTCCAAGTGGCCCCCACAGTCCAGTGACTCTTCAATCCAAGTTTGGTGGAGGTAAGTCCTTGCCTCACCTCGCTAGACTGCATTGCTTGGAACCGCGACTTTTGCAGCTACTCCGGCCTCCGTGCACTTCCGGCGGAAATCCTTTGTGCACAGTCCAGCCTGGGTCCACGGCACTCTAACCTGCATTGCACGACCTCCTAAGTTGTTCTCCGGCGACGTGGGACTTCTTTGTGCGACTTCAGGTGAGCACTGTTTCACGCATCCTCGTAGTGCCTGTTTCTGGCACTTCTCCGGGTGCTACCTGCTGGTGAGAGGGCTCCTTGTCTTGCTCGATGTCCACTCTCTCTCCTGGTCCAATTTGCGACCTACTGGTCCCTCCAGGGCCACAGCAGCGTCCAAAAACACTAACCACACGATTTGCAGCTAGCAAGGCTTGTTGGCATTCTTTCGGCGGGAAAATACTTCTGCACAACTCTCCACGGCGAGCGGAATCAGTCCACCAAAGGGGAAGTCTCTAGCCCTTTTCGTTCTTGCAGAAACCGCAGCTTCTTCTGTCCAGTAGAAGCTTCTTTGCACCCGCAGCTGGCATTTCCTGGGCATCTGCCCATCTCCGACTTGCTTGTGACTTTTGGACTTGGTCCCCTTGTTCCACAGGTACCCTAGATTGGAAATCCACAGTTGTTGCATTGTTGGTTTGTGTCTTTCCTGTATTATTCCTCTAACACGACTTCTTTGTCCTTAGGGGAACTTTAGTGCACTTTGCACTCACTTTTCAGGGTCTTGGGGAGGGTTATTTTTCTAACTCTCACTATTTTCTAATAGTCCCAGCGACCCTCTACAAGGTCACATAGGTTTGGGGTCCATTCGTGGTTCGCATTCCACTTTTGGAGTATATGGTTTGTGTTGCCCCTATCCCTATGTTTCCCCATTGCATCCTATTGTAACTATACATTGTTTGCACTGTTTTCTAAGACTATACTGCATAATTTTGCTATTGTGTGTATATATCTTGTGTATATTTCCTATCCTCTCACTGAGGGTACACTCTAAGATACTTTGGCATATTGTCATAAAAATAAAGTACCTTTATTTTTAGTATAACTGTGTATTGTGTTTTCTTATGATATTGTGCATATGACACTAAGTGGTACTGTAGTAGCTTCACACGTCTCCTAGTTCAGCCTAAGCTGCTCTGCTAAGCTACCATTATCTAACAGCCTAAGCTGCTAGACACCCTATACACTAATAAGGGATAACTGGGCCTGGTGCAAGGTGCAAGTACCCCTTGGTACTCACTACAAGCCAGTCCAGCCTCCTACAAAGCCTCATCGGAGGTCCCCCTTCCTGCCGAGCCTCTCTCTGCTTTGCGGCTCGCAGGTGGGAGGGAAGCCTTCTCAGAGGTCCTCATTCCCACTGAGCCTCTTTCTGCTTTGCGGCTGGCAGGTGGGAGGGAAGCCTCATCGAAGGTCCCTGCTCCCGCCGAGCCCCTTGCTGTTTTGTTGTTAGCAGGCATCAATGGAGGGCCCCAGACCTGCCAGTATGGTCCAATAATCGGAGTCAGCAGGAGCCGCCCAATTCCCTCCAAGACGGCAGTATGACGATATGTGCCTTTTTTTTGTGCCTGACGTATGCTCTGGGGAAATGTTTTCCGATGTGCGCATTTATTTTGGTTATCTGATGTCCTATGTTAAAAATGTCATTGTATGGGCATTCACAATAATGTTGTGGCCTCCATGCTAATGTGAATTATTCAGCCAGGGGCATTTTTGGTGATGTGTCATGTTTTGTGCATACATGATAATGTCCTGGTGTTTTTGGTTAACAATGATGACCTGAGTACGGTTATATGTTGAAACAACGAGTGCTTCAACCACCCATGCCTGAACAACGAGGTCTGAACAATGACCTCGTTGTTATTACTAATGCCTTTACCACAAATGCCTTAACAACGATTTTTCTTTGTAAAGGCATTCCTGGGAAAGGCATTAGTGATCAGCATGCGTCCCCCCTGCAAACCCACCCCAACCCAACCCTAAAACTTAAACCCTGACCCCTCCTTACCTGCCCCTAAACCCTAATCACTCTGAGCCCCCACCCCCAAAAACTAAAAATACCCCGAGTCCCCACCCCCCTAAAATCTACAGCACCCCAAACCCCCAACCCAACCCACCCCTAAAACCTAAACCCTGACCCCCGCCCCTAAACCCTAATCACCCCAAGCGCCCCACCCCACCCCCAAAAAAACAGCTCCAGTCCCAGCCCAACCTACCTCCTCGATCATCGCGTCGACTCCCTTCTTCTGTGCCTTAACCACGCATGTACGTGGTTCACACATGCGTGGTTATAAGGCCCTAAAACAAGGAAGTCGTGGAAAACGAAAGCGTTGTTTCGCTTTTGTTTTCCTGACTTCGTGGTTAAGGACTCGTTGTTCCGGGTGTTTCCCCCTGAGTACTGCTTGTGTTGCAGAATAATCCACTGGATTCAAGCTAGCCTGGCTGATGAGAGGTGAAACCCCGAAACCGGTCCCAGAATGCTTGTTTCCAGTCCAGGGAAGACCTGGCCTGGCAGTTCGGGCTGGACTGTTCCCATGGGGAACAGGGTCAAGGCTGATTTGCATATGGCTGGGTCCAAACTGGAATGGCATGGGCAGCAAAAAAACGATGGATGAAACCCAGATCTGTGACTGGGGGAGAGTGTTTGCATTGTCAGCACTCCGTCCATCATTCTTTTGTGTTGTTAATATTGCCCTAAGTGGGAAGGGTATGCCCAGACGTGGGTCCCGTGCTTCCCATGCCACTGGATTCAAGCTAGCCTGGCTGATGAGAGGTGAAACCCCGAAACCGGTCCCAGAATGCTTGTTTCCAGTCCAGGGAAGACCTGGCCTGGCAGTTCGGGCTGGACTGTTCCCATGGGGAACAGGGTCAAGGCTGATTTGCATATGGCTGGGTCCAAACTGGAATGGCATGGGCAGCAAAAAAACGATGGATTAAACCCAGATCTGTGACTGGGGGAGAGTGTTTGCATTGTCAGCACTCCGTCCATCATTCTTTTGTGTTGTTAATATTGCCCTAAGTGGGAAGGGTATGCCCAGACGTGGGTCCCGTGCTTCCCATGCCACTGGATTCAAGCTAGCCTGGCTGATGAGAGGTGAAACCCCGAAACCGGTCCCAGAATGCTTGTTTCCAGTCCAGGGAAGACCTGGCCTGGCAGTTCGGGCTGGACTGTTCCCATGGGGAACAGGGTCAAGGCTGATTTGCATATGGCTGGGTCCAAACTGGAATGGCATGGGCAGCAAAAAAACGATGGATTAAACCCAGATCTGTGACTGGGGGAGAGTGTTTGCATTGTCAGCACTCCGTCCATCATTCTTTTGTGTTGTTAATATTGCCCTAAGTGGGAAGGGTATGCCCAGACGTGGGTCCCGTGCTTCCCATGCCACTGGATTCAAGCTAGCCTGGCTGATGAGAGGTGAAACCCCGAAACCGGTCCCAGAATGCTTGTTTCCAGTCCAGGGAAGACCTGGCCTGGCAGTTCGGGCTGGACTGTTCCCATGGGGAACAGGGTCAAGGCTGATTTGCATATGGCTGGGTCCAAACTGGAATGGCATGGGCAGCAAAAAAACGATGGATTAAACCCAGATCTGTGACTGGGGGAGAGTGTTTGCATTGTCAGCACTCCGTCCATCATTCTTTTGTGTTGTTAATATTGCCCTAAGTGGGAAGGGTATGCCCAGACGTGGGTCCCGTGCTTCCCATGCCACTGGATTCAAGCTAGCCTGGCTGATGAGAGGTGAAACCCCGAAACCGGTCCCAGAATGCTTGTTTCCAGTCCAGGGAAGACCTGGCCTGGCAGTTCGGGCTGGACTGTTCCCATGGGGAACAGGGTCAAGGCTGATTTGCATATGGCTGGGTCCAAACTGGAATGGCATGGGCAGCAAAAAAACGATGGATTAAACCCAGATCTGTGACTGGGGGAGAGTGTTTGCATTGTCAGCACTCCGTCCATCATTCTTTTGTGTTGTTAATATTGCCCTAAGTGGGAAGGGTATGCCCAGACGTGGGTCCCGTGCTTCCCACCGGTCCCAGAATGCTTGTTTCCAGTCCAGGGAAGACCTGGCCTGGCAGTTCGGGCTGGACTGTTCCCATGGAGAACAGGGTCAAGGCTGATTTGCATATGGCTGGGTCCAAACTGGAATGGCATGGGCAGCAAAAAAACGATGGATTAAACCCAGATCTGTGACTGGGGGAGAGTGTTTGCATTGTCAGCACTCCGTCCATCATTCTTTTGTGTTGTTAATATTGCCCTAAGTGGGAAGGGTATGCCCAGACGTGGGTCCCGTGCTTCCCATGCCACTGGATTCAAGCTAGCCTGGCTGATGAGAGGTGAAACCCCGAAACCGGTCCCAGAATGCTTGTTTCCAGTCCAGGGAAGACCTGGCCTGGCAGTTCGGGCTGGACTGTTCCCATGGGGAACAGGGTCAAGGCTGATTTGCATATGGCTGGGTCCAAACTGGAATGGCATGGGCAGCAAAAAAACGATGGATTAAACCCAGATCTGTGACTGGGGGAGAGTGTTTGCATTGTCAGCACTCCGTCCATCATTCTTTTGTGTTGTTAATATTGCCCTAAGTGGGAAGGGTATGCCCAGACGTGGGTCCCGTGCTTCCCATGCCACTGGATTCAAGCTAGCCTGGCTGATGAGAGGTGAAACCCCGAAACCGGTCCCAGAATGCTTGTTTCCAGTCCAGGGAAGACCTGGCCTGGCAGTTCGGGCTGGACTGTTCCCATGGGGAACAGGGTCAAGGCTGATTTGCATATGGCTGGGTCCAAACTGGAATGGCATGGGCAGCAAAAAAACGATGGATTAAACCCAGATCTGTGACTGGGGGAGAGTGTTTGCATTGTCAGCACTCCGTCCATCATTCTTTTGTGTTGTTAATATTGCCCTAAGTGGGAAGGGTATGCCCAGACGTGGGTCCCGTGCTTCCCATGCCACTGGATTCAAGCTAGCCTGGCTGATGAGAGGTGAAACCCCGAAACCGGTCCCAGAATGCTTGTTTCCAGTCCAGGGAAGACCTGGCCTGGCAGTTCGGGCTGGACTGTTCCCATGGGGAACAGGGTCAAGGCTGATTTGCATATGGCTGGGTCCAAACTGGAATGGCATGGGCAGCAAAAAAACGATGGATTAAACCCAGATCTGTGACTGGGGGAGAGTGTTTGCATTGTCAGCACTCCGTCCATCATTCTTTTGTGTTGTTAATATTGCCCTAAGTGGGAAGGGTATGCCCAGACGTGGGTCCCGTGCTTCCCATGCCACTGGATTCAAGCTAGCCTGGCTGATGAGAGGTGAAACCCCGAAACCGGTCCCAGAATGCTTGTTTCCAGTCCAGGGAAGACCTGGCCTGGCAGTTCGGGCTGGACTGTGCCCATGGGGAACAGGGTCAAGGCTGATTTGCATATGGCTGGGTCCAAACTGGAATGGCATGGGCAGCAAAAAAACGATGGATTAAACCCAGATCTGTGACTGGGGGAGAGTGTTTGCATTGTCAGCACTCCGTCCATTATTCTTTTGTGTGGTTAATATTGCCCTAAGTGGGAAGGGTATGCCCAGACGTGGGTCCCGTGCTTCCCATGCCACTGGATTCAAGCTAGCCTGGCTGATGAGAGGTGAAACCCCGAAACCGGTCCCAGAATGCTTGTTTCCAGTCCAGGGAAGACCTGGCCTGGCAGTTCGGGCTGGACTGTTCCCATGGGGAACAGGGTCAAGGCTGATTTGCATATGGCTGGGTCCAAACTGGAATGGCATGGGCAGCAAAAAAACGATGGATTAAACCCAGATCTGTGACTGGGGGAGAGTGTTTGCATTGTCAGCACTCCGTCCATCATTCTTTTGTGTTGTTAATATTGCCCTAAGTGGGAAGGGTATGCCCAGACGTGGGTCCCGTGCTTCCCATGCCACTGGATTCAAGCTAGCCTGGCTGATGAGAGGTGAAACCCCGAAACCGGTCCCAGAATGCTTGTTTCCAGTCCAGGGAAGACCTGGCCTGGCAGTTCGGGCTAGGTAGGGTCAAGGCTGATTTGCATATGGCTGGGTCCAAACTGGAATGGCATGGGCAGCAAAAAAACGATGGATTAAACCCAGATCTGTGACTGGGGGAGAGTGTTTGCATTGTCAGCACTCCGTCCATCATTCTTTTGTGTTGTTAATATTGCCCTAAGTGGGAAGGGTATGCCCAGACGTGGGTCCCGTGCTTCCCATGCCACTGGATTCAAGCTAGCCTGGCTGATGAGAGGTGAAACCCCGAAACCGGTCCCAGAATGCTTGTTTCCAGTCCAGGGAAGACCTGGCCTGGCAGTTCGGGCTGGACTGTTCCCATGGGGAACAGGGTCAAGGCTGATTTGCATATGGCTGGGTCCAAACTGGAATGGCATGGGCAGCAAAAAAACGATGGATTAAACCCAGATCTGTGACTGGGGGAGAGTGTTTGCATTGTCAGCACTCCGTCCATCATTCTTTTGTGTTGTTAATATTGCCCTAAGTGGGAAGGGTATGCCCAGACGTGGGTCCCGTGCTTCTCATGCCACTGGATTCAAGCTAGCCTGGCTGATGAGAGGTGAAACCCCGAAACCGGTCCCAGAATGCTTGTTTCCAGTCCAGGGAAGACCTGGCCTGGCAGTTCGGGCTGGACTGTTCCCATGGGGAACAGGGTCAAGGCTGATTTGCATATGGCTGGGTCCAAACTGGAATGGCATGGGCAGCAAAAAAACGATGGATTAAACCCAGATCTGTGACTGGGGGAGAGTGTTTGCATTGTCAGCACTCCGTCCATCATTCTTTTGTGTTGTTAATATTGCCCTAAGTGGGAAGGGTATGCCCAGACGTGGGTCCCGTGCTTCCCATGCCACTGGATTCAAGCTAGCCTGGCTGATGAGAGGTGAAACCCCGAAACCGGTCCCAGAATGCTTGTTTCCAGTCCAGGGAAGACCTGGCCTGGCAGTTCGGGCTGGACTGTTCCCATGGGGAACAGGGTCAAGGCTGATTTGCATATGGCTGGGTCCAAACTGGAATGGCATGGGCAGCAAAAAAACGATGGATTAAACCCAGATCTGTGACTGGGGGAGAGTGTTTGCATTGTCAGCACTCCGTCCATCATTCTTTTGTGTTGTTAATATTGCCCTAAGTGGGAAGGGTATGCCCAGACGTGGGTCCCGTGCTTCCCATGCCACTGGATTCAAGCTAGCCTGGCTGATGAGAGGTGAAACCCCGAAACCGGTCCCAGAATGCTTGTTTCCAGTCCAGGGAAGACCTGGCCTGGCAGTTCGGGCTGGACTGTTCCCATGGGGAACAGGGTCAAGGCTGATTTGCATATGGCTGGGTCCAAACTGGAATGGCATGGGCAGCAAAAAAACGATGGATTAAACCCAGATCTGTGACTGGGGGAGAGTGTTTGCATTGTCAGCACTCCGTCCATCAGACGTGGGTCCCGTGCTTCCCATGCCACTGGATTCAAGCTAGCCTGGCTGATGAGAGGTGAAACCCCGAAACCGGTCCCAGAATGCTTGTTTCCAGTCCAGGGAAGACCTGGCCTGGCAGTTCGGGCTGGACTGTTCCCATGGGGAACAGGGTCAAGGCTGATTTGCATATGGCTGGGTCCAAACTGGAATGGCATGGGCAGCAAAAAAACGATGGATTAAACCCAGATCTGTGACTGGGGGAGAGTGTTTGCATTGTCAGCACTCCGTCCATCATTCTTTTGTGTTGTTAATATTGCCCTAAGTGGGAAGGGTATGCCCAGACGTGGGTCCCGTGCTTCCCATGCCACTGGATTCAAGCTAGCCTGGCTGATGAGAGGTGAAACCCCGAAACCGGTCCCAGAATGCTTGTTTCCAGTCCAGGGAAGACCTGGCCTGGCAGTTCGGGCTGGACTGTTCCCATGGGGAACAGGGTCAAGGCTGATTTGCATATGGCTGGGTCCAAACTGGAATGGCATGGGCAGCAAAAAAACGATGGATTAAACCCAGATCTGTGATTGGGGGAGAGTGTTTGCATTGTCAGCACTCCGTCCATCATTCTTTTGTGTTGCAGAATAATCAGTAACCTATGTGTTTTATGTGACTAATGCTGGCTTTTGCAGAGTACTAGTAACTGTGTGATGTTCTGACAACTGCTTGTGTATCAGGGTATTAATTACATGTTGTGTTTGGTCTAATGATGTTTTATGCATACAGTTTACTTTTTGATAACTTGGTGTTGTGTTTCCTTTGTGGTTTATTTATTGTGTCACGGGTGCTGTGTGTGTTGTGCAATTGCTTCACACATTGCCTCTGGGACAAGCCTGATTGCTCATGCCAAGCTACCAAGGAGGTGAGCAGGGGTTATCTTGGGTGTGTAAGTCCCTTGCCCTGACTAGAGTGGGTCGTTTCTGCCTGGCTTAGGTGCATACCTTAGCCAACCAAAAACCTCACTTCCAACAATCACCATGGGAATTAACTTAACAAAATCCCCTTTTATCTTTACTTTTGAATGCAGTAACCAAATTTTGTAATTTATCTTTCACCCACTGGTTACTAACATTTTGTACACTCTTGAATTCTTTCCTTGAGGCCACTATTAATTCCTTACTACAAATTTGAACAGCCTCATTCAGTTTAGCCTTAGACTTTCTGCGGGAATTATTGTACTAGAGGCTTTCTTTGTCTTTACACTTCTCAGTTGGGACTGTCTTGGAAAACTGTTTTCTAAGGGAATCAACCCTGATACGGTGTATAGCTAATATTGGAACCTTGTTAACAGAGGTACTAGAATAAGGTTTGAGTACAGCAGCTACTGATGCTCCTCCTGTGATTAAAATACTAATTGGCAATACTGAGGCATCCTGTACTGAAAGATCTCCAAGCAGGATATCCATTAAGGTGAGAGAGAGGGCATTATCATCACTGTCATCTCTATCTATAACCACCACTGTCAGTATGTTCGACCATAATCGCAGGTCTAGAAATATGCGACTAATAGTCCTTGTACATATAGCCCTTTAAAGGTTTGCATAGCATCTCGGTCAGATAAAGAGTGTCCATTACAAGCCCGCAACTTATACTGGAGAGAGAATGGTGCTATTTATAAACCCATAGGAGATACTTTCTTTTTTTTTTTTAAAAGAGGGCGCCTAACTAAGGAATATCCCATTCATTAGCCTTATCTCTCATTGAGGCATGCATTGATTTTAGAGGTTCAAAGGACTCATTGAAGTCTCCTGCAATTAATAGTGGGCAACTTTCATCCAGTAGGTGAATACTTTTTGAATCATTGTTCCCCTTAGTGGTACGATTGCATATATTACAAAATTTAATGAGAAGCTCCTTAGATGAAGCAATAAGGAGTCCCAATATTTCAGAAGATTCTTATATCAAGAAGTTTAATTTTAATAGCTAAGGAAGTCTTAATCCACATGGTTAACCTTCCTGACAGGTGCCCAGATGTTGACAGTATTGCTTCCACAGATTTCTTAGCATGACATTCTTTCACTCTGTACTTTCCTCAAGGCCGCAGGGAGACAGGATTTTCGACACAAGTGGTACACTGCTTCTCTAACATTCACAGAAACACACGTATTTTTACATGGTGACACTTTGTCAGAACATCAGTTGTTTTATTATAAAAACATTTCCCTGTCCCATGCATGTTAGGAGGTTCCAGTCAGATGACCACGACCGCATGCTGTTCGACTTTGTTACAGCTGCTAGCTGAGACCGCAGGTTCCTTGGCCCACATGGGGATGGTGTCTTTATAGATAACAGGCTTTTTCACTGCTGTCATACTCGGGTATGGGCGATGATGTCTTCCCCGGGGGGTCCTGAAGGGGGAACAGGGCTTATCCTGCTCTGCTCTCACATAGCTCAGGTTGGAATTACATATATCGTGCATAGAGACAGTATGGTGTGACTTTTCTTGTGTTTCACTTTTTTGGTCACCATTTTGCTTCTAGTATGTGTTGTCATTCTAATTATTGCATTTCATGTTATTTTATCAATCTTATTGAACCATTTCCTGCCTTTGTCTGTCTTTGCATGGGTGAGACTAATGTTATTGAGAGAAAAGGATGAAATCTGATCCACCACGATTTCCCTGAGAACTTACAATGTCATGCGTCCAGTTGGCACAAATCATCCCTGCTCTTGGGCAGAGATGAGGCGCTGCTAGCAGCCCGGAAATGGATTAGGATGATTAGGCCGACAGTTGTCACATGGTGTGGGACTGGACTCAGTTCCTTACAATTCAGGTGATGCTGCCGCCCAAAACCAGCAGCCTCATTGGTACAATGAGAGTCAATGTGACATACTGGACCCTAAGTTCTGGCAGGTCCTATCCTTTGGGGCTAAGATATTGAGGCCCTGATTTATACTTTTTGATGCACAACTGCACCAACGCAGTTTTGCACCAAAGAATTTAGCATCGGCTTGCACCATTTCTGAGCACCAGCGGGCACCATATTTATGGAATGGTGCAAGCCAGTGTAAGGGTAGCCTAGTGGCAAAAAAAGTTACGTTAGCAGGATGGGGCAGTGTAGGAGGCTGGACTGGCTTGTAGTGAGTACCTAGGGGTACCTGCACCTTGCACCAGGCCCAGTTATCCCTTATTAGTGTATAGGGTGTCTAGCAGCATAGGCTGATAGATAATGGTAGCTTAGCAGAGCAGCTTAGGCTGAACTAGGAGACGAGTGAAGCTCCTACAGTACCACTTAGTGTCATATGCACAATATCATAAGAAAACACAATACACAGATATACTAAAAATAAAGGTACTTTATTTTTATGACAATATGCCAAAAGTATCTCAGTGAGTACCCTCAGTATGAGGATAGCAAATATACACAAGATATATGTACACAATACCAAAATATGCAGTAATAGTATTAGAAAACAGTGCAAACAATGTATAGTTACAATAGGATGCACTGGAGACACATAGGGATAGGGGCAACACAAACCATATACTCCAAAAGTGGAATGCGAACCACGAATGGACCCCAAACCTATGTGACCTTGTAGAGGGTCGCTGGGACTATTAGAAAATAGTAAGGGTTAGAAAAATAGCCTACCCCAAGACCCTGAAAAGTGAGTGCAAAGTGCACTAAAGTTCCCCAAAGGACATAGAAGTTGTGATAGGGGAATTCTGCAGGAAAGACACAAACCAACAATGCAACAACGATGGATTTCCAGTCGAGGGTACCTGTGGAACAAGGGGACCAAGTCCAAAAGTCACAAGCAAGTCGGAGATGGGCAGATGCCCAGGAAATGCCAGCTGTGGGTGCAAAGATGCTGCTATTGGACAGTAGAAGCGTAGGTTTCTGCAAGGGCTAGAGACTTCCCCTTTGGAGGATGAATCCCTCACGCCGTGGAGAGTTGTGCAGAAGTGTTTTACCGCCGAAAGACCGCCAACAAGCCTTGCTAGCTGCAAATCGTTCGGTAAGGGTTTTTGGATGCTGCTGTGGCCCAGGAGGGACCAGGGTGTCGCAAATTGCGTCAGGACACAGAGGGGACGTCGAGCAAGACAAGGAGCCCTCTCAGCAGCAGGTAGCACCTGGAGAAGTGCCAGAAACAGGCACTACGAGGATGCGTGAAACAATGTTCACCCGAAGTCGCACAAAGAAGTCCAACGTCGCCGGAGAACAACTTAGGAGGTCGTGCAATGCAGGTTAGAGTGCCGTGGACCCAGGCTGGACTGTGCACAAAGGATTTCCGCCAGAAGTGCACGGAGGCCGGAGTAGCTGCAAAAGTCACGGTTTCCAACAATGCAGTCTGGCGTGGGGAGGCAAGGACTTACCTCCACCAAACTTGGACTGAAGAGTCACTGGACTGTGGGAGTCACTTGGACAGAGTTGCTGGATTCAAGGGACCTCGCTCGTTGTGCTGAGAGGAGACCCAAGGTACCGGTGATGCAGTTCTTTGGTGCCTGCGGTTGCAGGGGGACGATTCCGTCGACCCACGGGAGATTTCTTTGGAGCTTCTAGTGCAGAGAGGAGGCAGACTACCGCCACAGCATGCACCACCAGGAAAACCGTCGAGAAGGCGGCAGGATCAGCGTGACAGAGTTGCAGTAGTCGTCTTTGCTACTATGTTGCAGTTTTGCAGGCTTCCAGCGCGGTCAGCAGTCGATTCCTTGGCAGAAGGTGAAGAGAGAGATGCAGAGGAACTCGGATGAGCTCTTGCATTCGTTATCTAAGGAATCCCAAGAGACAGAGACCCTAAATAGCCAGAAAAGAGGGTTTGGCTACCTAGGAGAGAGGATAGGCTAGCAACACCTGAAGGAGCCTATCAGGAGGAGTCTCTGACGTCACCTGGTGGCACTGGCCACTCAGAGCAGTCCAGTGTGCTAGCAGAACCTCTGTTTCCAAGATGGCAGAGGTCTGGAGCACACTGGAGGAGCTCTGGGCACCTCCCAGGGGAGGTACAGGTCAGGGGAGTGGTCACTCCCCTTTCCTTTGTCCAGTTTCGCGCCAGAGCAGGGCTAAGGGGTCCCTGAACCGGTGTAGACTGGCTTATGCAGAAATGGGCACCAAATGTGCCCATGAAAGCATTTCCAGAGGCTGGGAGAGGCTACTCCTCCCCTGCCTTCACACCATTTTCCAAAGGGAGAGGGTGTAACACCCTCTCTCAGAGGAAGTCCTTTGTTCTGCCATCCTGGGCCAGGCCTGGCTGGACCCCAGGAGGGCAGATGCCTGTCTGAGGGGTTGGCAGCAGCAGCAGCTGCAGTGAAACCCCGGGAAAGGCAGCTTGGAAGTACCAGGGTCTGTGCTACAGGCCACTGGGATCATGGGATTGTGCCAACTATGCCAGGATGGTATAGAGGGGGCAATTCCATGATCATAGACATATTACATGGCCATATTCGGAGTTACTATTGTGAAGCCACATATAGGTAGTGACCTATATGTAGTGCACGTGTGTAATGGTGTCCCCGCACTCACAAAGTCCGGGGAATTGGCCCTGAACAATGTGGGGGCACCTTGGCTAGTGCCAGGGTGCCCACACACTAAGTAACTTAGCACCCAACCTTTACCAGGTAAAGTTTAGACATATAGGTGACTTATAAGTTACTTAAGTGCAGTGTAAAATGGCTGTGAAATAACGTGGACGTTATTTCACTCAGGCTGCAGTGGTAGGCCTGTGTAAGAATTGTCAGAGCTCCCTATGGGTGGCAAAAGAAATGCTGCAGCCCATAGGGATCTCCTGGAACCCCAATACCCTGGGTACCTCAGTACCATATACTAGGGAATTATAAGGGTGTTCCAGTAAGCCAATGTAAATTGGTGAAATTGGTCACTAGCCTGTTAGTGACAATTTGGAAAGAAATGAGAGAGCATAACCACTGAGGTTCTGATTAGCAGAGCCTTAGTGAGACAGTTAGTCACTACACAGGTAACACATTCAGGCACACTTATGAGCACTGGGGCCCTGGATGACAGGGTCCCAGTGACACATACAACTAAAACAACATATATACAGTGAAAAATGGGGGTAACATGCCAGGCAAGATAGTACTTTCCTACAGGCAGGTGGTATGGAAGAAGGGGGTTTTGCACCACAAAATGACATAAGCAGGTTAAAGTAAAAAAGAATGACCCTAACCAGCCTAGCGTCATTTTCTGATGCAAAACCATCCATACCACATGACTCCTGTCTTAGAAAGGACAGAAGTCATGCCCACCACCCACAGCCTAGCATTATTTTCTGATGCAAAACCACCCATACCACATGACTCCTGTCTTAGAAAAGACAGGAGTCATGCCCACCACCCCACTGGCCAGCACAGGGGACCAGGGTCCCCTGGGTATGGCCATGGCACCCAGTGCCTTGTAGGTGGGCCCACTTCAGGGACCCCAATGGCACTTAAAAAATAAAAATAAAATACTTACCTGTACCTACCTATACTTACCTGGGATGGGATCCCTCATCCTCCGCTGTCCCTCTGGTGTGGGTGGGGGTGTCCCTGGGGTCTGGGGAGGGCACCTGTAGGCTTATTCCATGGTGTTCCACCATGGAAATAGGCCCACAGGTCCCCTAGTGCCTGCCCTGACCCAGGCATTAAATTAAGCAAGCTTTGCAACATCATTTGACTCCTCCTCCCCCCTTTGTGTGATTTTAGCACAGTGGAATAAATATGGCGCTAAGGCCATAGAGTAATTTGTTGCACGGGAAAGCCTACTTTGCATCTCATTGATGCAAAGTAGGTTTCCACGTCCAAAAAATGACTTAACTCCATAAATTTGGCGCTAGACTGGTCTAGCGCCAAAGCATAAATTGGAGTTCGTTTTGCACTGAATTTGCGTTTAAAAAAATTATGCAAATTCAGTGCAAAACAAGTATAAATATGCCCCTAAACCCAGTGAAACTACTACTAATGCTTCTGGGTTCCAGGCCCTGCTTGTGATCAACAAAAAACTTATCAACTGGAGTACTTGGAGGTGGACATTCTCTAGTCCCTTGCTGAAAGTTACTAAGTCAATCCACCACATTCAAATTTGAACTTGGACGGTGTCCCAGTGTAGTGCCTAACATGGTCCCCACCCCACTCACATTGTGGGATACTCCATTATAGTCACAAGACCTAGGAGATCAGTGCCAAATGGGTGAAGATCTGAGTTTAAAATTTATAACTGAGCCATTGGTAGAACTAGTGTGTAAGGCAAGGTCTACCAGTCCCTCAAAAATCCCTCTTCATACAGTATTTATAACAATGTAGTCATAAAGGTCATTTGGTGGCAAAACTCACTCAACATTAAAGATATCTGATCTTATTGCTCAATCACACTGGCAGGAGTGCCCAATGCAGTGCATTACCTTATTTTTTTAGAGATACCTTGTCTTCCCTAAGCATAGGGGATAACTTTCGGACAGTAGTCATATACAGCGTATTGCCACTTCTCATTGGTAGATGTCGATGATTAGCTATCATGCTCTAGGATGTAATAGATAGGTAGACAATTGCTTTTCCCTCCTTACAGCATTACATTGGGCTTGCTTGGGAACTTCAAGTCGATAGCTGCTTTATCACACAGGTAGCTGTGCAGGAGGTAACCTTTCATGAGTAAGACCTCCCTCATTCCTAGCCACAGAGTAACTATATAGGCACCATCTCTTCCATCCTCCTGCTGAAAATTCATCCCACTTGGTACAACTGCATTGAGTGCAGTTAAATACTTTCGCTTCCCACTGAATTGCAAATCTATAGTGCTACAAGCCTCTTTTGGCCCAAACCTTGCTTGAAATCCTATTTGTGATTGACAGATTTTGTGAACAACCTACTTTAGCAGTTAGTTCTTGGACAATGACTCTCAGTTGCTTGATTTTGCCCCTGAGAGTATTTAAGATTATCGTGTTCTCTTCTTTTGAGAATGACTACTTCAATATCAAGTGTAACATCCTTGACAGCTCTGACCGAGCCCCCGCATTTTTTCACCATAATCCAATCGAATGCAAGGGGGCTCAATTCTCCTAAATATTTCAAATCTGTTGTAGCACTTTACTCTTGGTACACATTGAGCTTCAACAGTTGATGGTGGTTCCTTGGACAATCCTGTGATCCTTACAGCGGAGAAATTCTTTCCCAGTTAAAACTCTAGGGAACGAGCTTTCTGCTATGGATCACCTGAATCTGCCAGTTTGCTATGACCTATGCGTGCACCAGTGATTTGCTAGCTGCCCATTGTCTTAGGCTTAGGTTTGGCAAAAATGTCAGCAACTCTAGGGCCTTCGGGGGCCTTCACCATTTTAGCACGATTTAAAACTGATCAAACTCTTCTATTAAATCATTTATAACATCAATCGTACAATTTCCAGTTGCATGTCCTACAGTTGTTTAGCTTTCCCTGCCCCAAGTGACTGCTTTCCTCTTATCCGTCTTATGTGAAAATTTATTTAATTAATTCAGCTGCCAATTTATGACAGGTTATACAAGGTAGAGGAGAGTCATTCCCTTTTTCTTACTTCTCCTGACAATCCTCCAATATACAAAATTTAAAAGTAAGGCTGCTCCTCCTCTGAGGTAAAGTAAAATGCACTGGAATACATCCATCCATACAATATGATCAGATAGTTTCTAAAGGTATATTTAGAATAAGGACAGCCTTCTTGATAGCAAAGATACTATCTATCACTAAGCAAAGTAAATTGTAGAATAGTAGGGCCAAGAGGGGTGGATCAGCCAAGTCTTTTCTGGGCTACATGCAGTCATCGGGCGATATGATAGAGTTACTTTATTCAATTATTCAATTAAAAGGGGTAGTTTCTTAGACCCCTATGAATAGGTATAGCAGGTTTCAATGTAACCTCTGTCAGGCATCACCAGAAATTGTTGTCAACTACATGTGAATTAGACAATTGATCAGCACAGTGCAGAGTTAAAAAAAGGAGCTTTTGTCACTTACCTTTTCCCTCAACCCATAACGAACGTTCTGCTCCAGCCACCACCCTTGGGCTGTGTGCAGTGTGACTTGGATTCAAGTTGATTCCAGTTTTGTTTGGCTTCTATTGGGTCCCAGTTCCGAGTTTAAATCTTACTATTATGCTGGCATGTGAGAGGTAACTACCCACTCTCGATCTAATCCCACACTTCTGCTCCAATGGGTACCACCAGGTCCCACTCACCTTGCCATGCACCCAACCCCTAACTAGGAGGGTGGACACAGTAGTGAGGGGCCCAGGCAAGAGTCCATAAGCAGAAATGGCTTGGTTGGTGTGCCAGGCAAAGTTATACTTGCGTTGCTGCTAAGGCTCCTACAAAAAGCATCAAAACCCAGTGAGGATCCATCGAGTCTATATCCTCAAATCTGGCGTACGCCATTGCACTCACTGAACTTCCTTCACTGCTATTGGCTTGCCTGCTCGGGAGTCAGAGAGATGCAATTCGTTGGAGGGGAGGGCGAGCACCATGTGCTGTGATAAGGGGGACAACATGAGATGGATTTATTAAACTCAGAAATCTGCGCTCATACCTGAATGCCTCATGGGTTTCAATGCTTTAATTACTCATATATGATACATTAACAGACTCTTAAGACATCACTGTAGTCTAAACCTGGTGTACATCTGCAGCTGTTTAAGCTTCATTAGGAAACCCTAACTCCCTTCCTTACCTATCAATCTGTCCACCCATTGGCCTGATAATTATGATTAGCAACACTGAGTTTTACTCAGAAAGAGGCTTCTTGTCAGCTGACAAGTAAATGCAGACAAGGAAGTCAATAGTTAGAGCTCGCCTACAGACAGCTTCTATCTATGAGTTATTGAACAACTACTATGGACTGTTCGGAAACAGGCTTTTTGTAGGTTCACCCCTATATTTTGCCTCCATTTGGACTACTAGGCACTGGCGTATTTACTAAAATGCCCTGAGCCCTACTAATCAGGACTCAGTGCATGTGCTCTATGTAAGGAGGCTGGCCTGGTTTGAAGTGGGTACCATGGGTACTCACACCTTACACCAGGTCCAGTTATCCCTTGTTAGTGAATGTAGTAGTGTTGTAGCAGCTTAGGCTGATAGATGTAGCTATAGCAGAGCAGCTTAGGCAGAACTAGGAGGCATGCAAAGCTCCTGCAATACCACTTATAGTTACACAGTACTTATACACAAGTAAAGACAATACTCAGTGTTACCAAAAATAAAGGTATTTATCTGAGTGACACAGTACCAAAAATATCTTAGAGACAATTCTCCCTCTGGAGGTAAGTATTACACACAACATATACACTAGACACCAAAATTAAACATGTAAATAGTCATAGAACAATGCAAACAGTTGGAAATCCTATAGAATGCAATGGGAGAAAATAGGTCTAGGGGCAACATAAAACCATATACTACAAAAGTGGAATTTGAATCACAAATTCCCCCCTACACAAGTGTATGTGTGCAGAATCACTGGGAGAGTACGAATACAGTAAAGGTTAGTAAATTACCCCACCCCAGAGCCCAGAAAAGCTGGAGTAAAGTACTGCAAGTTTCCTTAGGACACACTACACCTCGCTTTTGGGATTTTGCAGCAGCCAGCCAAGTCTGCAAAGAACAACTGCTTGATTATTGGATCTGAAGACCTGCAAAGGAAGGGGACCAAGTCCAGAAGTTGAAAGAAGTTCCATGAAGAATAGGAGCCCCTGCCAACCCAGAAGAGGGTGCAAAAGAAGAGTCCCTGGTTACTAGAAGATTGCAGAAATGCACCCTAGGAAGATGCCAGCGGGTTCCTGCATGATGCAAAAGATGTCCCCTGGTGTTAAGATGATTGCAGATGAGATTTTGTGTTAGAAGGCACCAACAAGCCTTGGCTACGGCAAAATTGCATATGTCATCAAAATGGCGCTGGATGGAGCGAGGAGAGAGCAGGGGCCCTCAACTATTTGTTGGGAGGAGGAGGGGGCACTCAGTACTTTAGAGAGCCCTCAGGATGCCAGCCAGCACCCCCGGAAGCCGCATGATCCAGGTTCAAAGAAGATGCAAAATGCAGTCAATGCAGCACAACAACTGAAGGTCCCACGCCGCCTGACAACAACTCAATGAGTTGAGCATTCACTTGGTGGAATGCTGGGGACCTGGGCCAGGCTGTGCATGAAGGAATGTCCCAAAGAGTGCACAGAGGCCTCAGGAGGTGAAGAAGACACAACACACAGGAGTACCATCGTTCTCAGGGAACACAAGGTATTACCTCCTCCAAATTGCATCAACAGGACCTCAGGACAGTCTATGTCGATGAAGACTCTGTGTCCTTAGGAGCATGCTCGTTGCCGTGAGAGGAGTCCCAGGGTACTGGTCGTCGCCTTGAAAGGTGCCTGCTTGGAGCGGGGGAGTGATTCCGTCACTCCATGGGAGATTTCTTTGGTTCTTCTGGTGCAGGATGAAGACAGGGAGTCCCCAGAGCATGCACACCGTGAAAACTGTTGCAGTTGCTGACTTTATGAGCTGAGGAGCTGAGGTTGCAGAATAAAAGTCTCTCTTGTAGACACTTTGTTGCAGTTACAGCGTTTCTTGGAGCAGGCCGATTCACCGGACTTCATGAGTGCGGGGATACCATTACACATGTGCACTACATATTGGTCAATACCTATATGTAGCTTTACAATGGTAACTCTCAATATGGCCATGTAAGGTGTCTAAGATCATGGAATTGTCCCCCCCTTCCAAGTGTGGGATTGGGGGGCCAATCCCATGCATCCTGGGGGCTCCACCATGGACCCCCTGTACTGCCAAACCAGCTCTCTGAGGCTTGCACTTCAGCTACAGCTGCTGCCACGTCACAGACAGGGTTCTGCCCTTCTGGGGTCTGAGCCGGTCAGACCCAGGAAGGCAGAACAAAGCATTTCCTTTGTGAGGCGGGTGTTACAACTTGGGAGGGATAGCCTCCCAGAGCCTCTGAAAGTGCTTTGATGGTGCCCTTCTTGCATAAATCAGTCTACACCGGTTCAGGGACCCCCAGTCCCTGCTCTGGAGAGAAACTTGACAAAGGAAATGGGAGTGACCATTCCCCTGTCCATCACCACCACAGGGGTGGTGCCCAGAGCTCCTCCAATGTGTCCCTGGCATTAGCCACCTTGTTTTCCAAAGTGTGGGAAAACTCTGGAGATCTCTGAGTGGCCAGTGCCAGCAGGTGACATCAGAGACCCCTCCTGATAGGTGCATACCTGGTTAGGTAGCCTATCCCCCTCTCAGGGCTATTTAAGGTCCCTCCTGTGGGTTCGTCTTCAGATTTGGCTAGCAAGGTTCCTCCAGGAATCCTCTGCAGCTCCTGCTTCATCCTCTGACCATCGGATCAACCGCAGACTGCTCTCAGAACCGCTGTAACTGCAACAAAGTATCCAAGAAGGCTACTTTGACTCTGCAACTTCAGCTCCAGCCAGCAACTGCAACAGTTTCTAGGAATACAGGTGGTGGACCTCTTCGACACAGACTGTCCTAAGGTCCAGCTGTCCAAATTTGGCAGAGGTAAGAGCTTGCCTTCCCCGTTAGCGACAGTACCCCTGTGCACCATGTCATTTCTACCTCCTGAGGCCTCTGTGCACTATTTGAAAGAATCCTTCATGCACAGCCTGGCCCAGGTCCCCAGCACTCTATCCTGCGACGCTCAACTCACTGAGTTGTTCTCCGGCGGCGTGGGACCCTCTTTTGTAGTGCTGCAGCAACTGCAATTTGCCTCTTCTTTGTCCCTGTGTCCTGGGACTTCCGTGGGTGCTGCCTGGTCATCTGTGGATTCCCTCCAGTGTTGGGAGTCCCCTCTGCCTCCGCACTCTGAGTTGAGGCCCCTAGGTCCCTCCTGGGTCCAGGCAGCACCATTTTGACGCAATCTGCAATACTGCTTGAACCAAGGCTTGTTGGACGAATCCCGCGCTTCAACTCTCCTGCATCCAACATCTCGACGTGGGACATCCTTTGCATCATGCAGGAACCCGCAGCCATCTTCTTTGATGCTCTTCTGCAGCCTTCTTCCAACCGGAGAATCCTCTTTTGCACCATCTTCTAGGTTGGTAGGGGCTCCTGTCCTTCCTGGAATCTTCTGCGACTTCTGGACTTGGTCTCCTCTCTTCACAGGTCTTCAGGTCCAGGAATCCACCATTAATTGCTTGCAGTCTTGCTTGGTTCTTGTAATAACACTAATCACGACTTGTAGTGTGTCCTAAGGAAACGTGATGCACTTTACTCCTACTTTTCTGGGCTCTGGGGTGGGATACTTTACTTCCCGTTGGTGTTTTCTTTACACTCCCAGCGATCCTCTACACACCACACTTGCCTGGGGAGAATTCATGATTCGCATTCCACTTTCTTCATTTATGGTTTATGTTGCCCCTAGGCAACACAAGCCTTTATGGCTTGTGTTGCATTCCATGGTATTTCCTATTTTTGCACTGTTCTGTGACCATTTACTTACCTGATTTTGGTCTCTAGTGTATATATTGTGTATAATACTTACCTGCAGAAGGAGTATTGCCTCTAAGATATTTTTGGCCTTGACCTTTATTTTTGGTAACACTGAATATTGTCTCTTATTGTATATAAGTACTGTGTAACTATAGTGGTACTGCAGGAGCTTTGCATGTCTCCTAGTTCAGCCTAAGCTGCTCTGCTACAGCTACCTCTATCAGACTAAGCTGCTAGAACACTATTACATTTCACTAATAGGGGATAATTGGACCTGATATAAGGTGTAATTACTTAAGGTATCCACTACAAACCAGGCCAGCCTCCTACACTGAACATTCCAACAAGGGAAGACAGTTCCAATATTCTTATGAGAGGTCATCAATGCACTGTATTATCAAAGAATAATAATTGCATTCCTGATGAACAAGGCTCTCCACTAACTAACCAATACATGCTTTGTTGCTGGAAAATATTAGCCAATCAATGTCTTCAGGGCATGAAATACTAGAATCAACTATTAAATCCTTGCACATATTAGTATGACACACTAGGAGGGAGAGAACTACAACCCCTACCCACTCGTGTGCCCGTTTGTAGCATTGACCTGGTCCTAAAAGGTTGGTAAATATATTACACTGTGAGGCTGCACAACTACATCATATAATGCGCCCCATTTCCTCACAAGAACAATACAAATATTTATTGTGGGCTTTGGGTCAGTCGATTACTTACCATTGTGAAGGCAGCAAAATGAAAAGCTAAAAAACAAAGTAGTATTTTCAAGAATACTTAAATCCTGTTGGTGTAAACCTCAAACTCTTCAGCCTGTCTCAGCCACTCATTCCTTGAATACCAGCTTAATCTATGTTTCATAACATGTTACATTATCAGTATTTCAAAAACATATAACGGTGAAACTCAGCAATCCCTACTAGTGATAGCGCGTCCAGTCCTTATAAATTACTTATGCTTGGACACGCCGGAGGTCGGTGAACCTTTTGATCGGGTTGAGCTCTCCTCATCCAAAGAATTTTCGAATCCCTCAAATCAATAATCAATAATCATTTGCAATCAATAACCAATACTCGATTAGTAATCAATCAACAAATTATTTAAACAGAAAATCAGTAATTAGACACACTATGACCTTTCAGTCATGAATAACCACGCCTGTTTATTAAAAGTTAATGAGTTTATTTCCCTATATTAACAAAGCTAACACAATATAGGTAAGTCTCAAAATCAAATGATACACATATATGAACATTACTAGCTGTCCATAACGACAGAAGAAAAGCAATCTACGCAAAACTTGGATTATAATGCATTTGGCTATAGCAATGCAAATCACTAATAAAAGTAACTGAATTTGACTAATTGCATACATTGGTCAGCATAACAAGATTTCAATTCAGCATGGTGCATCAAGTGAATACCTCAACTAACGTCTGATTAGCATTGGCAAGTGGGGCTTCATGCAAAATAATTTAATCAACATAAATTTAGAAAACTTCTAGTTTAGGCTCTGTCAAAATTAAGCAGTTGGTACCTAAGAAGGAAAATACAACGAATAATACATTTATCCTTTCATAATTACCAAATACAGTCAGCATTCAAGGTAAGTCTTTGTCCTTCAGGTACCGGTTCGATCAGCATGGGGCAGATTTCAAAGGGGCAAAGTTTAAGTCAAGTTTTCCTTGCAGCAGCAAGGAAAATGGGGCAAAAGTTATTGCATGGGAAAGATGGGGTAAAGTTAAAGTTAAAGTCTCTAGGGTGAGAATTCTTTAAAGTCTCTCTCTCTGGGATAGAGGAAAAGCACCAGAGTGTCATCAAAATGGCTTCTCAGATTTGGCTTCAAAATGGCATCAAAGAAAATGGCTGGCTTCTCTTCATCCGGTGGGATTAAGTAAGAATAGTTCCAAATTCTTCAAGTTCTTCCATTGGAGGGTTCATGGGGTGATTTCTTCTTGACCAATGAATAGTGTCTTTTCTCTTAAAACTCATCTACGCATAAGGTGTCCTTGGAGTTTTGGAACACAAGTAGCAACAAAGTTGCCAATTAATTCTGCATCAGTGTCCTCATTGTCTGCACCTGCAGAAACTGACCTTGCTTCAAAGGGGATGAAAGTTGCCTAGCACGCAACTTTAAGATAAGTATATTTAGTCATTCTACTGGAAAAATACAGCTTTTAAAGGTTATAAAATGTCTTTGTTAACACAAGTGAAAACTACGCAGTTAAAATTGAGACCAGGCGACTAGGCCAAAGCCTCTGCTAAATTTAAGCTAAGCATATAACAGTTTAACGAGAAAATCATAGAATATAGCTTCAATTATGATGGGTTAATACATTTGTCGGGTTTCATGATTAATTAAGCTTGTTTATACTAATGGCGAACTTCTTCGTGGGCACATTTTTCTACATACATTATTTTCTTTGTTAAAATCACATGGTCTTATACGAGTTTGTTACATGATATATAAATGTTTGTTAGTCTTTCTTTTCCTGCTTCATCACTAGTCAAAATTAATTGTGATCACATTAATTCATGTTAAGAGTTTAGTTCATGCAAAAATGTGTTGTAATCCATTAAAACATCTCTTTTTTTTTTTTAAATACAGATGAGCTTAACTGAAGCATATAAACAAACAGTAGCCAACGCGTTTCATTCCATCTTAACTTCATCAGAGCTACAATGAATTTGAGATCGTAATTATACAGCTTTGTCGAGCAAATTGTTGCAATGAAATTGAATAACAACTTTAGTCTGACAAGTATGGAACATCTTCTCATGCAGCAAATCAAACGACCTTGTGTGGAGAAAGAGTTTATTGGAATAATATAATGGAGGTCAATAGCACAGTGATGACCATAGACCAAACGCATACAATTATCAGTACATTGGTTCAATCACATGTAAAAATTCCAATCTTCATATGAGAGGTCTTCAATGCATTTTATTATCAAAGTATAATAATCGCATTCCTGATTAACAAGACTCTCCACTTGCTAGTCAACACGTTTCGCTGTTGGAAATTATTGTCCAATCAACTTCATATGTAAAAATCCATTGGTAGGATCCCAGCACTGTTGATAGGCAGACTAATAAAAAAATATATTTTTACCCTATACAATATGTCAGCATTTCATTATGCTGTGCAGTATCATACAAGCCAATTCTGTGTCAGGTCTGGAGGTGAGGATTAGGCTTTTCTTTCTTGCTTTATTCCTGCAGCAACCATTAACTTCAACAAACTATGTTTCCCAGAACACCAGGGAAACCATGTGATCAAAATAACATCCAATCCTGTCCCACTCAACCCTTCAACCATTCTTGACAAAGCTCTATCCTCTTCTTTCTTCGCTGCTCCAGCAGCTGCAGATAAGTACAAGCATGTTAGTTTGTTAGTCGACAGAGGTACTGCGAGCGGTGACGTTGGAATCGCAACACACGAGAGTGCCGGGTGGTTTGCAGCAGAACAGGGCGGGACACGCGCAAGATCGCGAGCCCACGGGTCCGAGAGCCTGAGAGCGGATGGAGCAGAAAGCGGTGATTCGGACCGCTAAATCTCCAATAGTGGCGGCAGATCTACTGGACCAGGCTGTGCCTCGGTAGAACCGCACTCACACACTGACGAGAGGCGAGGCAGGAGTGGCGGGTGCGGCACCTCCCCTGGAGCTTCCCTCCATGGACCTGACTGGAAAGCGGTCCGACTGGCACGTCTGAGCTTGTCCGCACGCCAGTGGCAGCAAGGGGCGCACTTCACCATCCGGGGCCCCCAGGCGAGCAGCTTCCCTCGAGGACCCCTGCTGAAGCGGCCCGTCTGGGTTTGGCTTGCGGGGGGCGAGGGGGAGCCCAGCCCCCTTGATTGCCACGTGAGAAGGCTTCTGACCCAGATCCAGTTCCAGCCTCCCCCTCACGGCGCGCCTGCCCATGTCTCTGAGGAGGACTGGAGCTCAACCGGTACAGTACACCGGGACACGTCAGCACGTCATGGGCCTGGGGGTCTGCCCCTCCGGGGAGCCTCACCGCAGCTGCAGCAAGCAGTGTACTCCCCCCACCAGGGGCCCCCAGGTGAGTAACTTCCCCCGTGGACCCCTGCTGAAGCGGTCCGACTGGACGTGGCTTGTGGGGGGCGAGTGGGAATCCAGCCCCTCTGACTGTTGAGAAAGAAGGCCTTTGCTTCCAAGACCTACCCTCCCCTCCGGCCCCTCCACCCACGCCTACGACACTGCGAGGTGGGTCGGATCAGAGCTCAGCTGGTACAGCACATCGGTGGACATAGACGTCACAGCGGAAAGCTGAGCGCACAGAGTGTAGGGCGCAGTGGAGCAACGGGCGGCTGGAGGCTGCTGCTGGTTGTTGCTGGACGCCCATTAAGTTGGACTAGGCTGGGTCAGCTTGTGAAGAAGGGGTTGAGTCCGGTTAAGAGGGTGACGGCTGCCCGAGTTTCACTTTGCTTCGCCTAAGCCACAAATCAGTAGTACTAGCCTCCTTGTGCCCCTTGTGGGGGTAGTCTTTACTATGACCGTGAAGAAGCTCCTATCAGGTCATCTGCTACCAGGAAGATCTTGCTTAAAAATCAAATCCAACCCCATACGGAACAAGGCTATTCCAGCACTCTCGCTGAAGGGACAGTCGCAGAAGCAACTATTTGCCTTTTGGGGTAAAGAAACCTCCTCATTACAGGAAACAAAAGGTGAAGCCCTCTCCATCGCAATTCCAGACACAGAGTCCTCTGGAGGGCCTTGTAGGGAGCCCTCAGGGGAGCTCTCAAGGGAGTCATATCAGGTAGAAGTAAGCCAGAAAAGTGGAGTCAAGGTTTTGGAACAGGGCCTTTCAACGTCCCTTGTGGAGACTGTAGAGACTTTTCGGCCTGCCTGGAGCACGCAGGGGCCACAGCACCGTCCCTCCTCTTCTTTTGCCTGGCTAGACAGCTTCTATACACATGCGACTTGGTCCGAAAAACTCTCAGGAAAGCGGAGCCAACACATCATCATCATTAGCTTTATTTCGGTAAGTATAAATACCATAAAAGCACATCACATTTGACAATTTCATAATTAAAAAAGAACAACAAACTACATAATAGACAGTTTTAGTCATAGAAGATTAAAAAAGAGAA
This sequence comes from Pleurodeles waltl, assembly GCF_031143425.1. NCBI lineage: Eukaryota > Metazoa > Chordata > Amphibia > Caudata > Salamandridae > Pleurodeles > Pleurodeles waltl. The sequence continues at coordinate 1,621,622 of NW_027150397.1, read as the reverse complement.
AAGAAGTGTTTGGATATAAGCATTTCCCTACTGTAAAATCGCACCTTATTATAGATTTACGTAAAAATACATAGTAGGTATTAAAAATCAAATACAGACCTGGCCAAACATATCAAATAAAAAAACATTTCTATTTAAAAGTGTAAAAGTATCTAAAAAAAACAGGTAAAAAGGGCGAAGGGGAGATGCGTCTAGGCCAATTAGAATAGTAAGTTCATACAAAGATAGATTCATTCATCAATGACTGGTCCCCACATCCGTTGTTAACTTTCCCTCTATTTTTTTGAGCATGTTCAATCTAATATGCCAGATTGAATCTAAATATTTTGCCAAGCAGCAAACCACTAAAACAGATGAGTCAGATTTAAAAATTCTCAGAGCCAGCGAACAATTTTTAAAACCCATTTTCCTGCATAAAGGAATAATCCAGCGGACTCTTTGTTTGTGGTATGCGGGGCATTGGAAGAGGATGTGGGTTATGGATTCTTCTCTGGCGCAGCCCATCGGACACATCTTTGAAGTGCAGCTAGATTTAGACCATTTATATGTAAGGGTACGCAGAGGAAGAGAGCCTACCCTAAATCTAATATATAATGCACGAACGAACGGAGAAGAAACTATGACCATATATTGTACAAATTCGTAGTGACATTTGAATTGTAGGAAATTGTCCGTCATGGAAGATGGCGAGACAGCAGACAATTGTGAAAGTTGGACATGGAGCCAAAATGCATCCTTTAATATCTGTAATGCATTTTTTGGGATAGATAGCGGGTCCTTCCAATAAGAACCCAAACCAAGTAGTGAGAAGGTCCGTTCTACGTATACACACCACTTAATTTTTGTGCTGGTGTTGGTGGCCATCAGATTATCTAGCCCACATCTATAGGGGGCGAGAGAATCTAATGACCATAAACGAATCCAGTATAACAGGGGCCTAAGTGCGACGATCTGGCTGATGGGGGGCAGGTTTAGGTCCATTCGTATTGGGAGCAATGGGGTGCTGGAAGGAACTCTTAGCAACGACCTTAAGAAGGAGTTTTCCACCTTTGTCAGATCATCTAAGCTACAGTGGCCCCACAATTCGGCTCCATAAATTGCACCCCCTCTTGCTTGTAATTTGTAGATTTCGACAGCGGGCGTCATGGCAAAGCTATGAGATCTAGCTGCGAATCTTATAATGCCACTCGCTCACTGTTTCAATCGTAGGGTGGCCTTCTGGATATGACCGTGCCACTTACGCGAGTCTTCTAATTTCAAGCCTAGGTAATCAAAGTCGCTGACTCTTTCCAGCGCAGCACCCTCTAGATAGATAGGTCGTCGCATCCTGCCTATTTTGTCCCCAAACACCATACACTTAGTTTTTGATCGATTAATTTCGAGGCCATGGTCATTGCAAAAATCCATGAACCTCGAAAGCAGAGTTGAGAGACCTGTGGCTGTTTGGGATATCAGCAGGGTGTCGTCTGCAAATAGGAGGCAGGGAATCTTCTGCCCTCCTAGTTTAGGGGCATCGTTGGAACACTCCATGAGATAAGGAATACATGCGTTTATAAAGAGGAGGAATAAAGTAGGGGCAAGCACGCAGCCTTGTCTTACACCACGAGCAGTAAGACATTTTTCAGTTAATTCGCCTTGGGAGCCCCATCTGATTCTTCCATAATTACCAGTATAGAGATCTCTGATAATGTTTAAAATAGAGCAAGGGACTCCTATTTTGGACAAAACTTCCCACAGTTTGTGGCGGGGTACTAGATCAAAGGCCGATTTTAGATCAACGAATGCTACATATAGATGACCTAAGTCTACATCGACAACTTTCCATTTGATAGAAATAAAACGGAATATCTGAACTATTGTGCTAGTTTTTTCTCTGAAACCCGCTTGGAGGTGATTTAGGATTTGGTTTTCTACTGTCCATTTGTTCAGCCTACTCAACAACTGATAGCAGAATATTTTTTTAAGGTTGTCGAGGAGGCTGATAGGTCTATAATTTCCCGGGATGTTCCTCTCTCCTTTCTTGTGTATGGGCACAATAATTGCCTCTTTCCATGAATCAGGATAAATTCTGGTAGTCAAAATGGCATTAGAAAGCCTATTGATATATGGACCCCAGGTGTTCTGGTCCACTTTAAACATGTCAGAGGGAATCCCATCCGACCTAGGGGCTTTCGCTGCTTTCTGAGCAGTGATGGCCAGCACAGTTTCGTTCAATGAAAAGGGAGGCAAGAAGGGCGTGGGCTCACCCAGAGTTATTGGCTCCCCCAAGGTTGTGTCAGGAATGTGACTGGCCAGAGAAGGGCCATACAGTTCCTTGAAATAAGAGAGCCAAATGTCAGGAGAAATGTGAGACTCCAGATAAGGTGCTCGGTTCTGGTCGCTGCAAGAGACCAGAAGCCAGAACCGTTTGGAGTCGTGGACTGTAGCTGCCTCAAGTAGATTACTCCAGAGCCCCTCTTCATACACGAGTTTGCTTTTGTTGCATGTAGAGACTTAGTGACGTCTAGCATTAATAATACCTGATCTATCCTTTGTCCTTAACACATTGACCAAAGTATTTTTAGCCTCCCTACACCTCTTATTGAACCATTTAGAGTGAGGTTGGGTACAGGAGTTAGTCAAAGGCCTGGGGCATTTAGTAAACAACTCTTTCAAGGTAGCAAAGAGGTTCAGGTGGAGAGGCAGTACTTCGGTTGGAGCGAGAGTAAGGTTATCGTCAAATAACTGATGGGAAGAAGTTAAGACACACAGTTTTTCTTTAAGCTTTTTTGATTGCACAAAGGAGTCCCATCTGACCGTACGCCTATTACTAGACAGCTCCATAGCAATAGAAGAGACAGGAGGGAGTACAACTCCTGCTGAGAGAGGTCTCTTATACGTAATCTGGAGAGGTGCATGATCGCTAGTATGTGGGTTGCCCACTTCCACATCTAGTATATAGTGCCAAGCTCTTAAATCGAAAAAAATATAATCCAGTTTATTGCTGTATGAGCCCCTAAAGAAAGTTGGTCTGGCAGGAGTGTCAGCTGGGAAGCGGCCATTACCAAAACGGAGGCCGTGGGATATCATAAGGTCTATTAACTGTGTAGCCCTGGCACATGGTTTATGTGGATTTCGCTGGATGGAATGAGGAATCAGAAAGGAAGGGATGTTCCATACACTATCTTCAAGCTGCATGGCCTCTATGTGGTCTACATTAAGTTCAAGTTGAACATTAAAGTCTCCTGCTATTATGAGGTGGTATTTAAGACGGAGGTCTGGGATTAAGGTATTCAATAGCTCGATAGTGGAAGAGCGGTGGTTGGAAGGTCCCGGCCTACTGTAGATGTTTGTACAAAGGACAGGAGAGCCTGAGACTGGGTGAATGGCAACAGCCAAAATGTCATAAGAATCCACGTGTATCTCCTTTATACCTCTCACCTCTTTAGATTTTACCCAAGTGATTAAACCCCCTGCCGCCCTACCTGCTGGAGATGGCTTGGCAGGTTTAAAAAAGGAGCTAAACCCTTGTTTGTACATACAATGTGTTGCCCATATTTCCTGGAACATACAGACATTAAAATTTTCGATAAATGCCCCCCACTCAGTATCAACGAGTTTGCTATTGATGCCAGCCACATTCCAGGACAGAAGTTTTGCTGTGTCCTGGGCGGTAGAATCGCTTGAGTTCGTAATAGTATCGACTGGAAAATAGCTGTCAGCAGGATTCGCCTTAAATGAATTTGTGACTTTGTTAATAGATTCAGGTTGTAGATCCGATGGAAGAGAAACGCCCGGACAGGATGGATTAGATGGAAAGTCAGTAGCCGCTGAGTCTGAACTAAAAATGGAAGTGCAAGGGTTGGTAAGACATAGTCAATCAATGTCCGAGGTAGCCCCCTGAAGATCGGGATCGTGTACTGTTTGGGCCCTTGGGGCAAGACCAGAGCTGTTCATAGGAACCAGATCGGATAGTGGGTCTCTCTGGGCCTGGTGGCTTAAAGGTCTTGGATCTTGGATATTTATAGAGTGGTTCGGGACCAAATTAGCTGTTCTAGTGGAAGAATTCGGCCACATATGACTGACAGCAGGGCAGCTAGCTGAAAGAAAAATTGCTGAGGGCTTCCTACTTGTAGACCGCGCTTCCATTTCTAAAAGCCAACACATCAACAGCGTCTGTTGCTATTGGGCCCTGTGACTTCACGCTGCAGGAACTGGATCCAGATCTATTTCAGAGATATGGCCCCCAGGCTAAGGATCCAGCGCTTCCACCTGTGGATCCCAGGTCTTGGGGTTAAGAACTCCAACCGGTCTGGAGCTGTTTAATAGTACACCCTCACTTCTGGCTGGCTAATCATCCATTCTCATTTGTATGCGACGCTGGCCTTGGATATGAGTGGAATCCAGCTTATCCAACCTCCGGAATCTGAGGCTAGGCTCTCATCCTCTCTGTTTAACCTGGAAAACCTTTTTGCCTCTATTTAAAGCTTTTCAGAAATTGTTAGGGGGTTCAGACTTCATTCTTGACTCTGTAACAGCAATTTTAGCAGAGATGTCTAAAGATAAAAAGGTGGCGAACCTTTAGATCCTATTCAGCCTAATGTTGCTTCTATGCAACTCCTTAAAGATCAGAGGTCTTCCAGGGCATTCCCCAGGGCACCCTGAAGTGTGCGCATGTGCGAGGACGTGGGTACTCAAGCGGGAAGTGCCCAATGCATCCGTCCTAGTGAGGCAAAGCCATTGCCGGTTAGCCCTGCGGACTTTATACGATTTATCTTTGATCCTCCTGCGCTGAAAGCCAATCACTCTGCACAGTCCAACCAGCCCCCCCCCGAAGGTATTCCCCATCTTTGAAAGAGCTGCTAACCAAAAGAGAGGGCCCATAATTCCCCCCTGCGCGATCTTTGGGAGAAGAACCTAAGAGGGGCATTATCATTAAAGGTGGAAAAAAATCGAAGAGATCGAAGAAATTAAATCGATGGATTAGCAGAAAAAAAGAAGGAAAGTACTGTTCCCCGATGGGATAACATATGAGTCAATTTCTCCCTGAGTTTGTACAGAACCACACATGAAGCAGCTCAGTCTGCTCTCTCCGAGAAGGCCCAACATTTCTAAAAGGGGGCCTGAAAGCGAAAACAAAACTGACCTCTCTACCCCTCCAGCCTTGAATCCAACCACCTCGCCATTCTTGCCCTCCAAATGGGAGGCCGCTCCTTATGATTCATCCAACTTTGCCCAGGGAAGGAGCACCTTCAACAGGTTACAACATGGACTCTCAGATTGTAGACTTTTTTCCTATTTTTGACGCTGATTTAATCTTAAATAGGTCCACTTTCCTGAGATGTTTCTTGGAATCCAGTTCTTTGACACACATTACCAATTATGATATTGACCTTGTCTCCCTACTGATGACTAATGGTGGCCTTAGGGCTAGGTCGCCTTCCGCTCTTCGCGCTCGGTGAACCTGGTCCTCTCCCACGCTGATTTTTTGCAGTGTCGGGGGATTGATGTGATCCTGCTCTCATCCCACACTGCTCCCGGCAGGGAAAAAGTCGTGACTAAGGGCCCTAGGAGGCCCCAATCCCCGGACCACTTTAAGGGTACTGATTTTACTCTGTATAGATCTAGATTAGATCTACAGGCTCTTAAAGTCTCCCTAACAGGGAAGGATAGACAGGTGTTACTGCAGGAGGTACCACCCATACCTAATCACCTAGCCGCTTATGCCCAGGAAGATTGGGGTTGGCTTCCGGGTGCCTTTGCTCAAGAACAGGGGCCCAGGGACCCAACCCATCCCTCTTCCTAAGAGAGGATTAAAAATCATCTCCTGGAATGCAGCTGGGGTAAAATTTAGCAGGGAAAAATGATCATATCTCAGCATAATCAAACCAGATCTAATTTGCTTACAGGAGACTTGGTCAGACACTGACCTATTGTGGGACAACTATTTTGTCATTGATTGTAAGGCATCTTCGTCACGAAAGGGACACGCTAAAGGGGAGGTAGCCTTTCTATTGTCTAACACACTTAAATGGGATTATTCCTCCTAGAAAGACCCCAGTAACCTCTTCATGGCCCTAACTATTCAACTGCATAATTCCGCGCTGGGCCCACTTCACTGTTACTAATTAATGCTTATGTAGCTCCTGAGGCAGTGTACGATTCTCTGTTACAAAGGGTTTTTGCCTTTCTTGAGGACTCCCTCGATATGGAGTTCCCTCCACTGATAGCTTTAATGGGAGATTTAAACCATAAAATGTCCAACTTTGCCTTATGTCAAATGCGTGATGCAGAGAGAGAAACAGCGCTGAGTATCCCCACCAGTGTTTTTCCCTCTTCTATTAAAACTAACAAAAGAGGTAAACTTCTCCTTAGCCATCTCAAAAAATAACTGCATTATCACCAATGATAGGTCCACTTCGGATTCTCCCGCCTTCTTTACTCATATATCCCCTGGGGGAATAGCCATTCTAGATTATTTAGTACTTGGATATGCTTCTTATTGCTTATTGGAAGATCTGAGGATTATAAGCACCCCTACAGTGACCATAACTTGCTTCTTATTACCCTAGAAACGTCCGTATCGTCACTAGATTCTTGGAAGTCTGGTGGGTTTACCCAGAGTTTTGTCAACAAGAAAGGAAAGAGCCAGTGGAGCTTTAAGAGGGTTGCAGGTGTTTCGGCGGTATTAGCACCCGTGGTTGCTGACCTGATTAGTTGGGAGGGGTTGGAACTGCAATATTTCTCTAATCTCATGAAGCAGTTGGTGGCCAACACTTTGTCCGGAGGACAAAAAGTAGGCCGGAAAATTATCCCCGTGCACTGCTTGATTAAATAGAGAAATAAATAACTTGGTTAGGGCCCAGTATTTAGTTTTTTCTGAGGAAAGGAAAGTCAGGGTCATCCTATTAAAAAGGAGAAAGAATCGGTTAAGGATCCGCCTCGCAAAAGAAGCTGGGGACATGCTTTGGATTCAACTCTGGGAAGCCGCCATAAAGGGCCAAGCAAGGCGCTTTTGGGCATTAGTGGGTGAGGGCTGCGGGTCGAGAATTCGCCCCCCCCGCCGCGATCACAGAAGCCCGCTGGTCTGAATTTATTGCCTCCCTATATGCCTCAAATCGGGTCATTCCATTTCGGCCCCAGAAAATTCCGGAACATATACTCTTCTTCTGCCGTCAATAAAAGAGATTGACTGTGCTATTCCCGATATTCGCTCTTCTGCCGCAATGGGCCCTGATGAACTACCCTTATCAGTTATAAAACAGGACAGGAGCTCTTGGTGTAAGATCTTATGTGTGGTCTTTAGTAGATGCTACCTTTCTAGATGTATTCCTCCCTCTTGGGTCAGTAGTATCGTTGTACCTTTATTCAAAAAGGGCGACCGTTCCTGTCCTGGCAATTATCGTCAGATTGCCCTTCCTGACGCTGTGGCCAAAATATTTACCAAATGTCTGCTTTCTAGCCTAACGTCTTAGGCAGAGGGGAATAACATCATCCCCTTGGAACAATCCAGTTTTAGACGCAATCATAATACCCTGGATAATATCACCATGCTACAAATCATCTCGGAAAAATATGTAAAACTGAGAGGTGGGGTGGTTTACGCCGCTTTCATTGACTTTTCCACTGCTTTCGATAAAGTAGATAGAGACCTACTATGGGCCAATCTATGTAGTCTGGGGATACCTATAGCCCTTCTTGAGTTATTAATAGCTCTCCACTCCAACACCTGGTGTAGAATCTTTTTGGTGGGCGATAGAGGTCTGTCCCATAAGATATATACATATAACGGGTTAAAACAGGGTTGCCTATTGGCTTCCTTGCTTTTTATCCTCTACATCTCAGATCTCCCCTCCTTTTTGTCCCAGGGCAAGGGCTTTCCCCCGCTAGTGGGTGGGCTCCCAATTTGCTGTCTGCTATATGATGACAACATCATAATTTTCGATTTAACCCCTAAAGGCCTACAGAATCGTTTGCAGCGTTTATCAAAATATTCTGACTTACATTTTTTGAAGATTAATGTTACAAAAAGTAAGATTCTCTGTCTTCAGGGGAAAAAAAAGATGACTTTTCCCAACTATCATTGGACATTGGGTAAGCAAAACCTAGAAATTGTGAATTCTGATCCCTTCCTAGGGAAAGTAGTGAGCGGGAGCCTTAGCAACGTAGCCCATTTTGCCTCAATTAAATCAAAGGCTGAATGTCAGGCAAGCGGTTTGGGGGCCCTCTGTACAGCCACAGGGAAAAGGCAAATCTCACATCTTTTATCTGCATATCGAGTCAAAATTCCTGCATCCCTGCTATACGGGGTGTAACTCATAGATATTGCTAAATGGGGGTTCTTGAATCAGTCAGAAGGAAAAATTCTTAGAAAATTATTGTTTGTTCACACGGCAGCCTCAGTGGCGGCATTAAGGTTGGAAATGGGGCTTAGAAGTGCGCATGTTCAAGGATTAGCAGAGGTTATTCGGTTGGCCGCTTCAATTCTAAAAAGCGAGGAAAATACCATAAGATCAATATTAAAGTAAGAACTCTTCTTAGTCACTTGCAAGGTCAAATACGCCTTTTGTAAGAACTTCTCTAATGCCCTGGAAGGGTTGGAGGTGGGCCCAGCTTAAAGATCAGAGGTCTTCCAGGGCATCCCCCAGGGCACCCTGAAGTGTGCGCATGTGCGAGGACGTGGGTACTCAAGCGGGAAGTGCCCAATGCATCCGTCCTAGTGAGGCATAACCATTGTCGGTTAGCCCTGTGGACTTTATTCGATTTATCTTTGATCCTCCTACGCTGAAAGCCAATCACTCTGCACAGTCCAACCAGCTCCCCGAAGGTATTCCCCATCTTTGAAAGAGCTGCTAACCAAAAGAGAGGGCCCATAATTCCCCCCTGCGCGATCTTTGGGAGAAGAACCTAAGAGGGGCATTATCATTAAAGGTGGAAAGAAATCGAAGAGATCGAAGAAATTAAATCGACGGATTAGCAGAAAAAAAGAAGGAAAGTACTGTTCCCCGATAGGATAACATATGAGTCAATTTCTCCTCGAGTTTGTACAGAACCACACATGAAGCAGCTCAGTCTGCTCTCTCCGAGAAGGCCCAACATTTCTAAAAGGGGGCCTGAAAGCGAACACAAAACTGACCTCTCTACCCCTCCAGCCTTGAATCCAACCGCCACGCCATTCTTGCCCTCCAGATGGGAGGCCGCTCCTAATGATTCTTCCATCTCTTTGCCCAGGGATGGAGCACCTTCAACAGGTTACAACATGGACTCTCAGATTGTAGACTTTTTTCCTATTTTTGACGCTGATTTAATCTTAAATAGGTCCACTTTGCTGAAATGTTTCTCGGAATCCAGTTCTTTGACACATATTACCAATTATGATATTGACCTTGTCTCCCTACTGATGACTAATGGTGGCCTTAGGGCTAGGTCGCCTTCCGCTCTTCGCGCTCGGCGAACCTGGTCCTCTCCCACGCTGATTTTTTGCAGTGTCGGGGGATTGATGTGATCCTGCTCTCATCCCACACTGCTCCCGGCAGGGAAAAAGTCGTGGCTAAGGGCCCTAGGAGGCCCCAATCCCCGGACCACTTTAAGGGTATTGATTTTACTCTGTATAGATCTAGATTAGATCTACAGGCTCTTAAAGTCTCCCTAACAGGGAAGGATAGACAGGTGTTACTGCAGGAGGTACCACCCATACCTAATCACCTAGCCGCTTATGCCCAGGAAGTATGGGGTTGGCTTCCGGGTGCCTTTGCTCAAGAACAGGGGCCCAGGGACCCAACCCATCCCTCTTCCTAATAGAGGATTAAAAATCATCTCCTGGAATGCAGCTGGGGTAAAATTTAGCAGGGAAAAATGATCATATCTCAGCATAATCAAACCAGATCTAATTTGCTTACAGGAGACTTGGGCAGACACTGACCTATTGTGGGACAACTATTTTGTCATTGATTGTAAGGCATCTTCGTCACGAAAGGGACACGCTAAAGGGGAGGTAGCCTTTCTATTGTCTAACACACTTAAATGGGATTATTCCTCCTATAAAGACCCCAGTAACCTCTTCATGGCCCTAACTATTCAACTGCATAATTCCGCGCTGGGCCCACTTCACTGTTACTAATTAATGCTTATGTAGCTCCTGAGGCAGTGTACGATTCTCTGTTACAAAGGGTTTTTGCCTTTCTTGAGGACTCCCTCGATATGGAGTTTCCTCCACTGATAGCTTTAATGGGAGATTTAAACCATAAAATGTCCAACTTTGCCTTATGTCAAATGCGTGATGCAGAGAGAGAAACAGCGCTGAGTATCCCCACCAGTGTTTTTCCCTCTTCTATTAAAACTAACAAAAGAGGTAAACTTCTCCTTAGCCTTCTCAAAAAATAACTGCATTATCACCAATGATAGGTCCACTTCGGATTCTCCCGCCTTCTTTACTCATATATCCCCTGGGGGAATAGCCATTCTAGATTATTTAGTACTTGGATATGCTTCTTATTGCTTATTGGAAGATCTGAGGATTATAAGCACCCCTACAGTGACCATAACTTGCTTCTTATTACCCTAGAAACGTCCATATCGTCACTAGATTCTTGGAAGTCTTGTGGGTTTACCCAGAGTTTCATCAATCAATAAGGAAAGAGCCAGTGGAGCTTTAAGAGGGTTGCAGGTGTTTCGGCGGTATTAGCACCCGTGGTTGCTGACCTGATTAGTTGGGAGGGGTTGGAACTGCAATATTTCTCTAATCTCATGAAGCAGTTGGTGGCCAACACTTTGTCCGGAGGACAAAAAGTAGGCCGGAAAATTATCCCCGTGCACTGCTTGATTAAATAGAGAAATAAATAACTTGGTTAGGGCCCAGTATTTAGTTTTTTCTGAGGAAAGGAAAGTCAGGGTCATCCTATTAAAAAGGAGAAAGAATCGGTTAAGGATCCGCCTCGCAAAAGAAGCTGGGGACAGGCTTTGGATTCAACTCTGGGAAGCCGCCATAAAGGGCCAAGCAAGGCGCTTTTGGGCATTAGTGGGTGAGGGCTGCGGGTCGAGAATTCGCCCCCCCCGCCACGATCACAGAAGCCCGCTGGTCTAAATTTATTGCCTCCCTATATGCCTCAAATCGGGTCATTCCATTTCGGCCCCAGAAAATTCCGGAACATATACTCTTCTTCCGCCGTCAATAAAAGAGATTGACTGTGCTATTCGCGATATTCGCTCTTCTGCCGCAAAGGGCCCTGATGAACTACCCTTATCAGTTATAAAACAGGACAGGAGCTCTTGGTGTAAGATCATATATGTGGTCTTTAGTAGGTGCTACCTTTCTAGATGTATTCCTCCCTCTTGGGTCAGTAGTATGTTGTACCTTTATTCAAAAAGGGCGACCGATCCTGTCCTGGCAATTATCGTCAGATTGCCCTTCTTGACGCTGTGGGAAAATATTTACCAAATGTTTGCTTTCTAGCCTAACGTCTTAGGCAGAGGGGAATAACATCATCCCCTTGGAACAATCCGGTTTTAGACGCAATCATAATACCCTGGATACTATCACCATGCTACAAATCATCTCGGAAAAATATGTAAAACTGAGAGACGGGGTGGTTTACGCCGCTTTCATTGACTTTTCCACTGCTTTCGATAAAGTAGATAGAGACCTACTATGGGCCAAGCTATGTAGTCTGGGGATACCTATAGCCCTTCTTGAGTTATTAATAGCTCTCCACTCCAACACCTGGTGTAGAATCTTTTTGGGGGCGATAAGAGGTCTATCCCATAAGATATATACGTATAACGGGTTAAAACAGGGTTGCCTATTGGCTTCCTTGCTTTTTATCCTCTACATCTCAGATCTCCCCTCCTTTTTGTCCCAGGGCAAGGGCTTTCCCCCGCTAGTGGGTGGGCTCCCAATTTGCTGTCTGCTATATGATGACAACATCATAATTTTCGATTTAACCCCTAAAGGCCTACAGAATTGTTTGCAGCGTTTATCAAAATATTCTGACTCACATTTTTTTAAGATTAATGTTACAAAAAGTAAGGTTCTCTGTCTTCAGGGGCAAGAAAAGATGACTTTTCCCAACTATCATTGGACATTGGGTAAGCAAAACCTAGAAATTGTGAATTCTGATCCCTTCCTAGGGAAAGTAGTGAGCGGGAGCCTTAGCAACGTAGCCCATTTTGCATCAATTAAATCAAAGGCTGAATGTCAGGCAAGCGGTTTGGGGGCCCTCTGTACAGCCACAGGGAAAAGGCAATTCTCACATTTTTTATCTGCATATCGAGTCAAAATTCCTGCATCCCTGCTATACGGGGTGGAACTCATAGATATTGCTAAATGGGGGTTCTTGAATCAGTCAGAAGGAAAAATTCTTAGAAAATTATTGTCTGTTCACACGGCAGCCTCAGTGGTGGCCTTAAGGTTGGAAATGGGGCTTAGAAGTGCGCATGTTCAAGGATTAGCAGAGGTTATTCGGTTGGCCGCTTCAATTCTAAAAAGCGAGGAAAATACCATAAGATCAATATTAAACTAAGAACTCTTTTTAGTCACTTGCAAGGTCAAATACGCCTTTTGTAAGAACTTCTCTAATGCCCTGGAGGGGTTGGAGCTGGGCCCAGCTTAAAGATCAGAGGTCTTCCAGGGCATCCCCCAGGGCACCCTGAAGTGTGCGCATGTGCGAGGACGTGGGTACTCAAGCGGGAAGTGCCCAATGCATCCGTCCTAGTGAGGCAAAGACATTGTCGGTTAGCCCTGTGGACTTTATTTGATTTATCTTTGATCCTCCTATGCTGAAAGCCAATCACTCTGCACAGTCCAACCAGCCCCCCCGAAGGTATTCCCCATCTTTGAAAGAGCTGCTAACCAAAAGAGAGGGCCCATAATTCCCCCCTGCGCGATCTTTGGGAGAAGAACCTAAGAGGGGCATTATCATTAAAGGTGGAAAAAAATCGAAGAGATCGAAGAAATTAAATAGACGGATTAGCAGAAAAAAAGAAGGAAAGTACTGTTCCCCGATGGGATAACATTTGAGTCAATTTCTCCCCGAGTTTGTACAGAACCACACATGAAGCAGCTCAGTCTGCTCTCTCCGAGAAGGCCAAACATTTCTAAAAGGGGGTCTGAAAGCGAACACAAAACTGACCTCTCTACCCCTCCAGCCTTGAATCCAACCGCCACGCCATTCTTGCCCTCCAGATGGGAGGCCGCTCCTAATGGTTCTTCCATCTCTTTGCCCAGGGATGGAGCACCTTCAACAGGTTACAACATGGACTCTCAGATTGTAGACTTTTTTCCTATTTTTGACGCTGATTTAATCTTAAATAGGTCCACTTTGCTGAGATGTTTCTCGGAATCCAGTTCTTTGACACATATTACCAATTATGATATTGACCTTGTCTCCCTACTGATGACTAATGGTGGCCTTAGGGCTAGGTCGCCTTCCGCTCTTCGCGCTCGGCGAACCTGGTCCTCTCCCACGCTGATTTTTTGCAGTGTCGGGGGATTAATGTGATCCCGCTCTCATCCCACACTGCTCCCGGCAGGGAAAAAGTCGTGACTAAGGACCCTAGGAGGCCCCAATCCCGGACCACTTTAAAGGTACTGATTTTACTGTGTATAGATCTAGATTAGATCTACAGGCTCTTAAAGTCTCCCTAACAGGAAAGGATAGACAGGTGTTACTGCAGGAGGTACCACCCATACCTAATAACCTAGCCGCTTATGCCCAGGAAGATTGGGGTTGGCTTCCGGGTGCCTTTGCTCAAGAACAGGGGCCCAGGGACCCAACCCATCCCTCTTCCTAATAGAGGATTAAAAATCATCTCCTGAAATGCAGCTGGGGTAAAATTTAGCAGGGAAAAATGATCATATCTCAGCATAATCAAACCAGATCTAATTTGCTTACAGGAGACTTGGTCAGACACTGACCTATTGTGGGACAACTATTTTGTCATTGATTGTAAGGCATCTTCATCACGAAAGGCACACGCTAAAGGGGAGGTAGCCTGTCTATTGTCTAACACACTTAAATGGGATTATTCCTGCTATAAAGACCCCAGTAACCTCTTCATGGCCCTAACTATTCAACTGCATAATTCCGCGCTGGGCCCACTTCACTGTTACAAATTAATGCTTATGTAGCTCCTGAGGCAGTGTACGATTCTCTGTTACAAAGGGTATACGGAGTTCCCTTCACTAATAGCTTTAATGGGAGATTTAAACCGTAAAATTTCCAACTTTGCCTTATGTCAAATGCGTGATGCAGAGAGAGAAACAGCACTGAGTATCCCCACCAGTGTTTTTCCCTCTTCTATTAAAACTAACAAAAGAGGTAAACTTCTCCTTAGCCTTCTAAAAAAAAATGCATTATCGCCAATGATAGGTCCACTTCGGATTCTCCCGCCTTCTTTACTCATATATCCCCTGGGGGAATAGCCATTCTAGATTATTTAGTACTTGGATATGCTTCTTATTGTTTATTGGAAGATCTGAGGATTATAAGCACCCCCTACAGTGACCATAACTTGCTTCTTATTACCCTAGAAACGTCCATATCGTCACTAGATTCATGGAAGTCTGGTGGGTTTACCCAGAGTTTCGTCAACAAGAAAGGAAGGACCCAGTAGAGCTTTAAGAGGGTTGCAGGTGTTTTGGCGGTATTAGCACCCGTGATTGCTGACCTGATTAGTTGGGAGGGGTTGGAACTGCAATATTTCTCTAATCTCATGAAGCAGTTGGTGGCCAACACTTTGTCCGGAGGACAAAAAGTAGGCCGGAAAATTATCCCCGTGCACTGCTTGATTAAATAGAGAAATAAATAACTTGGTTAGGGCCAGTAATTAGTTTTTTCTGAGGAAAGGAAAGTCAGGGTTATCCTATTAAAAAGGAGAAAGAATCGGTTAAGGATCCGCCTCGCAAAAGAAGCTGGGGACATGCTTTGGATTCAAGTCTGGGAAGCCACCATAAAGGGCCAAGCAAGGCGCTTTTGGGCATTAGTGGGTGAGGGCTGCGGGTCGAGAATTCCCCCCCCCCGCCGCGATCAGAGAAGCCCGCTGGTCTGAATTTATTGCCTCCCTATATGCCTCAAATCGGGTCATTCCATTTCGGCCCCAGAAAATTCCGGAACATATACTCTTCTTCCGCCGTCAATAAAAGAGATTGACTGTGCTAAGGCTGAATGTCAGGCAAGCGGTTTGGGGGCCCTCTGTACAGCCACAGGGAAAAGGCAATTCTCACATCTTTTATCTGCATATCGAGTCATAATTCCTGCATCCCTGCTATACGGGGTGGAACTCATAGATATTGCTAAATGGGGGTTCTTGAATCAGTCAGAAGGAAAAATTCTTAGAAAATTATTGTCTGTTCACACAGCAGCCTCAGTGGCGGCCTTAAGGTTGGAAATGGGGCTTATAAGTGTGCATGTTCAAGGATTAGCGGAGGTTATTCGGTTGGCCGCTTCAATTCTAAAAAGCGAGGAAAATACCATAAGATCAATATTAATGTAAAAACTCTTCTTAGTCACTTGCAAGGTCAAACACGCCTTTCGTAAGAACTTCTCCAATGCCCTCGACGGGTTGGAGCTGGACCATAGCTAGGTCCTGGAACTTTCTCCTTTACATTTAAGAGTGATTTTGAAGAAAGCAACGTGGGCTTTGAGCTTCCACCTAGACCTGGAGTACTGTAAAAAAAAAAGTTAGTTTGTTAACATAGTCAACACTTTAGTAATAACAAAATCACAACTTTACCTCACTTGGAATATTCCTCATAGTGTTAGACGCTTTTGGATGCTACTTCGCCAGGGATTGCTCCCTCTGAACACACTACTGGCGAAATGGCACAGAACAACTAAAGAGTGTAACTTTTGCCTGGCAGAATCTCAAGACTTAGTCCACATATTATTTGTCTGTCCATGTCTTGCTCCATTTTGGCGTAAATGTCTAAAATCAATCTGTCTTCAGCTCTTTCTGTTGTCGGTGCCCGAATTCCTCCGAGCTCTGTATGATCCTCCCAACGAAAGATTTTTTTTAAAAACATTTAATTTTTTCAAATGTTTTTTAAACTTTTTTTAAGAGCACTTGTCGATAGGCGAGTTGGGTGGCAAGGTCTAATAATATGACTACAGATTCCACAAGCCTATAATATTATTTTTACTTTGGGGCTTAGAATGTAAGGCCCCTCTCGATATAACGCGAAATGAAGACTTGAGTTTGGCCCTTGAAAATGTTGTTTTTTGCACATGTATTTATTATCAATTTTATGGTTAGAGAGGTTCGGTTTTAAGTTAGTCGGACCTGGAATTTTAGGTATTCCTACCTATTTTACATGTTGTGATCTAGCCATATTCTGGCACTTTACTCCTTGCAGCTATATATAGTGGGGATTGTTTTTAATGACTTAATATTTTCGTATCTTTTGTAATTTTAACTGCACTGTTATTCTTTCTTTTTATTTTTTCACCTTTCGTACTCTTTATATGAGTATTGAGCATGTATTTATAAGGTGTTTTGACACAATTTTATTGTATACATTTCTTTTTTGTATCCAAATTGATTTTAGGTGTAACTAGCAATTGTGACTAATGTACGGTGGCAGTATTCATTTTCATGTGGACCTCAGATGAATTTCAAATCATAAATAAAATAAAATTGAATTGAATTGAAACTGAAATTACAAGCATGTTCTCCTCATTTTGGGTTCGTTTAAAGTGATTTTCGATGTTTGCATGTATATAACTGGCCAGCCGATTGCTGGTGAACAGTGAGCTCATCTTCCTTGTCACATATTCCTCACAGCAGCGGGATCGCTGTCGCTTTTACGTGGTGTAGGAAAGTACCATCTTGCCTGACATGTTACCCCCATTTTCACTGTATGTATGTTTGTTTTTGCCCATGTGTCACTGGGATCCTGCCAGGCAGGACCCCAGTGCCCATAATATATGACCTGTATGTGTTCCCTGTGTGGTGCCTAACTGTATCACTGAGGCTCTGCTAATCAGAACCTCAGTGTTTATGCTCTCTCTGCTTTTCACAATTGTCACTGCAGGCTAGTGACTATTTTCACCAATTCTCATTGGCACACTGGAACACCCTTATAATTCCCTTGTTTATGGTACGTAGGCACCCAGGGTATTGGGGTTCCAGGAGATCCCTATGGGCTGCAGCATTTCTTTTGCCACCCATAGGGAGCTCAGACAATTCTTACACAGGACTGCCACTGCAGCCTGAGTAAAATAACGTCCACGTTATTTCACAGCCATTTTTCACTGCACAAAAGTAACTTATAAGTCACCTATATGTCTAACCCTCACTTGGTGAAGGTTAGGTGCCAAGTTACTTAGTGTGTGGGCATCCTGGCACTAGCCAAGGTGCCCCCACATTGTTCATGGCAAATTCCCCGGACTTTGTGAGTGCGGGGACACCATTACACACATGCACTACATATAGGTCACTACCTATATGTAGCGTCACAATGGTAACTCCGAACATGGCCATGTAACATGTCTAGGATCATGGAATTGTCACCCCAATACCATTCTAGTATTGGGGGGACAATTCCATGCATCCCCGGGTCTCTAGCACAGAACACGGGTACTGCCAAACTGCCTTTCCTGGGGCTCCACTGCAGCTGCTGCCAACACCTCAGACAGGTTTCTGCCCCCCTGGGGTCTGGGCAGCCCAGTCCCAGGAAGGCAGAACAAAGGATTTCCTCTGAGAGAGGGTGTTACACCCTCTCCCTTTGGAAATAGGTGTGAAAGGCTGGGGAGGAGTAGACTCCCCCAGCCTCTGGAAATGCTTTGATGGGCACAGATGGTGCCCATCTCTGCATAAGCCAGTCTACATAGGTTCAGGGATCCCACAGCCCTGCTCTGGCATGAAACTGGACAAAGGAAAGGGGAGTGACGACTCCCCTGACCTGCACCTCCCAAGGGAAATGCCCAGAGCTCCTCCAGTGTGTCCCAGACCTCTGCCATCTTGGATTCAGAGGTGTTGGGGCACAATGGACAAATCTGAGTGTCCGGTGCCAGCAGGTGACTAAACAGACCCCTCCTGATAGGTACTTACTATAGGAAAGTACCATCTTGCCTGGCATGTTACCCCCATATTTCACTGTATATATGTTGTTTTAGTCTATGTGTCACTGGGACCCTGCCAGGCAGGGCCCCAGTGCTCATAAGTATGTGCCCTGTATGTGTTCCCGCTTTGATGCCTAACTGTCTCACTGAGGCTCTGCTAACCAGAACCTCAGTGGTTATGCTCTTTCTGCTTCCCAAATTTGTCACTAACAGGCTAGTGACTAAATTTACCAATTCACATTGGCATACTGGTACACCTATATGATTCCCTTGTATATGGTACTGAGGTACCCAGGGTATTGGGGTTCCAGGAGATCCCTATGGGCTGCAGCATTTCTTTTGCCACCCATAGGGAGCTCTGACAATTCTTACAATGGCCTGCCAGTGCAGCCTGAGTGAAATAACGTCCACGTTATTTCACAGCCATTTACCACTGCACTTAAGTAACTTATAAGTCACCTATATGTCTAACCTTCACCTGGTGAAGGTTGGGTGCAAAGTTACTTAGTGTGTGGGCACCCTGGCACTAGCCAAGGTGCCCCCACATCGTTCAGGGCAAATTTCCCAGACTTTGTGAGTACGGGGACACCATTACAGGCGTGCACTATACATAGGTCACTACCTATTTATAGCATCACAAATGAAACGCAGGAACCAGAAGACTGCAACACTGGTCCTCTGGGTCCCCTCTCATCCTGACGAGCGTGGTCCCTGGAACACAGCAACTCTGTCCAAGTGACTCCCACAGTCCAGTGACTCTTCAGTACAAGTTTGGTGGACGTAAGTCCTTGCCTCCCCACGCTAGACTGCAAACCTGTGTACTGTGTGATTTGCAGCTGCTCCGGCTCCTGTGCACTCTTCCAGGATTTCCTTTGTGCAAAGCCAAGCCTGGGTCCCCGACACTCCTTCCTGCAGTGCACAACCTTCTGAGTTGTCCTACGGCGTTGTGGGACTCCCTTTTGTGACTTCATGTAGACTCCAGTTCACTCTTCTTCTAAGTGCCTGTTAGGGTACTTTTGCAGGTGCTGCCTGCTTCTGTGAGGGCCCCCTGAGTTGATGGGCGTTCCCTCTGTCTCCTCCTCCAAGTGGCAACATCCTTGTCCCTCCTGGCCCACAGCAGCACCCAAAAACCTCCACCATGACCCTTGCAGCTAGCAAGGCTTGTTTGCAGTCTTTCTGTGTGGGAACACCTCTGTAAGCTTCACCGCAACGTGGGACATCCGTCTTCCAAAGGAGAAGTTCCTAGTCCGTTTCCTTCTTGCAGAACTCCAAGCTTCTTCCAACCAGTGGCAGCTTCCTTGCACCTTCAGCTGTCATTTCCTGGGCTCCTGCCCAGTCTCTACACTTTCGCGACTATTGGACTTGGTCCCCTTGTCTTACAGGTACTCAGGTCTGGAAATCCACTGTTGTTGCATTGCTGGTATTTGTTCTTCCTGCAGAATCCCCCTATCACGACTTCTGTGCTCTCTGGGGTAGTAGGTGCACTTTACACCTACCTTTCAGGGTCTTGGGGTGGGGTATTTTTCTAACCCTCACTGTTTTCTTACAGTCCCAGCGACCCTCTACAAGCTCACATAGGTTTGGGGTCCATTTGTGGTTCGCATTCCACTTTTAGAGTATATGGTTTGTGTTGCCCCTATACCTATGTGCTCCCATTGCAACCTATTGTGATTCTACACTGTTTGCATTACTTTTCTTGCTATTACTTATCTAACTTTGGTTTGTGTACACATAACTTGTGTATATATATTATCCTCATACTGAGGGTACTCACTGAGAACTTTTGGCATACTGTCATAAAAATAAAGTACCTTTATTTTTAGTAACTCTGTGTATTGTGTTTTCTTATGATATTGTGCATATGATATAAGTGGTATAGTAGGAGCTTTACATGTCTCCTAGTTCAGCCTAAGCTGCTTTGCCATAGCTACCTTCTATCAGCCTAAGCTGCTAGAAACACCTCTTCTACACTAATAAGGGATAACTGGACCTGGCACAAGGTGTAAGTACCTCTGGTACCCACTACAAGCCAGGCCAGCCTCCTACATTGGTTGTGCAGCGGTGGGATAAGTACTTGTAACTACTTACCACATTGTCATTGTGTACTTTTCATAAGAGAATCTTATACAAAACAGTTCAGTGTATGCATACCTAACCCCCCAAAAAAATTGCTTTTCTTCTTTAAAAACATTTTACAAATTTCTGAAAAGTTTCTCTAAACTTCTTAAAGTTTTCTCTGTTCTTTGAAAAAGTTCTAAAACTTTTTCTTCCTTCTCACTATCTCTAAACCTTTTCTGCTATCATGTCTGTGGTATATTCAGCTCTTAAAATGGTCAATACAACTTATGACAATATGAATTACAAGAGCCTAAGGAGTCTCTGCTTAGATAGAGGTTTAGTGATAGGAAAGAACCCTACAAAAGAGTTTCTATTTAACATGCTTATTGTAAATGATGAGTCCGAAACAGGCACATCAGATGAGAGGTTAATAGAAGGTTCCCATTCTGACTCAGGAGAACACCTTGAGGGAGGTGGGGAGGGTTCTGAACAGGATCTGCCCCCTAGCAGGACACCCAGTCATGTTGGTAGTAATGGAGGGTCCCATCACAGTAGGGCATCCTTTATTCCTAGAGGCCAAGTTACCAGGGTCCAGACAGTTAGGGACAGATCCCCCTCTGTAGTTTCCAACTTATCTTCTGTGTCCAAGCATTCCCAACCCACCCACCCTGAGGATAACTTGTTAGAAAGGGAACTCAAAAGGTTGAGGGTTGAAGAGACCAGACTGAAGCTTAAACAGCACCAGCTGGCCTTAGATAGGGAAAGACTAGACCTGTAGAAGGAAAGACAGAGGTTGGGGGTTAGGACCCCATGGTGGCAGCAGCAGTATTCCTGATAGTAATCCTGTGAGAGAGCATGATTCCAGGAATCTGCACAATATAGTCCCCCCTTACAAGGAGGGGAAGACATCAACAAGTGGTTTGCTGCATTTGAGAGGGCCTGTATGGTACAGGGGGTCCCTCAAAGGCAGTGGGCTGCTATTTTGTGGCTATCTTTCACTGGAAAGGGTAGGGATAGGCTCCTTACTGTTAGAGAAAGTGAAGCTAACAATTTTACAGTTTTGAAGGATGCACTCTTGGATGGATTTGGTTTAACCACTGAACAATACAGGATTAAGGGCCAGGGGCCAGATGTAGCAAAGTTTTGCGAGTCGCAAACGGGCCGAATCGCTATTTGCGACAGTGCAAAATCGGAAATGGGATGCAAAAAGCCCATTTCCGACTTGCAAAAAGCGATGGGACCCGTTTGCGACTCTCATCCGTTGCGACCCCATTTTGCGACCCGCAAATACCAAGTCGCAATTTGCGAGTCGCAAACCTTATGCAATTGCAACTCGCAAATTGCGACTAGTCGCAAAAAGCCCAGTTTGCATGTCCCATTTACCACTAACTCAGAGCAGGTGGTAACCATTATCAAAGTATAAAAGGAGACCCAGAAGGCATCTGGGTTACACGAGATGGCGGAGATATACCTGATAGCAGTGAGAAGGAGAGTCCACGCAGCCCAGCAGAGGAGGAGGGGCCACAGACAGGAGAAGATATATAGAACAAGGCAGACTCTTTTTCAGCAAACTGAGGAAGAGATCTATGACAAATACCGCCTTAGCAGCGCAGCCATACTAGAATTAATAGATTTACTCAAACCACAGCTAGAACACCAGACTCTGCGTGGCTGCGCCATCCCTACGCATGTGCAAGTGCTATGCTCACTGCACCTCTTGGCCTCAGGGAGCTATCAGGGGGTCATTGCTGTGGCAGGTGGGGTATCCCAAAGTGCAGTGTCAAGGTTCCTTAGGGCCTTCCCAGATGCCTTAGTCACGCACATGTCCCACTTCATATACTTACCAAGGAATGAGGCAGAAATGAACAGCACCAAGCTGGACTTTTACCGCATTGCCCACTTTCCCCATGTCATAGGGTGTGTAGATGGGACACACATTCAAATATGCCCCCCTGCTAGCCTAGAACACCTTTTCCGCAACAGAAAGTGTACCCACTCACTCAATATTCAGGTTGTTTGTGACGCCCATTATGTCATCACGGACATTGTAGCTAAGTTTCCAGGCAGTACCCATGACTCATACATTTTTAGGCATAGTGGGATACATCAACGCCTGGAACGTGGGGAATTCGGAGATGGTTACCTCCTAGGTAGAGCCACAGACACTTGCAGACATACACACAGGTCACTGTGCACGACAATCTGGACTTCCTAACAGTGTACTTTTTGTGCCCAACAGGTGACAGTGCATATGCTCTTAGGCCTTGGATCATGACTCCGTTGTTAACACCCAGCAATGATTCAGAGAGGCAATACAACAGTGCACATAAGAGGACCAGGAACCTCATCGAGCGCACCTTCGGACTCCTGAAGGCAAGATTCAGATGCCTCCACCGCAGTGGAGGTGCCCTCCAATACACCCCCATTACCGCATTCAAAATTGTGGTCGCATGCGCCATCCTCCACAACATAGCCACCCGACGTGGGCTACCTCTCACCCCTGCAGACCCAGATCCTGATGATGAAGAGCAAGAACAACCACATCGCCATCATGGGGATAGGAGTATAGCTAATCAAGGCAGACTGAGACGGGAACACATTGCAACACAATATTTTGGACGGTACGTGTCAACTCCCACCATACTCACCTATTGACCAAAAACTCCATTTGTTAAGTGGAACAAAAATAACTAAAATGTTATTAGTGCATTAATGAAACTATTCACAAGTACTGATTGTCCATGGGCATGAAAATGCTAACCAGGCATGTGGCACATTCACGTCATGTGCCACATTTTATGGTCCGGGGTGATCTCTAAGACCTTCTGCCCCTCCTGCCAGCCTGGCTGGTCCCTGGTGCTTCCGTGGTGCTCTGCCTGCCACTCCTGAGCACCCTGCTGTCAGTGACAGAGACACTGCTCACTGTCGAGCCCTCCTCACTGTCCTGGGGTGTTTCCCCTGTGCCCCTCGACATTTCCCGTGTCTCCATCATTTCTATAATGTGGGTCAGACGTCCCAGGCCCCTAGCCACATCCCCAGCGAAATGGCCCATCTCCACTTGCAGCCCAACTGTCCTCCTCGACAGGCCTGTGGTGTTCATGGCGAGCCTGCCGATGGATGTGGCCATCCTGTCCAGTCTGTGCATGAGCTGACGATCTCTGTGCCGCCCACCCTCGGCCTGGGCCAGTAGTCCTCCCGCCAGTTCCCTCATGGCAAGGGCAAGGTCCCCAGTGTTATTGCAAATTATGTCCATCCTTGTGTTGAGGTGCTGCATGCTGGCATGGTTATTGCGCACGAAGCGGTGCAGCACACCACTAATCCTCCCCAAAATTCTATTTTGTAGGCGCTGACCACGCAGCAGATGTGCCTCACTGGTGCTGGGAGGAAGTAGCCCGGATGCAGACTGCAGCCCTGATGGTATGGACCTGCGACGCCTGCGCAGCGGTGGCTGCCCTGTGCTTCCACCTGTCTCATCCCTGCCTGTTGCTGGGGCAGCCTCTTGTGGAATTGTTGCAGCAGGTGTGGCTACTGCAGGGATGCTGCTGACCGTGCAGGTGGGGGTGCTGGCGGGTCCTGAGGTGTCCTCATGGGCCTGGCTGCTTGGAGTGTTGGTGGTGTCTTGTTGGAGACCTGTGGGACATGGGGAACAGACTGTCAGTGTCTACTATCTATTGCACACTTCATAATAAACATTTGCCTATGAACTGCCTACTTGACTACATTTCCCATAATGCATCATTCTGGCATTTGCTACCCTGAAATGGAGCTATCTTGGTTGTGCATGCCCCTGTGTACATGGTGGGTGGGGGTATGGCATTGATAGGGGTACAGGCATATCACATGGTACTCACCGGTTGATGTGCTGGGCTCTGAGGTGTCCAGATCCCCAAATCCAGACACTGCCTCCTGCTCCAAGGTTTCCTCCACCCTTTCTTCCCGGGGTGTGGGTGGTGGCACAGACGATGGTCCCCCTCCTGTGCCTCTCATCTCCCGGAGCCTTTCAGCCACCCTCTCCTTGGTCCGGGAGCGGAGGTCAAACCACCTTTTCTTTATGTCGTCTATGGTCCTATGGCTCACCCCCAGGGAATTAATCTTGTCCTGTATGTCCTGCCACAGCTGTTTCTTGGTGGCTTCAGGAACATTGAGGGCTGATCTCCCAAACAAGTCATCATAGTGCTGACAGCATTCCTCTGTCAGCACCTCCAGCTCCCTCTCAGAGAATTTCAGCTTTCTCTTCCTTGGTGTTCCCTCCATGGCAGCTGCTGTTTGTCCTGTGTGAAATTCGGCAGTTATAAAAGGGTGTGGTCCTGCCTCCTCCCAGGTGTATTAGTAAACTTCCTGGCTGTGATGTCATCATCATGTGCCAGGAAGTGTTTCCAGAGTGTTCTGGAGTGGTTTCTGGAGTGTTCTGCTGCACCTGTTATCAATTTTCAAGGTAATCGCAATTTGCGACATCTACTCGCTAATTGCGAGTTCGTTTTTTGCACACTCGCAAAAAGCGACCTCGCAATCTGCGGACTCGCACACTGCGTTGCGAGTCCGGGTGCGAGTCGCTATTTCGGCACGTTTTTTTTCCCTGCATTCCAATTTGCGACTCGCATTTTGCGAGTCGCATCAACTCGCAAAATGCGAGTCGCAAATTTTTGTTTTGCTACATCTGGCCCTAAGTTCAGAGGCAGCAGAAAAGAGTCCTCACAAGACTGTGCAGACTTTGTAGACTGTTCAGTGTGAGAAGGTAGCCTCTTTCTAGCCTTGTTACCCCCACTTTTGGCCTGTTTGTGAGTGTATGTCAGGGTGTTTGTCACTGTTTTCACTGTCTCACTGGGATCCTGATAGCCAGGCCTCAGTGCTCATAGTGAAAACACTATGTTTTCAGTATGTTTGTTATGTGTCACTGGGATCCTGCTGGTCAGGACCCCAGTGCTCATAGGTTTGTGGCCTATATGTATGTGTCACTGGGACCCTGTCACACAGGGCCCCAGTGCTCATAGGTGTGCATGTATATGTTCCCTGTGTGGTGCCTAACTGTCTCACTGAGGCTCTGCTAACCAGAACCTCAGTGGTTATGCTCTCTCATTACTTCAAATTGTCACTAACAGGCTAGTGACCAATTTTACCAATTTACATTGGCTTACTGGAACACCCTTATAATTCCCTAGTATATGGTACTGAGGTACCCAGGGTATTGGGGTTCCAGGAGATCCCTATGGGCTGCAGCATTTCTTTTGCCACCCATAGGGAGCTCTGACAATTCTTACACAGGCCTGCCACTGCAGCCTGAGTGAAATAACGTCCATGTTATTTCACAGCCATTTTACACTGCACTTAAGTAACTTATAAGTCACCTATATGTCTAACCTTTACCTGGTAAAGGTTAGGTGCAAAGTTACTTAGTGTGAGGGCACCCTGGCACTAGCCAAGGTGCCCCCACATTGTTCAGAGCCAATTCCCTGAACTTTGTGAGTGCGGGGACACCATTACACGCGTGCACTACATATAGGTCACTACCTATATGTAGCTTCACCATGGTAACTCCGAATATGGCCATGTAACATGTCTATGATCATGGAATTGCCCCCTCTATGCCATCCTGGCATTGTTGGTACAATTCCATGATCCCAGTGGTCTGTAGCACAGACCCTGGTACTGCCAAACTGCCCTTCCTGGGGTTTCACTGCAGCTGCTGCTGCTGCCAACCCCTCAGACAGGCAGCTGCCCTCCTGGGGTCCAGCCAGGCCTGGCCCAGGATGGCAGAACAAAGAACTTCCTCTGAGAGAGGGTGTGACACCCTCTCCCTTTGGAAAATGGTGTGAAGGCAGGGGAGGAGTAGCCTCCCCCAGCCTCTGGAAATGCTTTGTTGGGCACAGATGTGCCCAATTCTGCATAAGCCAGTCTACACCGGTTCAGGGACCCCTTAGCCCCTGCTCTGGCGCGAAACTGGACAAAGGAAAGGGGAGTGACCACTCCCCTGACCTGCACCTCCCCTGGGAGGTGTCCAGAGCTCCTCCAGTGTGCTCCAGACCTCTGCCATCTTGGAAACAGAGGTGCTGCTGGCACACTGGACTGCTCTGAGTGGCCAGTGCCACCAGGTGACGTCAGAGACTCCTGCTGATAGGCTCCTTCAGGTGTTAGTAGCCTTTCCTCTCTCCTAGGTAGCCAAACCCTCTTTTCTGGCTATTTAGGGTCTCTGTCTCTGGGGAAACTTTAGATAACGAATGCATGAGCTCAGCCGAGTTCCTCTGCATCTCCCTCTTCACCTTCTGATAAGGAAACGACCGCTGACCGCGCTGGAAGCCTGCAAACCTGCAACATAGTAGCAAAGACGACTACTGCAACTATGTAACGCTGATCCTGCCGCCTTCTCAACTGTTTTCCTGCTTGTGCATGCTGTGGGGGTAGTCTGCCTCCTCTCTGCACCAGAAGCTCCGAAGAAATCTCCCGTGGGTCGACGGAATCTTCCCCCTGCAACCGCAGGCACCAAAAAGCTGCATTACCT
The DNA here is from genome assembly GCF_031143425.1 of Pleurodeles waltl. Taxonomy (NCBI): domain Eukaryota; kingdom Metazoa; phylum Chordata; class Amphibia; order Caudata; family Salamandridae; genus Pleurodeles; species Pleurodeles waltl. The sequence goes on along the minus strand of NW_027150397.1, from coordinate 1,595,033 downwards.
GTCCCTTGGGTCTCCTCTCAGCACGACGAGCGAGGTCCCTCGAATCCAGCGACACCGTCCAAGTGACCCGCACAGTCCAGTGACTCTTCAGCCCCAGTTTGGTGGAGGTAAGTCCTTGCCTCACCTCGCTGGGCTGCATTGCTGGGAACCGCGACTTTGCAGCTACTCCGGCCCCTGTGCACTTCCGGCAGAAATCCTTCGTGCACAGCCAAGCCTGGGTCCACGGCACTCTAACCTGCATTGCACGACTTTCTAAGTTGGTCTCCGGCGACGTGGAACTCCTTTGTGCAACTTCGGCGAGCACCGTTTCACGCATCCTTGTAGTGCCTGTTTCTGGCACTTTTCCAGATGCTACCTGCTTCAGTGAGGGCTCTTTGTCTTGCTCGACGTCCCCTCTCTCTGCAGGTCTAATTTGCGACCTCCTGGTCCCTCCTGGGCCCCACCAGCGTCCAAAAACGCCAAACGCATGATTTGCGTGTAGCAAGGCTTGTTGGCGTCCATCCGGCGGGAAAACACTTCTGCACGACTCTCCAAGGCGTGGGGGAACCGTCCTCCAAAGGGAAAGTCTCTAGCCCTTGTCGTTCCTGCAGTATTTACAGTTCTTCAGCCTAGTAAGAGCTTCTTTGCACCAACCGCTGGCATTTCTTGGGCATCTGCCCATCTCCGAGTTGCTTGTGACTTTTGGACTTGGTCCCCTTGTTCCACAGGTACCCTCAGTCAGGAATCCATCGTTGTTGCATTGCTGATTTGTGTTTTCCTTGCATTTTCCCTCTAACACGACTATTTTGTCCTTAGGGGAACTTAAGTGCACTTTGCACTCACTTTTCAGGGTCTTGGGGAGGGTTATTTTTCTAACTCTCACTATTTTCTAATAGTCCCAGCGACCCTCTACAAGGTCACAGAGGTTTGGGGTCCATTCGTGGTTCGCATTCCACTTTTGGAGTATATGGTTTGTGTTGCCCCTACCCCTATGTTTCCCCATTGCATCCTATTGTAACTATACATTGTTTGCACTGTTTTCTAAGACTATACTGCATATTTTTGCTATTGTGTATATATATCTTGTGTATATTTCCTATCCTCTCACTGAGGGTACACTCTAAGATACTTTGGCATATTGTCATAAAAATAAAGTACCTTTATTTTTAGTATAACTGTGTATTGTGTTTTCTTATGGTATTGTGCATATGACACTAAGTGGTACTGTAGTAGCTTCACACGTCTCCTAGTTCAGCCTAAGCTGCTCTGCTAAGCTACCATTATCTATCAGCCTAAGCTGCTAGACACCCTATACACTAATAAGGGATAACTGGGCCTGGTGCAAGGTGCAAGTACCCCTTGGTACTCACTACAAGCCAGTCCAGCCTCCTACATTGGTTGTGCAGTGGTGGGATAAGTGCTTGAGACTACTTACCACTCTTGTCATTGTACTTTTCATAAGAGAAAAATATACAAAACAAGGTCAGTGTATATACATATAGCCAAAAAGTTTTGCATTTCCTCTTTTCACTCTTTTCTAAGTGCTGAAAAGTACTTCTAAACTTTCAAAAAGTTCTTAAAAGTTTAAAAAGTTTTTTCTGTCTTTCCAAAAAGTTCTGAAAACTTTTTTTCTTTTTCTATCACTTTAACTCTCTCTAAAAATTGTCTGGCACAGGCCAAAGTGTTGATCTGTCCAAACTTGCATATGACAACCTTAGCTGGAAAAGAGCAAGGAGTCTCTGTATAGAGAGAGGTTTGAGTGTAGGGAAGAATCCTTCCTTAGAACTGTTAATTAATATGCTTAGAGTACAGGATAAGGCCATAAGTGCCCAATCTGTAGAAAAAGTAGCTAATGGTTCTCAATCTGATCCAGGGACTCCCCCAGGAAAAGGTTCAGGAAAGAAACTTCTCAGCCTGCCCATTACTAGACAGTCTAGCATAGTTGGTACAGAGGTTGAATCACACCATACTGATGGTGTGCTCTCACATTATACTGGTAGCCAAGCTGTTAGGGTGCCCTCTGTAAGGGACAGGTCTCCTTCTGTTCATTCCCATCATACCTCTGTATCTAGAAATGTCCCTCCCACCCACCCTGATGACAGATTGTTAGAAAGGGAGCTCAATAGATTGAGAGTGGAACAAACCAGACTGAAGCTCAAGAAGCAACAGCTGGATTTGGATAGACAGTCTTTAGAATTAGAGAAGGAAAGACAGAAGTTGGGTTTAGATACCCATGGTGGCAGCAGCAGTATTCCCCATAGTCATCCTGCAAAAGAGCATGATTCCAGGAATCTGCACAAGATAGTTCCCCCTTATAAGGAGGGGGATGACATTAACAAGTGGTTTGCTGCACTTGAGAGGGCCTGTGTTGTACAGGATGTCCCTCAAAGGCAGTGGGCTGCTATCCTATGGCTATCATTTAGTGGAAAGGGTAGGGATAGACTCCTTACTGTGAAAGAAAGTGATGCCAATAATTTTACAGTTCTTAAGAATGCACTCCTGGATGGTTATGGCTTAACCACTGAACAGTACAGGATAAAGTTCAGAGAGGCCAAAAAGGAGTCTTCACAAGACTGGGTTGATTTCATTGACCAGGCAGTGAAGGCCTTGGAGGGGTGGTTACATGGCAGTAAAGTTACTGATTATGAAAGCCTGTATAACACAATCCTGAGAGAGCATATACTTAATAATTGTGTGTCTGATTTGTTGCACCAGTACCTGGTAGACTCTGATCTGACCTCTCCCCAAGAATTGGGAAAGAAGGCAGACAAATGGGTCAGAACAAGGGTGAACAGAAAAGTTCATACAGGGGGTGACAAAGATGGCAATAAGAAGAAAGATGGTGAAAAATCTCAAGATAAGCATGGGGATAAGGGTAAAACCAAAGATCCCACTTCAAATCTTAAACACTCTTCAGAGGGTGGGGATAAAACAAATTCTTCCTCTTCTTCCCAACCTGCACACATTAAAAAGCCTTGGTGCTTTGTGTGTAAAAATAGAGGCCATAGGCCAGGGGATAAGTCCTGTCCAGGTAAACCCCCTGAGCCTACCACCACTAATACATCAAGCTCTAGTGCCCCTAGCAGTAGTGGTACTAGTGGTGGGACTGCTGGCAACAGTCAAGCAAAGGGTGTAGTTGGGTTCACTTATGGGTCCATAGTGGAAACTGATGTAATCAGTCCCAAGACAGTTTCTGTCACACCTAGTGGCATTGGCCTTGCCACACTGGCTGCTTGTCCCCTTACAATGGATAAGTACAGGCAGACAGTTTCAATAAATGGTGTTGAGGCCTTGGCCTACAGGGACACAGGTGCCAGTTTCACTTTGGTGACTGAAAACCTAGTGCCTCCTGAACAACACATCATTGGACAACAGTATAAGATTATTGATGTCCATAACTCCACTAAGTTTCTTCCCTTAGCTATAATTCAGTTTAGTTGGGGTGGAGTTACTGGCCCTAAGCAGGTGGTGGTATCACCTAGCTTACCTGTAGACTGTCTCTTAGGTAATGACCTAGAGGCCTCAGGTTGGGCTGATGTAGAGTTTTATGCCCATGCAGCCATGCTGGGCATCCCTGAGGAATTGTTCCCTCTCATTTCAAGTGAAATGAAAAAGCAAAGGAGAGAAGGCCTGAAAACTCAGGATCCCTCTCCATCAACAGGTAAAAAGGGTATCACAGTATCCCCTAACCACCCTACCAGTCGGGATACTATTCCTGTGGTGGGAGAAATCTCTCCTGGGGTGGCACCTGTTCCAAGGGAATCATCAGCTGGCAAAGCTGGACTCCCTGAGGTGGAAGTACCTCTCTGTGGGATAACTAACAATGGTGAGAAAAACAGCACCATTTTAGTTAACATGGAGCATCCCTCCAACCCTCCCAGAGAAACTTTAGTGCAGAAACCCTGCACTACCTCACAACACTTAGGACAGCATCCCTGCCCTAGTGTGGAGCTCATAGGACAGCATCCCTGCCCTGCTCCAACTCAAGAGAAACAGCATCCCTGTTCTCTCTTCCAGCCAGATGGACAAAGTTTTTGCCCAGCTATGGCTTTTCTGAGACAGCATCCCTGTCTGGCATTTCCATCACTACAAATAGGTTCAGTGGACAATTCCCACTGCTCTAAACTAAAACTTACTGATAGAAACTCTGAAAATACATCTTCACATTGTTGCTTAGCTAAAAAACTTCAAACAGGGTGGTTTACATCCCCACAGGGAAGTAACCATATAGTGGATGATAAAGGGAGTAACCAGTCTATTGCAGAGCTACTCTCTACTGATCACCACTTAGACAATAAAGTCTCAACTGGCCAAGGTTAGCCTTATTGTCCGTCGTTTGGGGGGGGGGGTTGTGTGAGAAGGTAGCCTCTTTCTAGCCTTGTTACCCCCACTTTTGGCCTGTTTGTGAGTGTATGTCAGGGTGTTTGTCACTGTTTTCACTGTCTCACTGGGATCCTGATAGCCAGGCCTCAGTGCTCATAGTGAAAACACTATGTTTTCAGTATGTTTGTTATGTGTCACTGGGATCCTGCTGGTCAGGACCCCAGTGCTCATAGGTTTGTGGCCTATATGTATGTGTCACTGGGACCCTGTCACACAGGGCCCCAGTGCTCATAGGTGTGCATGTATATGTTCCCTGTGTGGTGCCTAACTGTCTCACTGAGGCTCTGCTAACCAGAACCTCAGTGGTTATGCTCTCTCATTACTTCAAATTGTCACTAACAGGCTAGTGACCAATTTTACCAATTTACATTGGCTTACTGGAACACCCTTATAATTCCCTAGTATATGGTACTGAGGTACCCAGGGTATTGGGGTTCCAGGAGATCCCTATGGGCTGCAGCATTTCTTTTGCCACCCATAGGGAGCTCTGACAATTCTTACACAGGCCTGCCACTGCAGCCTGAGTGAAATAACGTCCACGTTATTTCACAGCCATTTTACACTGCACTTAAGTAACTTATAAGTCACCTATATGTCTAACCTTTACCTGGTAAAGGTTAGGTGCAAAGTTACTTAGTGTGAGGGCACCCTGGCACTAGCCAAGGTGCCCCCACATTGTTCAGAGCCAATTCCCTGAACTTTGTGAGTGCGGGGACACCATTACACGCGTGCACTACATATAGGTCACTACCTATATGTAGCTTCACCATGGTAACTCCGAATATGGCCATGTAACATGTCTATGATCATGGAATTGCCCCCTCTATGCCATCCTGGCATTTTTGGTACAATTCCATGATCCCAGTGGTCTGTAGCACAGACCCTGGTACTGCCAAACTGCCCTTCCTGGGGTTTCACTGCAGCTGCTGCTGCTGCCAACCCCTCAGACAGGCAGCTGCCCTCCTGGGGTCCAGCCAGGCCTGGCCCAGGATGGCAGAACAAAGAACTTCCTCTGAGAGAGGGTGTGACACACTCTCCCTTTGGAAAATGGTGTGAAGGCAGGGGAGGAGTAGCCTCCCCCAGCCTCTGGAAATGCTTTGTTGGGCACAGATGTGCCCAATTCTGCATAAGCCAGTCTACACCGGTTCAGGGACCCCTTAGCCCCTGCTCTGGCGCGAAACTGGACAAAGGAAAGGGGAGTGACCACTCCCCTGACCTGCACCTCCCCTGGGAGGTGTCCAGAGCTCCTCCAGTGTGCTCCAGACCTCTGCCATCTTGGAAACAGAGGTGCTGCTGGCACACTGGACTGCTCTGAGTGGCCAGTGCCACCAGGTGACGTCAGAGACTCCTGCTGATAGGCTCCTTCAGGTGTTAGTAGCCTTTCCTCTCTCCTAGGTAGCCAAACCCTCTTTTCTGGCTATTTAGGGTCTCTGTCTCTGGGGAAACTTTAGATAAGGAATGCATGAGCTCAGCCGAGTTCCTCTGCATCTCCCTCTTCACCTTCTGATAAGGAAACGACCGCTGACCGCGCTGGAAGCCTGCAAACCTGCAACATAGTAGCAAAGACGACTACTGCAACTCTGTAACGCTGATCCTGCCGCCTTCTCAACTGTTTTCCTGCTTGTGCATGCTGTGGGGGTAGTCTGCCTCCTCTCTGCACCAGAAGCTCCGAAGAAATCTCCTGTGGGTCGACGGAATCTTCCCCCTGCAACCGCAGGCACCAAAAAGCTGCATTACCGGTCCCTTGGGTCTCCTCTCAGCACGACGAGCGAGGTCCCTCGAATCCAGCGACACCGTCCAAGTGACCCCCACAGTCCAGTGACTCTTCAGCCCCAGTTTGGTGGAGGTAAGTCCTTGCCTCACCTCGCTGGGCTGCATTGCTGGGAACCGCGACTTTGCAAGCTACTGCGGCCCCTGTGCACTTCCGGCAGAAATCCTTCGTGCACAGCCAAGCCTGGGTCCACGGCACTCTAACCTGCATTGCACGACTTTCTAAGTTGGTCTCCGGCGACGTGGGACTCCTTTGTGCAACTTCGGCGAGCACCGTTTCACGCATCCTCGTAGTGCCTATTTCTGGCACTTTTCCGGGTGCTACCTGCTTCAGTGAGGGCTCTTTGTCTTGCTCGACGTCCCCTCTCTCTGCAGGTCCAATTTGCGACCTCCTGGTCCCTCCTGGGCCCCAGCAGCGTCCAAAAACGCCAAACGCACGATTTGCGTGTAGCAAGGCTTGTTGGCGTCCATCCGGCGGGAAAACACTTCTGCACGACTCTCCAAGGCGTGGGAGATCCATCCTCCAAAGGGAAAGTCTCTAGCCCTTGTCGTTCCTGCAGTATTCACAGTTCTTCAGCCTAGTAAGAGCTTCTTTGCACCAACCGCTGACATTTCTTGGGCATCTGCCCATCTCCGAGTTGCTTGTGACTTTTGGACTTGGTCCCCTTGTTCCACAGGTACCCTCAGTCAGGAATCCATCGTTGTTGCATTGCTGATTTGTGTTTTCCTTGCATTTTCCCTCTAACACGACTATTTTGTCCTTAGGGGAACTTTAGTGCACTTTGCACTCACTTTTCAGGGTCTTGGGGAGGGTTATTTTTCTAACTCTCACTATTTTCTAATAGTCCCAGCGACCCTCTACAAGGTCACAGAGGTTTGGGGTCCATTCGTGGTTCGCATTCCACTTTTGGAGTATATGGTTTGTGTTGCCCCTACCCCTATGTTTCCCCATTGCATCCTATTGTAACTATACATTGTTTGCACTGTTTTCTAAGACTATACTGCATATTTTTGCTATTGTGTATATATATCTTGTGTATATTTCCTATCCTCTCACTGAGGGTACACTCTAAGATACTTTGGCATATTGTCATAAAAATAAAGTACCTTTATTTTTAGTATAACTGTGTATTGTGTTTTCTTATGGTATTGTGCATATGACACTAAGTGGTACTGTAGTAGCTTCACACGTCTCCTAGTTCAGCCTAAGCTGCTCTGCTAAGCTACCATTATCTATCAGCCTAAGCTGCTAGACACCCTATACACTAATAAGGGATAACTGGGCCTGGTGCAAGGTGCAAGTACCCCTTGGTACTCACTACAAGCCAGTCCAGCCTCCTACATTCAGTGAAGGCCTTGGAGGGGTGGTTACATGGCAGTAAAGTATCTGACTATGAAAGCCTGTATAATCTTATTCTGAGAGAGAATATTCTGAATAACAGTGTGTCTGACTTGTTACACCAATATCTAGTGGACTCGGATCTGACCTCTCCCCAGGAATTGGGAAAGAAGGCAGACAAGTGGGTCAGAACAAGAGTGAACAGAAAAGTTCATACAGGGGGTGACAAGGATGGCAAGAAGAAGGATGGTAAGTCTTCTAACAAGGGTGGGGACAAAAGTAAAACTGAGTCTTTTGAGGCCCACAAAAGTCCTCTGGTAGGGGTGGTGGGTCCAAATCCTCTTCCAATAATCAACCTAAAAAGCCTTGGTGTTATTTGTGTAAAGTCAAAGGCCATTGGACAACTGACTCCAGTTGTCCAAAGAAAAACACAAAACCTCCCACTACCACAACCCCTGCTGCAAATTCTAGTGCCCCTAGTAATAGCAGTGGTGTTGGGAGCAAACCTACAAATAGCCAACCCAAGGGTGTAGCTGGGCTCACTATTGGCAATATAGTTGGGGTTGGTCTTGTTAGGGAGACCACAGAGGCTGTGTTAGTCTCTGAAGGTGCTATTGATTTGGCCACCTTGGTTGCTTGTCCCCTTAATATGGATAAGTACAAGCAACTTCCCCTAATAAATGGTGTTGAGGTTCAGGCTACAGGGACACAGGGGCCAGTGTTACCATGGTGATAGAGAAACTGGTCCACCCTGAACAACACCTGCTTGGTCAGCAGTACTAAGTGACAGACGCTCATAACAACACTCTTAGCCACCCCATGGCTGTTGTGAATCTCAACGGGGGGGGGGTTACTGGTCCAAAGAAAGTTGTGGTTGCCTCAGATTTACCTATAGACTGTCTACTAGGAAATGATTTAGCGACATCAGCTTGGGCAGAAGTGGAGTGGAGGCTCATGCAGCAATGCTGGGCATTCCTGGGCATGTTTTTGCTTTACAAGGGCTCAGGCCAAAAAGCAAAAAGGACAGGGTAGCTTGGATCCTGGAACAATGGACCAAGTGCTCCCTAAAGCTAGGGGTTGCAAGGGTAAATCCTACCCACTATCCCTCCCTCTACATATGATTCTCCTACTCAAGAAGAATTTCCTCCCTGTGCAGAGCCTTCATCAGATGAGCTGGCAGCAGACACTGCTGAGCTTTTGGGTGGAGGGGGGCCTGCCAGGGAAGAGCTGAGTGTGGCACAGCAAACCTGTCCCACATTAGAGGGTCTCAGACAGCAAGTTGTCAAGCAGCAAAATGGGGATGTCAGTGACTCACATAGAGTTTACTGGGAGGACAACCTATTATACACCGAGGCAAGGGACCCAAAACCTGGAGCAGCCAGGAGATTGGTCATTCCCCTGCAGTACAGAGAGTTCCTCCTAACTCTGGCACACAACATTCCCTTGGCTGGACATTTGGGTCAGATTAAAACATGGGAAAGGCTTGTCCCCCTGTTTCACTGGCCTAGGATGTCAGAGGACACAAAGGTTAAGGTTTTTTGTAAATCCTGCGTGACCTGCCAAACCAGTGGCAAAACTGGTGGCACTCCAAAGGCTCCCCTTATTCCACTGCCTGTGGTTGGGGTTTGTAGGAGGCTGGACTGGCTTGTAGTGAGTACCAAGGGGTACTTGCACCTTGCACCAGGCCCAGTTATCCCTTATTAGTGTATAGGGTGTCTAGCAGCTTAGGCTGATAGATAATGGTAGCTTAGCAGAGCAGCTTAGGCTGAACTAGGAGGCGTGTGAAGCTACTACAGTACCACTTAGTGTCATATGCACAATATCATAAGAAAACACAATACACAGTTATACTAAAAATAAAGGTACTTTATTTTTATGACAATATGCCAAAGTATCTTAGAGTGTACCCTCAGTGAGAGGATAGGAAATATACACAAGATATATATACACAATAGCAAAAATATGCAGTATAGTCTTAGAAAACAGTGCAAACAATGTATAGTTACAATAGGATGCATTGGGGAAACATAGGGATAGGGGCAACACAAACCATATACTCCAAAAGTGGAATGCGAACCACGAATGGACCCCAAACCTATGTGACCTTGTAGAGGGTCGCTGGGACTATTAGAAAATAGTGAGAGTTAGAAAAATAACCCTCCCCAAGACCCTGAAAAGTGAGTGCAAAGTGCACTAAAGTTCCCCTAAGGACAAAATAGTCGTGTTAGAGGAATAATGCAGGAAAGACACAAACCAGCAATGCATCAACTGTGGATTTACAATCTAGGGTAGCTGTGGAACAAGGGGACCAAGTCCAAAAGTCACAAGCAACTCGGAGATGGGCAGATGCCCAGGAAATGCCAGCTGCGGGTGCAAGGAAGCTTCGACTGGACAGAAGAAGCTGAGTTTTCTGCAGGAACAAAAAGGGATAGAGACTTCCCCTTTGGTGGACAGATCCCTCTTGCCTAGGAGAGTCGTGCAGAAGTGTTTTCCCACCAGAAGTACGCCAACAAGCCTTGCTAGATGCAAATCGTGCGTTTGGCGTTTTTGGACGCTGCTGGGGCCCAGAAGGAACCAGGAGGTCGCAAATTGGACCTGAAGAGAGAGGGGACGTCGAGCAAGACAAAGAGCCCTCACTGAAGCAGGTAGCACCTAGAGAAGTGCCAGAAACAGGCACTAAGAGGATGCGTGAAACGGTGCTCGCCGAAGTTGCACAAAGGAGTCCCACGTCGCCGGAGACCAACTTAGAAAGTCGTGCAATGCAGGTTAGAGTGCCGTGGACCCAGGCTTGGCTGTGCACAAAGGATTTCCGCCGGAAGTGCACAGGGGCCGGAGTAGCTGCAAAGTCGCAGTTCCCAGCAATGCAGCCCAGTGAGGTGAGGCAAGGACTTACCTCCACCAAACTTGGGCTGAAGAGTCACTGGACTGTGGGGGTCACTTGGACAGAGTCGCTGGATTCGAGGGACCTCGCTCGTCGTGCTGAGAGGAGACCCAAGGGACTGGTGATGCAGCTTTTTGGTGCCTGCGGTTGCAGGGGGAAGATTCCGTCGACCCACAGGAGATTTCTTCGGAGCTTCTGGTGCAGAGAGAAGGCAGACTACCCCCACAGCATGCACAAGCAGGAAAACAGTCGAGAAGGCGGCAGGATCAGCGTTACAGAGTTGCAGTAGTCGTCTTTGCTACTATGTTGCAGGTTTGCAGGCTTCCAGCGCGGTCAGCGGTCGATTCCTTATCAGAAGGTGAAGAGAGAGATGCAGAGGAACTCGGCTGAGCTCATGCATTCGTTATCTAAAGTTTCCCCAGAGACAGAGACCCTAAATAGCCAGAAAAGAGGGTTTGGCTACTTAGGAGAGAGGATAGGCTACTAACACCTGAAGGAGCCTATCAGCAGGAGTCTCTTACGTCACCTGGTGGCACTGGCCACTCAGAGCAGACCAGTGTGCCAGCAGCACCTCTGTTTCCAAGATGGCAGAGGTCTGGAGCACACTGGAGGAGCTCTGGACACCTCCCAGGGGAGGTGCAGGTCAGGGGAGTGGTCACTCCCCTTTCCTTTGTCCAGTTTTGTGCCAGAGCAGGGGCTAAGGGGTCCCTGAACCGGTGTAGACTGGCTTATGCAGAATTGGGCACATCTGTGCCCAACAAAGCATTTCCAGAGGCTGGGGGAGGCTACTCCTCCCCTGCCTTCACACCATTTTCCAAAGGGAGAGGGTGTCACACCCTCTCTCAGAGGAAGTTCTTTGTTCTGCCATCCTGGGCCAGGCCTGGCTGGACCCCAGGAGGGCAGCTGCCTGTCTGAGGGGTTGGCAGCAGCAGCAGCTGCAGTGAAACCCCAGGAAGGGCAGTTTGGCAGTACCAGGGTCTGTGCTACAGACCACTGGGATCATGGGATTGTGCCAACTATGCCAGGATGGCATAGAGGGGGCAATTCCATGATCATAGACATGTTACATGGCCATATTCGGAGTTACCATGGTGAAGCTACATATAGGTAGTGACCTATATGTAGTGCACACGTGTAATGGTGTCCCCAAACTCACAAAGTTCAGGGAATTGGCTCTGAACAATGTGGGGGCACCTTGGCTAGTGCCAGGGTGCCCTCACACTAAGTAACTTTGCACCTAACCTTTACCAGGTAAAGGTTAGACATATAGGTGACTTATAAGTTACTTAAGTGCAGTGTAAAATGGCTGTGAAATAACGTGGAGGTTATTTCACTCAGGCTGCAGTGGCAGGCCTGTGTAAGAATTGTCAGAGCTCCCTATGGGTGGCAAAAGAAATGCTGCAGCCCATAGGGATCTCCTGGAACCCCAATACCCTGGGTACCTCAGTACCATATACTAGGGAATTATAAGGGTGTTCCAGTAAGCCAATGTAAATTGGTAAAAATGGTCACTAGCCTGTCAGTGACAATTTGTAAAGAAATGAGAGAGCATAACCACTGAGGTTCTGATTAGCAGAGCCTCAGTGAGACAGTTAGGCACCACACAGGGAACATATACATGCACACCTATGAGCACTGGGGCCCTGTGTGACAGGGTCCCAGTGACACATACATATAGGCCACAAACCTATGAGCACTGGGGTCCTGACCAGCAGGATCCCAGTGACACATAACAACCATACTGAAAACATAGTGTTTTCACTATGAGCACTGAGGCCTGGTTATCAGGATCCCAGTGAGACAGTGAAAACAGTGACAAACACCCTGACATACACTCACAAACAGGCCAAAAGTGGGGGTAACAAGGCTAGAAAGAGGCTACCTTCTCACAGGGTTCCCTTTGAAAGGGTAGGGGTTGACATAGTTGGCCCCCATGACCCTCCTACTGCTTCAGGCAATAGGTTTATCTTGGTGGTAGTGGACCATGCCACAAGATACCCTGAAGCAATTCCTCTAAGGACCACTACAGCACCTGCAGTGGCAAAAGCCATCCTCGGAATATTTTCCAGGGTGGGTTTCCCAAAAGAGGTAGTATCAGACAGGGGTAGCAACTTTATGTCTGCATACTTGAAGGCCATGTGGAAGGAATGTGGTGTAACATACAAATTCACCACACCTTATCATCCACAAACAAATGGACTGGTAGAGAGGTTTAATAAAACTCTCAAAGGAATGATAATGGGACTCCCTGAAAAACTCAGGCGGAGATGGGATGTCCTGATACCTTGCCTACTTTTTGCTTACAGGGAGGTACTCCAGAAAGGAGTGGGCTTCAGCCCCTTTGAACTCCTATTTGGACACCCAGTAAGAGGTCCCCTAACACTTGTGAAGGAGGGTTGGGAACAAACTTTAAAAGCTCCCAAGCATGACATAGTGGACTATGTACTCTGCCTAAGATCCAGAATGGCTGAGTACATGAAAAAGGCCAGTAAAAACCTTCAGGCCAGCCAAGAGCTCCAAAAGCAATGGCATGACCAGAAGGCTGTTCTGATTCAGTACCAACCAGGACAGAAGGTGTGGGTATTGGAGACTGTGGCTCCAAGAGCACTCCAAGACAAATGGAGTGGACCCCACATCATTGTTGAAAAAAAGGGAGAAGTCACCTACTTGACTGACTTGGGCACTACCAGGAGTCCCCTTAGGGTGCTCCATGTCAATCGCCTAAAACCCTACTATGACAGGGCTGATCTCACCCTGCTCATGGCAACAGATGAAGGACAGGAAGAAGAGAGTGACTCTCTCCCTGATCTCTTCTCTTCTACAGACCAAGGTGCTCTGTTGTGGAAGGTGTAGTTTTGACAGACTGTCTTACTGCTGAGCAGAAAGACAACTGCATAAGTCTCCTAAGTCAATTTTCAGAACTCTTTTCTACTGTGCCAGGCACCACTTCTTGGTGTGAGCACACTATAGATACTGGAGACAGCATGCCTGTCAAAAGTAAGATCTATAGGCAGCCTGACCATGTCACAGACTGCATAATACAAGAGGTTCAGAAAATGCTTGAACTAGGAGTGGCTGAACATTCTGAAAGCCCATGGGCCTCTCCTGTGGTGCTTGTACCAAAGCCTCACTAAAAAGATGGGAAAAGAGAGATGAGGTTTTGTGTAGATTACAGAGGTCTCAACCAGGTAAGAAAAACTGATGCTCACCCTATACCCAGGGCAGATGAGCTCATAGATACACTGGCATCTGCCAAGTATCTAAGCACCTTTGATTTGACTGCAGGGTATTGGCAGATCAAGTTATCAGAGGATGCTAAAGCAAAAACTGCATTTTCGACTATTGGAGGGCACTACCAATTCACAGTAATGCCCTTTGGTTTGAAAAATGCACCTGCCACTTTTCAGAAGTTGGTGAATACAGTCCTGCAGGGGTTGGAGTGTTTTAGTGCAGCATATCTGGACGATATAGCTGTCTTTAGCTCAACCTGGGATGCTCACCTGGTCCACCTGTGGAAAGTTTTGGAGGCCCTGCAAAAGCAGGCTTCACTATCAAGGCTTCAAAGTGCCAGATAGGGCAGGGGAAAGTGGTTTATCTGGGACACCTGGTAGGTGAAGAACAGATTGCACCACTTCAGGGGAAAATCCAAACTATCAGGGATTGGGTTCCCCCTACAACTCAGACCCAGGTGAGAGCCTTCTTAGGCCTCACTGGGTATTACAGGAGGTTCATTAAAAACTATGGCCCCATTGCAGCCCCACTTAATGACCTCACCTCCAAGAAAATGCCTAAAAAGGTATTGTGGACAGATAGCTGTCAGAAAGCTTTTGACGAGCTGAAACAGGCCATGTGCACTGCACCTGTCCTAAAAAGCCCATGTTACCCCAAAACATTCATTGTTCAAACTGATGCATCTGAATTAGGGGTAGGGGCAGTCTTATCACAACTCAATTCTGAGGGCCAGGATCAACCTGTTGCTTTTATCAGCAGGAGGTTGACCCCTAGAGAAAAGCGTTGGTCTGTCATAGAGAAGGAGGCCTTTGCTGTGGTCTGGGCATTGAAGAAGTTGAGGCCATACCTGTTTGGCACTCACTTCATTGTTCAGACAGACCACAAACCTCTACTTTGGCTAAAACAAATGAAAGGTGAAAACCCTAAATTGTTGAGGTGGTCCATATCTCTACAGGGAATGGACTATACAGTGGAACATAGACCTGGGAGTACCCACTCCAATGCAGACGGACTCTCCAGATATTTCCACTTAGACAATGAAGACTCATCAGGTCATGGCTAGTCTTATTGTCCTTCGTTTGGGGGGGGGGGGTTGTGTAGGAAAGTACCATCTTGCCTGGCATGTTAAACCCACATTTCACTGTATATGTTGTTTTAGTGTATGTGTCACTGGGACCCTGCCAGCCAGGGCCCCAGTGCTCATAAGAGTGCCCTGTATGTGTTCCCTGTGTGATGACTAACTGGCTCACTGAGGCTCTGCTAACCAGAACCTCAGTGGTTATGCTCTCTCTGCTTTCCAAATTGTCACTAACAGGCTAGTGACCAATTTCACCAATTCACATTGGCATACTGGAACACCCTTATAATTCCCTAGTATATGGTACTGAGGTACCCAGGGTATTGGAGTTCCAGGAGATCCTTATGGGCTGCATCATTTCTTTTGCCACCCATAGAAAGCTCTGACAATTCTTACACCGGCCTGCCACTGCAGCCTGAGTGAAATAATGTCCACGTTATTTCACAGCCATTTACCACTGCACTTAAGTAACTTATAAGTCAACTATATGTCTAACCTTCACCTGGTGAAGGTTGGGTGCTAAGTTACTTAGTGTGTGGGCACCCTGACACTAGCCAAGGTGCCCCCACATCGTTCAGGGCAAATTCCCCTGAATTTGTGAGTGCGGGGACACCATTTCACGCGTGCACTATACATAGGTCACTACCTATTTATAGCGTCCCAATGGTAACTCCGAACATGGCCATGTAACATGTCTAAGATCATGGAATTGTCACCTCAATGCCATTCTGGCATTGGGGAGACAATTCCATGATCCCCTGAGTCTCTAGCACACACCCTGGTACTGCCAAACTGCCTTTCCCGGGGTTTCACTGCAGCTGCTGCTGCTGCCAACCCCTCAGACAGGTTTCTGCCCTCCTGGGGTCCAGCCAGGCTTGGCCCAGGAAGGAAGAACAAAGGACTTCCTCAGAGAGAGGGTGTTACACCCTGTTACACCCTCTCCCTTTGGAAAAAGGTGTCAGGGCTGGGGAGGAGTAGCCTCCCCCAGCCTCTGGAAATGCTTTGATGGGCACAGATGCTGCCCATCTCTGCATAAGCCAGTCTACACCGGTTCAGGGATCACCCAGCCCTGCTCTGAAGCGAAACTGGACAAAGGAAAGGGGAGTGACCACTCCCCTGACCTGCACCTCCCAGGGGAGGTGCCCAGAGCTCCTCCAGTGTGCTCCAGACCTCTGCCATCTTGGAAACAGAGGTGTTGGTCGCACACTGGCTCTGAGAGGCCAGTGCCATCAGGTGCCGTCAGAGACTCCTTCTGATAGGCTCTTACCTGTGTTGCTAGCCTATCCTCCTTCCTAGGTAGCCAAACCTCCTTTTCTGGCTATTTAGGGTCTCTGATTTGGGGAATTCTTTAGATAATGAATGCATGTGCTCATCCGAGTTCCTCTGCATCTCTCTCTTCACCTTCTGCCAAAGGATCAACCGCTGACTGCTCAGGACACCTGCAAAACCGCAACAAAGTAGCAAAAACTACTACTGCAACCTTGTATCGCTTCTCCTGCCGCCTTCTCGACTGTTTCCTGGTGGTGCATGCTCTGGGGGTAGCCTGCCTCCTTTCTGCACCAGGAGCTCTGAAGAAATCTCCAGTGGGACGACTGAATCTTTGTAGGAGGCTGGACTGGCTTGTAGTGAGCACCAAGGGGTACTTGCACCTTGCACCAGGCCCAGTTATCCCTTATTAGTGTATAGGGTGTCTAGCAGCTTAGGCTGATAGATAATGGTAGCTTAGCAAAGCAGCTCAGGCTGAACTAGGAGACGTGTGAAGCTACTACAGTACCACTCAGTGTCATATGCACAATATCATAAGAAAACACAATACACAGTTATACTAAAAATAAAGGTACTTTATTTTTATGACAATATGCCAAAGTATCTTAGAGTGTACCCTCAGTGAGAGGATAGGAAATATACACAAGATATATATACACAATAGCAAAAATATGCAGTATAGTCGTAGAAAACAGTGCAAACAATGTATAGTTACAATAGGATGCAATGGGGAAACATAGGGATAGGGGCAACACAAACCATATACTCCAGAAGTGGAATGCGAACCACGAATGGACCCCAAACCTATGTGACCTTGTAGAGGGTCGCTGGGACTATTAGAAAATAGTGAGAGTTAGAAAAATAACCCTCCCCAAGACCCTGAAAAGTGAGTGCAAAGTGCACTAAAGTTCCCCTAAGGACAAAATAGTCGTGTTAGAGGGAGAATGCAAGGAAAACACAAATCAGCAATGCAACAACGATGGATTCCTGTCTGAAGGAACCTGTGGAGCAAGGGGACCAAGTCCAAAAGTCACAAGCAGCTCGGAGATGGGCAGATGCCCAAGAAATGCCAGCGGTTGGTGCAAAGAAGCTCTTACTAGGCTGAAGAACTGTGAATACTGCAGGAACGACAAGGGCTAGAGACTTCCCCTTTGGAGGATGGATCCCCCACGCCTTGGAGAGTCGTGCAGAAGTGTTTTCCCGCCGGATGGACGCCAACAAGCCTTGCTACACGCAAATCGTGCGTTTGGCGTTTTTGGACGCTGCTGGGGCCCAGGAGGGACCAGGAGGTCGCAAATTGGACCTGCAGAGAGAGGGGACGTCGAGCAAGACAAGGAGCCCTCACTGAAGCAGGTAGCACCCGGAGAAGTGCCAGAAACAGGCACTACGAGGATGCGTGAAACGGTGCTCGCCGAAGTTGCACAAAGGAGTCCCACGTCGCCGGAGACCAACTTAGAAAGTCGTGCAATGCAGGTTAGAGTGCCGTGGACCCAGGCTTGGCTGTGCACGAAGGATTTCCGCCGGAAGTGCACAGGGGCCGGAGAAGCTTGCAAAGTCGCGGTTCCCAGCAATGCAGCCCAGCGAGGTGAGGCAAGGACTTACCTCCACCAAACTTGGGCCGAAGAGTCACTGGACTGTGGGGGTCACTTGGACGGTGTCGCTGGATTCGAGGGACCTCGCTCGTCGTGCTGAGAGGAGACCCAAGGGACCGGAGATGCAGCTTTTTGGTGCCTGCGGTTGCAGGGGGAAGATTCCGTCGACCCACGGGAGATTTCTTCGGAGCTTCTGGTGCAGAGAGGAGGCAGGCTACCCCCACAGCATGCACAAGCAGGAAAACAGTCGAGAAGGCGGCAGGATCAGCGTTACAGAGTTGCAGTAGTCGTCTTTGCTACTATGTTGCAGGTTTGCAGGCTTCCAGCGCGGTCAGCGGTCGATTCCTTATCAGAAGGTGAAGAGGGAGATGCAGAGGAACTCGGCTGAGCTCATGCCATTCGTTATCTAAAGTTTCCCCAGAGACAGAGACCCTAAATAGCCAGAAAAGAGGGTTTGGCTACCTAGGAGAGAGGAAAGGCTACTAACACCTGAAGGAGCCTATCACAAGGAGTCTCTGACGTCACCTGGTGGCACTGGCCACTCAGAGCAGTCCAGTGTGCCAGCAGCACCTCTGTTTCCAAGATGGCAGAGGTCTGGAGCACACTGGAGGAGCTCTGGACACCTCCCAGGGGAGGTGCAGGTCAGGGGAGTGGTCACTCCCCTTTCCTTTGTCCAGTTTCGCGCCAGAGCAGGGGCTAAGGGGTCCCTGAACCGGTGTAGACTGGCTTATGCAGAATTGGGCACATCTGTGCCCCACAAAGCATTTCCAGAGGCTGGGGGAGGCTACTCCTCCCCTGCCTTCACACCATTTTCCAAAGGGAGAGGGTGTCACACCCTCTCTCAGAGGAAGTTCTTTGTTCTGCCATCCTGGGCCAGGCCTGGCTGGACCCCAGGAGGGCAGCTGCCTGTCTGAGGGGTTGGCAGCAGCAGCAGCTGCAGTGAAACCCCAGGAAGGGCAGTCTGGCAGTACCAGGGTCTGTGCTACAGACCACTGGGATCATGGAATTGTACCAACAATGCCAGGATGGCATAGAGGGGGCAATTCCATGATCATAGACATGTTACATGGCCATATTCGGAGTTACCATGGTGAAGCTACATATAGGTAGTGACCTATATGTAGTGCACGCGTGTAATGGTGTCCCCGCACTCACAAAGTTCAGTGAATTGGCTCTGAACAATGTGGGGGCACCTTGGCTAGTGCCAGGGTGCCCTCACACTAAGTAACTTTGCACCTAACCGTTACCAGGTAAAGGTTAGACATATAGGTGACTTATAAGTTACTTAAGTGCAGTGTAAAATGGCTGTGAAATAACGTGGACGTTATTTCACTCAGGCTGCAGTGGCAGGCCTGTGTAAGAATTGTCAGAGCTCCCTATGGGTGGCAAAAGAAATGCTGCAGCCCATAGGGATCTCCTGGAACCCCAATACCCTGGGTACCTCAGTACCATATACTAGGGAATTATAAGGGTGTTCCAGTAAGCCAATGTAAATTGGTAAAATTGGTCACTAGCCTGTTAGTGACAATTTGAAAGTAATGAGAGAGCATAACCACTGAGGTTCTGGTTAGCAGAGCCTCAGTGAGACAGTTAGGCATCACACAGGGAACATATACATGCACACCTATGAGCACTGGGGCCCTGTGTGACAGGGTCCCAGTGACACATACATATAGGCCACAAACCTATGAGCACTGGGGTCCTGACCAGCAGGATCCCAGTGACACATAACAACCATACTGAAAACATAGTGTTTTCACTATGAGCCCTGAGGCCTGGCTATCAGGATCCCAGTGAGACAGTGAAAACAGTGACAAACACCCTGACATACACTCACAAACAGGCCAAAAGTGGGGGTAACAAGGCTAGAAAGAGGCTACCTTCTCACACAACCCCCCCCCAAACGAAGGACAATAAGGCTAACCTTGGCCAGTTGAGACTTTATTGTCTAAGTGGTGATAAGTAGAGAGTAGCTCTGCAATAGACTGGTTACTCCCTTTATCATCCACTATAAGGTTACTTCCCTGTGGGGATGTAAACCACCCTATTTGAAGTTTTTTAGCTAAGCAACAATGTGAAGATGTATTTTCAGAGTTTCTATCAGTAAGTTTTAGTTTAGAGCAGTGGGAATTGTCCACTGAACCTATTTGTAGTGATGGAAATGCCAGACAGGGATGCTGTCTCAGAAAAGCCATAGCTGGGCAAAAACTTTGTCCATCTGGCTGGAAGAGAGAACAGGGATGCTGTTTCTCTTGAGTTGGAGCAGGGCAGGGATGCTGTCCTATCAGCTCCACACTAGGGCAGGGATGCTGTCCTAAGTGTTGTGAGGCAGTGCAGAGTTTCTGCACTAAAGTTTCTCTGGGAGGGTTGGAGGGATGCTCCATGTTAACTAAAATGGTGCTCTTTTTCTCACCAATGTTAGTTATCCCACAGAGAGGTACTTCTACCTCAGGGAGTCCAGCTTTGCCAGCTGATGATTCCCTTGGAACAGGTGCCACCCTAGGAGAGGTTTCTCCCACCACAGGAATAGTATCCTGAATGGTAGGGTGGTTAGGGGATACTGTGATACCCTTTTTACCTGTTGATGGAGAGGGATCCTGAGTTTTCAGGCCTTTTCTCCTTTGCTTTTTCATTTCACTTGAAATGAGAGGGAACAATTCCTCAGGGATGCCCAGCATGGCTGCATGGGCATAAAACTCTACATCAGCCCAACCTGAGGCCTCTAGGTCATTACCTAAGAGACAGTCTACAGGTAAGCTAGGTGATACCACCACCTGCTTAGGGCCAGTAACTCCACCCCAACTAAACTGAATTATAGCTAAGGGAAGAAACTTAGTGGAGTTATGGACATCAATAATCTTATACTGTTGTCCAATGATGTGTTGTTCAGGAGGCACTAGGTTTTCAGTCACCAAAGTGAAACTGGCACCTGTGTCCCTGTAGGCCAAGGCCTCAACACCATTTATTGAAACTGTCTGCCTGTACTTATCCATTGTAAGGGGACAAGCAGCCAGTGTGGCAAGGCCAATGCCACTAGGTGTGACAGAAACTGTCTTGGGACTGATTACATCAGTTTCCACTATGGACCCATAAGTGAACCCAACTACACCCTTTGCTTGACTGTTGCCAGCAGTCCCACCACTAGTACCACTACTGCTAGGGGCACTAGAGCTTGATGTATTAGTGGTGGTAGGCTCAGGGGGTTTACCTGGACAGGACTTATCCCCTGGCCTATGGCCTCTGTTTTTACACACAAAGCACCAAGGCTTTTTAATGTGTGCAGGTTGGGAAGAAGAGGAAGAATTTGTTTTATCCCCACCCTCTGAAGAGTGTTTAAGATTTGAAGTGGGATCTTTGGTTTTACCCTTATCCCCATGCTTATCTTGAGATTTTTCACCATCTTTCTTCTTATTGCCATCTTTGTCACCCCCTGTATGAACTTTTCTGTTCACCCTTGTTCTGACCCATTTGTCTGCCTTCTTTCCCAATTCTTGGGGAGAGGTCAGATCAGAGTCTACCAGGTACTGGTGCAACAAATCAGACACACAATTATTAAGTATATGCTCTCTCAGGATTGTGTTATACAGGCTTTCATAATCAGTAACTTTACTGCCATGTAACCACCCCTCCAAGGCCTTCACTGCCTGGTCAATGAAATCAACCCAGTCTTGTGAAGACTCCTTTTTGGTCTCTCTGAACTTTATCCTGTACTGTTCAGTGGTTAAGCCATAACCATCCAGGAGTGCATTCTTAAGAACTTGGAAATTATTAGCATCATTTTCTTTTACAGTAAGGAGCCTATCCCTACCTTTTCCAGTGAATGATAGCCATAGGATAGCAGCCCACTGCCTTTGAGGGACATCCTGTACAGCACAGGCCCTCTCAAGTGCAGCAAACCACTTGTTAATGTCATCCCCCTCCTTGTAAGGGGGAACTATCTTGTGCAGATTCCTGGAATCATGCTCTTTTGCAGGATGACTATGGGGAATACTGCTGCTGCCACCATGGGTATCTAAACCCAACTTCTGTCTTTCCTTCTCTAATTCTAAAGACTGTCTATCCAAATCCAGCTGTTGCTTCTTGAGCTTCAGTCTGGTTTGTTCCACTCTCAATCTATTGAGCTCCCTTTCTAACAATCTGTCATCAGGGTGGGTGGGAGGGACATTTCTAGATACAGAGGTATGATGGGAATGAACAGAAGGAGACCTGTCCCTTACAGAGGGCACCCTAACAGCTTGGCTACCAGTATAATGTGAGAGCACATCATCAGTATGATGTGATTCAACCTCTGTACCAACTATGCTAGACTGTCTAGTAATGGGCAGGCTGAGAAGTTTCTTTCCTGAACCTTTTCCTGGGGGAGTCCCTGGATCTGATTGAGAACCATTAGCTACTTTTTCTACAGATTGGGCACTTATGGCCTTATCCTGTACTCTAAGCATATTAATTAACAGTTCTAAAGAAGGATTCTTCCCTACACTCAAACCTCTCTCTATGCAGAGACTCCTTGCTCCTTTCCAGCTAAGGTGATCATATGCAAGTTTGGACAGTTCAACTTTTTGGCCTGTGCCAGACATTTTTTTAGAGAGAGTTACAGTGATAGACAAAGAGAAAAAAGTTTTCAGAACTTTTTGGAAAGACAGAAAAAAAACTTTTTAAACTTTTAAGAACTTTTTGAAAGTTTAGAAGTACTTTTCAGCACTTAGAAAAGAGTGAAAAGAGGAAATGCAAAACTTTTTGGCTATGTGTATATACACTGACCTTGTTTTGTATATTTTTCTCTTATGAAAAGTACAATGACAAGAGTGGTAAGTAGTCTCAAAGCACTTATCCCACCACTGCACAACCAATGTAGGAGGCTGGACTGGCTTGTAGTGAGCACCAAGGGGTACTTGCACCTTGCACCAGGCCCAGTTATCCCTTATTAGTGTATAGGGTGTCTAGCAGCTTAGGCTGATAGATAATGGTAGCTTAGCAAAGCAGCTCAGGCTGAACTAGGAGACGTGTGAAGCTACTACAGTACCACTCAGTGTCATATGCACAATATCATAAGAAAACACAATACACAGTTATACTAAAAATAAAGGTACTTTATTTTTATGACAATATGCCAAAGTATCTTAGAGTGTACCCTCAGTGAGAGGATAGGAAATATACACAAGATATATATACACAATAGCAAAAATATGCAGTATAGTCGTAGAAAACAGTGCAAACAATGTATAGTTACAATAGGATGCAATGGGGAAACATAGGGATAGGGGCAACACAAACCATATACTCCAGAAGTGGAATGCGAACCACGAATGGACCCCAAACCTATGTGACCTTGTAGAGGGTCGCTGGGACTATTAGAAAATAGTGAGAGTTAGAAAAATAACCCTCCCCAAGACCCTGAAAAGTGAGTGCAAAGTGCACTAAAGTTCCCCTAAGGACAAAATAGTCGTGTTAGAGGGAGAATGCAAGGAAAACACAAATCAGCAATGCAACAACGATGGATTCCTGTCTGAAGGTACCTGTGGAGCAAGGGGACCAAGTCCAAAAGTCACAAGCAGCTCGGAGATGGGCAGATGCCCAAGAAATGCCAGCGGTTGGTGCAAAGAAGCTCTTACTAGGCTGAAGAACTGTGAATACTGCAGGAACGACAAGGGCTAGAGACTTCCCCTTTGGAGGATGGATCCCCCACGCCTTGGAGAGTCGTGCAGAAGTGTTTTCCCGCCGGATGGACGCCAACAAGCCTTGCTACACGCAAATCGTGCGTTTGGCGTTTTTGGACGCTGCTGGGGCCCAGGAGGGACCAGGAGGTCGCAAATTGGACCTGCAGAGAGAGGGGACGTCGAGCAAGACAAGGAGCCCTCACTGAAGCAGGTAGCACCCGGAGAAGTGCCAGAAACAGGCACTACGAGGATGCGTGAAACGGTGCTCGCCGAAGTTGCACAAAGGAGTCCCACGTCGCCGGAGACCAACTTAGAAAGTCGTGCAATGCAGGTTAGAGTGCCGTGGACCCAGGCTTGGCTGTGCACGAAGGATTTCCGCCGGAAGTGCACAGGGGCCGGAGAAGCTTGCAAAGTCGCGGTTCCCAGCAATGCAGCCCAGCGAGGTGAGGCAAGGACTTACCTCCACCAAACTTGGGCCGAAGAGTCACTGGACTGTGGGGGTCACTTGGACGGTGTCGCTGGATTCGAGGGACCTCGCTCGTCGTGCTGAGAGGAGACCCAAGGGACCGGAGATGCAGCTTTTTGGTGCCTGCGGTTGCAGGGGGAAGATTCCGTCGACCCACGGGAGATTTCTTCGGAGCTTCTGGTGCAGAGAGGAGGCAGGCTACCCCCACAGCATGCACAAGCAGGAAAACAGTCGAGAAGGCGGCAGGATCAGCGTTACAGAGTTGCAGTAGTCGTCTTTGCTACTATGTTGCAGGTTTGCAGGCTTCCAGCGCGGTCAGCGGTCGATTCCTTATCAGAAGGTGAAGAGGGAGATGCAGAGGAACTCGGCTGAGCTCATGCATTCGTTATCTAAAGTTTCCCCAGAGACAGAGACCCTAAATAGCCAGAAAAGAGGGTTTGGCTACCTAGGAGAGAGGAAAGGCTACTAACACCTGAAGGAGCCTATCACAAGGAGTCTCTGACGTCACCTGGTGGCACTGGCCACTCAGAGCAGTCCAGTGTGCCAGCAGCACCTCTGTTTCCAAGATGGCAGAGGTCTGGAGCACACTGGAGGAGCTCTGGACACCTCCCAGGGGAGGTGCAGGTCAGGGGAGTGGTCACTCCCCTTTCCTTTGTCCAGTTTCGCGCCAGAGCAGGGGCTAAGGGGTCCCTGAACCGGTGTAGACTGGCTTATGCAGAATTGGGCACATCTGTGCCCCACAAAGCATTTCCAGAGGCTGGGGGAGGCTACTCCTCCCCTGCCTTCACACCATTTTCCAAAGGGAGAGGGTGTCACACCCTCTCTCAGAGGAAGTTCTTTGTTCTGCCATCCTGGGCCAGGCCTGGCTGGACCCCAGGAGGGCAGCTGCCTGTCTGAGGGGTTGGCAGCAGCAGCAGCTGCAGTGAAACCCCAGGAAGGGCAGTCTGGCAGTACCAGGGTCTGTGCTACAGACCACTGGGATCATGGAATTGTACCAACAATGCCAGGATGGCATAGAGGGGGCAATTCCATGATCATAGACATGTTACATGGCCATATTCGGAGTTACCATGGTGAAGCTACATATAGGTAGTGACCTATATGTAGTGCACGCGTGTAATGGTGTCCCCGCACTCACAAAGTTCAGTGAATTGGCTCTGAACAATGTGGGGGCACCTTGGCTAGTGCCAGGGTGCCCTCACACTAAGTAACTTTGCACCTAACCTTTACCAGGTAAAGGTTAGACATATAGGTGACTTATAAGTTACTTAAGTGCAGTGTAAAATGGCTGTGAAATAACGTGGACGTTATTTCACTCAGGCTGCAGTGGCAGGCCTGTGTAAGAATTGTCAGAGCTCCCTATGGGTGGCAAAAGAAATGCTGCAGCCCATAGGGATCTCCTGGAACCCCAATACCCTGGGTACCTCAGTACCATATACTAGGGAATTATAAGGGTGTTCCAGTAAGCCAATGTAAATTGGTAAAATTGGTCACTAGCCTGTTAGTGACAATTTGAAAGTAATGAGAGAGCATAACCACTGAGGTTCTGGTTAGCAGAGCCTCAGTGAGACAGTTAGGCATCACACAGGGAACATATACATGCACACCTATGAGCACTGGGGCCCTGTGTGACAGGGTCCCAGTGACACATACATATAGGCCACAAACCTATGAGCACTGGGGTCCTGACCAGCAGGATCCCAGTGACACATAACAACCATACTGAAAACATAGTGTTTTCACTATGAGCACTGAGGCCTGGCTATCAGGATCCCAGTGAGACAGTGAAAACAGTGACAAACACCCTGACATACACTCACAAACAGGCCAAAAGTGGGGGGTAACAAGGCTAGAAAGAGGCTACCTTCTCACAATCTTCACCCTGCAACCGCAGGCAACGAAAAGACTGCATCACCGGTCCTCTGGGTCCCCTCTCAGCACAACGAGCGTGGTCCCTGGAACTCAGCAACTCGGTCCAAGTGACTCCCACAGTCCAGTGACTCTTCAGTCCAAGTTTGGTGGAGGTAAGTCCTTGCCTCCCCACGCTAGACTGCATTGCTGGGTACCGCGTGATTTGCAGCTGCTCCGGCTCCTGTGCACTCTTCCAGGATTTCCTATGTGCACAG
The DNA here is from genome assembly GCF_031143425.1 of Pleurodeles waltl. NCBI lineage: Eukaryota > Metazoa > Chordata > Amphibia > Caudata > Salamandridae > Pleurodeles > Pleurodeles waltl. Next base: position 1,569,265 of record NW_027150397.1, on the reverse strand, counting down.
CCAAGCCTGGGTCCCCGACACTCTAACCTGCAGTGCACAACCTTCTGAGTTGTCCTCTGGCGTCATGGGACTCCCTTTTGTGTCTTCGGGTGGACTCCGGTTCACTCCTCTTCCAAGTGCCTGATCCATTACTTCTGCGGGCGCTGCCAGCTTCTGAGAGAGCTCTCTGACTTCCTGGGCGCCCCCTCTGTCTTCTCATCCAATTGGCGACATCCTGGTCCCTCCTAGGCCACAGCAGCACCCAAAAACTCTAACCACGACCCTTGCAGGTAGCAAGGCATGTTTGCAGTCTTTCTGCGTGGGAACACCTCTGCAAGCTTCTTCACGACGTGGGACATCCATCCTCCAAAGGGGAAGTTTATAGCCCTCTTCGTTCTTGCAGAATCCACAGCTTCTACCATCCGGTGGCAGCTTCTTTGCACCCTCAGCTGGCATTTCCTGTGCATCTGCCCACTCTCGACATTGTCGCGACTCTTGGACTTGGTCCCCTTGCTCCACAGGAACTCAGGTCTGGAAATCCACTTTGGTTGCTTTGCTGGTGTTGGTCTTCCTTGCAGAAACCCCTACCATGACTTCTTTGCTCTCTGGGGGTTATAGGTGCACTTTACACCTACTTTTCAGGGTCTTGGGGGTGGGCTATTTCTCTAACCCTCAATGTTTTCTTACAGTCCCAGCGACCCTCTACAAGCTCACATAGGTTTGGGGTCCATTCGTGGTTCGCATTCCACTTTTGGAGTATATGGTTTGTGTTGCCCCTATACCTATGTGCTCCTATTGCAATCTACTGTAACTTTACATTGCTTGCATTACTTCCTTTTGCTATTACTGCATATGTTTGGTATTGTGTACATATATCTTGTGTATATTTGGCATCCTCATACTGAGGGTACTCACTGAGATACTTTTGGCATATTGTCATTGTAGGAGGCTGGACTGGCTTGTAGTGAGTACCAAGGGGTACTTGCACCTTGCACCAGGCCCAGTTATCCCTTATTAGTGTATAGGGTGTCTAGCAGCTTAGGCTGATAGATAATGGTAGCTTAGCAGAGCAGCTTAGGCTGAACTAGGAGACGTGTGAAGCTACTACAGTACCACTTAGTGTCATATGCACAATATCATAAGAAAACACAATACACAGTTATACTAAAAATAATGGTACTTTATTTTGATGACAATATGCCAAAGTATCTTAGAGTGTACCCTCAGTGAGAGGATAGGAAATATACACAAGATATATATACACAATAGCAAAAATATTCAGTATAGTCTTAGAAAACAGTGCAAACAATGTATAGTTACAATAGGATGCAATGGGGAAACATAGGGATAGGGGCAACACAAACCATATACTCCAAAAGTGGAATGCGAACCACGAATGGACCCCAAACCTATGTGACCTTGTAGAGGGTCGCTGGGACTATTAGAACATAGTGAGAGTTAGAAAAATAACCCTCCCCAAGACCCTGAAAAGTGAGTGCAAAGTGCACTAAAGTTCCCCTAAGGACAAAGAAGTCGTGTTAGAGGAATAATGTAGGAAAGACACAAACCAACAATGCAACAACTGTGGATTTCCAATCTAGGGTACCTGTGGAACAAGGGGACCAAGTCCAAAAGTCACAAGCAAGTCGTAGATGGGCAGATGCCCAGGAAATGCCAGCTGCGGGTGCAAAGAAGCTTCTACCGGACAGAAGAAGCTGAGCTTTCTGCAGGAACGAAAAGGGCTAGAGACTTCCCCTTTGGTGGACGGATCCCTCTCGCCGTGGAGAGTCGTGCAGAAGTGTTTTCCCGCCGAAAGAATGCCAACAAGCCTTGCTAGCTGCAAATTGTGCGTTTAGCGTTTTTGGACGCTGCTGTGGCCCTGGAGGGACCAGGAGGTCACAAATTGGACCAGGAGAGAGAGGGGACGTCGAGCAAGACAAGGAGCCCTCTCAGCAGCAGGTAGCACCCGGAGAAGTGCCAGAAACAGGCACTACGAGGATGCATGAAACAGTGCTCACCCGAAGTCGCACCAAGGAGTCCCACGTCGCCGGAGACCAACTTAGAACGTCGTGCAATGCAGGTTAGAGTGCCGTGGACCCAGGCTTGGCTGTTCACAAAGGATTTCCGCCGGAAGTGCACAGGGGCCGGAGTAGCTGCAAAAGTCGCGGTTCCCAGCAATGACTTACCTCCACCAAACTTGGACTGAAGAGTCACTGGACTGTGGGGGTCACTTGGACAGAGTCGCTGGATTCGAGGGACCTCGCTCGTCGTGCTGAGAGGAGACCCAAGGGACCGGTAATGCAGCTTTTTGGTGCCTGCGGTTGCAGGGGGAAGATTCCGTCGACCCACGGGAGATTTCTTCGGAGCTTCTGGTGCAGAGAGGAGGCAGACTACCCCCACAGCATGCACAAGCAGGAAAACAGTTGAGAAGGCGGCAGGATCAGCGTTACAGAGTTGCAGTAGTCGTCTTTGCTACTTTGCTGCAGTTTTGCAGGCTTCCAGCGCGGTCAGCAGTCGATTCCTTATCAGAAGGTGAAGAGAGAGATGCAGAGGAACTCGGCTGAGCTCTTGCATTCGTTATCTAAAGTTTCCCCAGAGACAGAGACCCTAAATAGCCAGAAAAGAGGGTTTGGCTACCTAGGAGAGAGGATAGGCTAGCAACACCTGAAGGAGCCTATCACAAGAAGTCTCTGACGTCACCTGGTGGCACTGGCCACTCAGAGCAGTCCAGTGTGCCAGCAGCACCTCTGTTTCCAAGATGGCAGAGGTCTGGAGCACACTGGAGGAGCTCTGGACACCTCCCATGGGAGGTGCAGGTCAGGGGAGTGGTCACTCCCCTTTCCTTTGTCCAGTTTCGCGCCAGAGCAGGGCTAAGGGGTCCCCTGAACCGGTGTAGACTGGCTTATGCAGAATTGGGCACATCTGTGCCCAAGAAAGCATTTCCAGAGGCTGGAGGAGGCTACTCCTCCCCTGCCTTCACACCATTTTCCAAAGGGAGAGGGTGTAACACCCTCTCTCAGAGGAAGTTCTTTGTTCTGCCATCCTGGGCCAGGCCTGGCTGGACCCCAGGAGGGCAGATGCCTGTCTGAGGGGTTGGCAGCAGCAGCAGCTGCAGTGAAACCCCAGGAAGGGCAGTTTGGCAGTACCAGGGTCTGTGCTACAGACCACTGGGATCATGGGATTGTGCCAACTATGCCAGGATGGCATAGAGGGGGCAATTCCATGATCATAGACATGTTACATGGCCATATTCGGAGTTACCATTGTGAAGCTACATATAGGTAGTGACCTATATGTAGTGCAAGCGTGTAATGGTGTCCCTGCACTCACAAAGTTCAGGGAATTGGCTCTGAACAATGTGGGGGCACCTTGGCTAGTGCCAGGGTGCACTCACACTAAGTAACTTTGCACCTAACCTTTACCAGGTAAAGGTTAGACATATAGGTGACTTATAAGTTACTTAAGTGCAGTGTAAAATGGCTGTGAAATAACGTGGACGTTATTTCACTCAGGCTGCAGTGGCAGGCCTGTGTAAGAATTGTCAGAGCTCCCTATGGGTGGCAAAAGAAATGCTGCAGCCCATAGGGATCTCCTGGAACCCCAATACCCTGGGTACCTCAGTACCATATACTAGGGAATTATAAGGGTGTTCCAGTAAGCCAATGTAAATTGGTAAAAATGGTCACTAGCCTGTTAGTGACAATTTGGAAAGAAATGAGAGAGCATAACCACTGAGGTTCTGATTAGCAGAGCCTCAGTGAGACAGTTAGTCACTACACAGGTAACACATTCGGGCACACTTATGAGCACTGGGGCCCTGGGTTACCAGGGTCCCAGTGACACATACAACTAAAACAACATACAGTATATACAGTGAAAAATGGGGGTAACATGCCAGGCAAGATGGTACTTTCCTACACAACCCCCCCCCCCAAACGAAGGACAATAAGACTAGCCATGACCTGATGAGTCTTCATTGTCTAAGTGGAAATATCTGGAGAGTCCATCTGCATTGGAGTGGCTACTCCCAGGTCTATGTTCCACTGTATAGTCCATTCCCTGTAGGGATATGGACCACCTCAACAATTTAGGATTTTCACCTTTCATTTGTTTTAGCCAAAGTAGAGGTTTGTGGTCTGTCTGAACAATGAAGTGAGTGCCAAACAGGTATGGCCTCAACTTCTTCAGAGCCCAGACCACAGCAAAGGCCTCCCTCTCAATGGCAGACCAACGCTTTTCTCTAGGGGTCAACCTCCTACTAATAAAAGCAACAGGTTGATCCTGGCCCTCAGAATTAAGTTGTGATAGGACTGAGCCTACTCCTAATTCAGATGCATCAGTTTGGACATAGAATTTTTTAGAGTAACAAGGGCTTTTCAGGACAGGTGCAGAGCACATGGCCTGCTTCAGCTCCTCAAAAGCTTTCTGACAGTTTGCTGTCCATAATACCTTTTTAGGCATTTTCTTGGATGTGAGGTCATTAAGAGGGGCTGCAATGGAGCCATAGTTCTTAAGGAACCTCCTGTAATACCCAGTGAGGCCTAGGAAGGCTCTCACCTGAGTCTGAGTGGTAGGGGGGATCCAATCAATAATTGTTTGGATTTTCCCCTGTAGTGGTGCAATCTGTTCCCCACCAACAAGGTGTCCCAGATAAACCACCTTACCCTGCACTATCTGGCACTTTGAAGCCTTGATAGTGAGGCCTGCCTTTTGCAGGGCCTCCAAAACTTTCCATAGGTGGACCAGGTGATCATCCCAGCTGGAGCTAAAGACAGCTATATCATCCAAATATGCTGCACTGAAAGCTTCCAGCCCTTGCAGGACTGTGTTCACCAACCTTTGAAAAGTGGCAGGTGCATTTTTCAAACCAAAAGGCATTACAGTAAACTGGTAATGGCCTCCAATGGTAGAAAATGCAGTCTTAGGTTTAGCATCTTCTGACAATTTAATCTGCCAATACCCTGCAGTGAAATCAAAAGTGCTTAGATACTTGGCAGATGCCAGTGTATCTATGAGCTCATCTGCCCTGGGTATAGGGTGAGCATCAGTTTTGGTTACCAAGTTGAGACCTCTATAGTCTACACAAAACCGCATTTCCTTCTTTCCATCTTTGGAATGGGGTTTTGGTACCAGTACCACAGGAGAAGCCCATGGACTGTCAGAGTGCTCAACCACTCCTAGTTCTAACATTTTCTGGACCTCTTGCTTTATGCAGTCCCTGACATGGTCAGGCTGCCTATAGATCTTACTTTTGACAGGTAAACTGTCTCCAGTATCTATAGTGTGCTCACACCAAGAAGTGGTACCTGGCACAGTAGAGAAGAGTTCAGAGAATTGATCTAGGAGGTTTATGCAATTGTCTTTCTGCTCAGCAGTAAGACAATCAGCCAAAACTACACCTTCCACCAGAGCATCTTGTTCTGTGGAAGAGAAGAGATCAGGTAGAGGATCACTGTCTTCTTCCTGTCCCTCATCTGTTTCCATGAGCAGGGTGAGATCAGCCCTGTCATAGTAGGGTTTCAGGCGGTTGACATGGAGCACCCTAAGGGGACTCCTGGCAGTGCCTAAGTGTAGGAGGCTGGACTGGCTTGTAGTGAGTACCAAGGGGTACTTGCACCTTGCACCAGGCCCAGTTATCCCTTATTAGTGTATAGGGTGTCTAGCAGCTTAGGCTGATAGATAATGGTAGCTTAGCAGAGCAGCTTAGGCTGAACTAGGAGACGTGTGAAGCTACTACAGTACCACTTAGTGTCATATGCACAATATCATAAGAAAACACAATACACAGTTATACTAAAAATAAAGGTACTTTATTTTTATGACAATATGCCAAAGTATCTTAGAGTGTACCCTCAGTGAGAGGATAGGAAATATACACAAGATATATATACACAATAGCAAAAATATGCAGTATAGTCTTAGAAAACAGTGCAAACAATGTATAGTTACAATAGGATGCAATGGGGAAACATAGGGATAGGGGTAACACAAACCATATACTCCAAAAGTGGAATGCGAACCACGAATGGACCCCAAACCTATGTGACCTTGTAGAGGGTCGCTGGGACTATTAGAAAATAGTGAGAGTTAGAAAAATAACCCTCCCCAAGACCCTGAAAAGTGAGTGCAAAGTGCACCAAAGTTCCCCCAAGGACAAAATAGTCGTGTTAGAGGGAAAATGCAAGGAAAACACAAATCAGCAATGCAACAACGATGGATTCCTGACTGAGGGTACCTGTGGAACAAGGGGACCAAGTCCAAAAGTCACAAGCAGCTCGGAGATGGGCAGATGCCCAAGAAATGCCAGCGGTTGGTGCAAAGAAGCTCTTACTAGGCTGAAGAACTGTGAATACTGCAGGAACGACAAGGGCTAGAGACTTACCCTTTGGAGGATGAATCCCCCACGCCTTGGAGAGTCGTGCAGAAGTGTTTTCCCGCCGGATGGACGCCAACAAGCCTTGCTACACGCAAATCGTGCGTTTGGCGTTTTTGGACGCTGCTGGGGCCCAGGAGAAACCAGAAGGTCGCAAATTGGACCTGCAGAGAGAGGGGACATCGAGCAAGACAAAGAGCCCTCACTGGAGCAGGTAGCACCCAGAGAAGTGCCAGAAACAGGCACTACGAGGATGCATGAAACGGTGCTCGCCGAAGTTGCACAAAGGAGTCCCACGTCGCCGGAGACCAACTTAGAAAGTCGTGCAATGCAGGTTAGAGTGCCGTGGACCCAGGCTTGGCTGTGCACGAAGGATTTCCGCCGGAAGTGCACAGGGGCCGGAGTAGCTTGCAAAGTCGCGGTTCCCAGCAATGCAGCCCAGCGAGGTGAGGCAAGGACTTACCTCCACCAAACTTGGGCTGAAGAGTCACTGGACTGTGGGGGTCACTTGGACGGTGTCGCTGGATTCGAGGGACCTCGCTCGTCGTGCTGAGAGGAGACCCAAGGGACCGGTAATGCAGCTTTTAGGTGCCTGCGGTTGCAGGGGGAAGATTCCGTCGACCCACGGGAGATTTCTTCAGAGCTTCTGGTGCAGAGAGGAGGCAGACTACCCCCACAGCATGCACAAGCAGGAAAACAGTCGAGAAGGCGGCAGGATCAGCGTTACAGAGTTGCAGTAGTCGTCTTTGCTACTATGTTGCAGGTTTGCAGGCTTCCAGCGCGGTCAGCGGTCGATTCCTTATCAGAAGGTGAAGAGGGAGATGCAGAGGAACTCGGCTGAGCTCATGCATTCGTTATCTAAAGTTTCCCCAGAGACAGAGACCCTAAATAGCCAGAAAAGAGGGTTTGGCTACCTAGGAGAGAGGAAAGGCTACTAACACCTGAAGGAGCCTATCACAAGGAGTCTCTGACGTCACCTGGTGGCACTGGCCACTCAGAGCAGTCCAGTGTGCCAGCAGCACCTCTGTTTCCAAGATGGCAGAGGTCTGGAGCACACTGGAGGAGCTCTGGACACCTCCCAGGGGAGGTGCAGGTCAGGGGAGTGGTCACTCCCCTTTCCTTTGTCCAGTTTCGCGCCAGAGCAGGGGCTAAGGGGTCCCTGAACCGGTGTAGACTGGCTTATGCAGAATTGGGCACATCTGTGCCCAACAAAGCATTTCCAGAGGCTGGGGGAGGCTACTCCTCCCCTGCCTTCACACCATTTTCCAAAGGGAGAGGGTGTCACACCCTCTCTCAGAGGAAGTTCTTTGTTCTGCCATCCTGGGCCAGGCCTGGCTGGACCCCAGGAGGGCAGCTGCCTGTCTGAGGGGTTGGCAGCAGCAGCAGCTGCAGAGAAACCCCAGGAAGGGCAGTCTGGCAGTACCAGGATCTGTGCTACAGACCACTGGGATCATGGAATTGTACCAACAATGCCAGGATGGCATAGAGGGGGCAATTCCATGATCATAGACATGTTACATGGCCATATTCGGAGTTACCATGGTGAAGCTACATATAGGTAGTGACCTATATGTAGTGCACGCGTGTAATGGTGTCCCCGCACTCACAAAGTTCAGTGAATTGGCTCTGAACAATGTGGGGGCACCTTGGCTAGTGCCAGGGTGCCCTCACACTAAGTAACTTTGCACCTAACCTTTACCAGGTAAAGGTTAGACATATAGGTGACTTATAAGTTACTTAAGTGCAGTGTAAAATGGCTGTGAAATAACGTGGACGTTATTTCACTCAGGCTGCAGTGGCAGGCCTGTGTAAGAATTGTCAGAGCTCCCTATGGGTGGCAAAAGAAATGCTGCAGCCCATAGGGATCTCCTGGAACCCCAATACCCTGGGTACCTCAGTACCATATACTAGGGAATTATAAGGGTGTTCCAGTAAGCCAATGTAAATTGGTAAAAATGGTCACTAGCCTGTCAGTGACAATTTGGAAAGAAATGAGAGAGCATAACCACTGAGGTTCTGATTAGCAGAGCCTCAGTGAGACAGTTAGTCACTACACAGGTAACACATTCAGGCACAATTATGAGCACTGGGGCCCTGGGTTACCAGGGTCCCAGTGACACATACAACTAAAACAACATATATACAGTGAAAAATGGGGGTAACATGCCAGGCAAGATGGTACTTTCCTACACAACCCCCCCCCAAACGAAGGACAATAAGACTAGCCATTACCTGATGAGTCTTCATTGTCTAAGTGGAAATATCTGGAGAGTCCATCTGCATTGGAGTGGCTACTCCCAGGTCTATGTTCCACTGTATAGTCCATTCCCTGTAGGGATATGGACCACCTCAACAATTTAGGATTTTCACCTTTCATTTGTTTTAGCCAAAGTAGAGGTTTGTGGTCTGTCTGAACAATGAAGTGAGTGCCAAACAAGTATGGCCTCAACTTCTTCAGAGCCCAGACCACAGCAAAGGCCTCCCTCTCAATGGCAGACCAACGCTTTTCTCTAGGGGTCAACCTCCTACTAATAAAAGCAACAGGTTGATCCTGGCCCTCAGAATTAAGTTGTGATAGGACTGCCCCTACTCCTAATTCAGATGCATCAGTTTGGACATAGAATTTTTTAGAGTAACAAGGGCTTTTCAGGACAGGTGCAGAGCACATGGCCTGCTTCAGCTCCTCAAAAGCTTTCTGACAGTTTGCTGTCCATAATACCTTTTTAGGCATTTTCTTGGATGTGAGGTCATTAAGAGGGGCTGCAATGGAGCCATAGTTCTTAATGAACCTCCTGTAATACCCAGTGAGGCCTAGGAAGGCTCTCACCTGAGTCTGAGTGGTAGGGGGAACCCAATCAATAATAGTCTGGATTTTCCCCTGAAGTGGTGCAATCTGTTCCCCACCAACAAGGTGTCCCAGATAAACCACCTTACCCTGCCCTATCTGGCACTTTGAAGCCTTGATAGTGAGGCCTGCCTTTTGCAGGGCCTCCAAAACTTTCCAAAGGTGGACCAGGTGATCATCCCAGCTGGAGCTAAAGACAGCTATATCATCCAAATATGCTGCACTGAAAGCTTCCAGCCCTTGCAGGACTGTGTTCACCAACCTCTGAAAAGTGTCAGGTGCATTTTTCAGACCAAAAGGCATTACAGTAAACTGGTAATGTCCTCCAATGGTAGAAAATGCAGTCTTAGATTTAGCATCTTCTGACAATTTGATCTGCCAATACCCTGCAGTCAAATCAAAAGTGCTTAGATACTTGGCAGATGCCAGTGTATCTATGAGCTCATCTGCCCTGGGTATAGGGTGAGCATCAGTTTTGGTTACCAAGTTGAGACCTCTATAGTCTACACAAAACCTCATTTCCTTCTTTCCATCTTTAGAATTGGGTTTTGGTACCAGTACCACAGGAGAAGCCCATGGACTGTCAGAGTGCTCAACCACTCCTAGTTCCAACATCTTCTGAACTTCTTGCTTTATGCAGTCCCTGACATGGTCAGGCTGCCTATAGATCTTACTTTTGACAGGTAAACTGTCTCCAGTATATATAGTGTGCTCACACCAAGAAGTGGTGCCTGGCACAATGGAGAAGAGTTCTGAAAATTGTCCTAGGAGATTTATGCAATTATCTTTCTGCTCAGCAGTAAGACAATCAGCCAAAACTACACCTTCCACAAGAGCATCTTGTTCCGTGGAAGAGAAGAGATCAGGTAGAGGATCACTGTCTTCTTCCTGTCCCTCATCTGTTGCCATGAGCAGGGTGAGATCAGCCCTGTCATAGTAGGGTTTCAGGCGGTTGACATGGAGCACCCTAAGGGGACTCCTGGCAGTGCCTAAGTCAACCAAGTAGGTGACTTCACCCTTCTTTTCAACAATTGTGTGTGGACCACTCCATTTATCTTGGAGTGCTCTTGGGGCCACAGGCTCCAAGACCCACACTTTCTGCCCTGGTTGGTACTGAACCAAAACAGCCTTCTGATCATGCCATTGCTTCTGGAGCTCTTGGCTGGCCTGAAGGTTTTTACTGGCCTTTTTCATGTACTCAGCCATCCTTGATCTGAGGCCAAGTACATAATCCACAATATCCTGCTTAGGAGCTTTTAAAGGTTGTTCCCAACCCTCCTTTACAAGTGTGAGTGGACCCCTAACAGGGTGTCCAAAAAGAAGTTCAAAGGGGCTGAAGCCCACTCCTTTCTGGGGTACCTCCCTGTAGGCAAAAAGGAGGCATGGTAGAAGGATATCCCATCTCCTGCGGAGTTTTTCAGGGAGTCCCATAATCATGCCTTTGAGAGTTTTATTAAATCTCTCCACCAGTCCATTTGTTTGTGGATGATAGGGTGTTGTGAACTTGTAAGTTACACCACACTCCTTCCACATGGCTTTTAAGTATGCAGACATGAAATTGCTTCCTCTGTCTGATACTACTTCCTTTGGGAAGCCCACCCTGGAAAATATTCCCAGGAGGGCCTTTGCCACTGCAGGAGCGGTAGTGGTCCTTAAAGGAATAGCTTCAGGATATCTTGTGGCATGGTCCACTACCACCAAGATAAACCTATTGCCTGAAGCAGTAGGAGGGTCAAGGGGGCCAACTATGTCAACCCCTACCCTTTCAAAGGGAACCCCAACCACAGGCAGTGGGATAAGGGGTGCCTTTGGAGTGCCACCTGTCTTGCCACTGGCTTGACAGGTTTCACAGGACTTACAAAATTCTTTTGTGTCCTCAGACATCCTAGGCCAATGAAACAATGGTACCAATCTGTCCCAAGTTTTCATTTGACCCAGGTGCCCAGCTAAGTGAATGTCATGTGCCAGTGTTAGGAGGAACTTTCTGTACTCCTGAGGAATCACTAATCTCCTGGCAGATCCAGGTTTAGGATCCCTATGCTCAGTGTACAAGAGGTTGTTCTCCCAGTAAACTCTGTGTGAGTCACTGACATCCCCATTAGCCTGTTTGACAGCTTGCTGTCTGAGACCCTCTAATGTGGGACAGGTTTGCTGTGCCACACTCAGCTCCTCTCTGGCAGGCCCCCCTTCACCCAAAAGCTCAGCAGTGTCTGCTTCCAGCTCCTCTGGTGTAGGTTCTGCACAGGGAGGGAATTCTTCTTCCTCAGAAGTAGAATCCACTGTAGAGGGAGGGATAGTAGGAAGTGGTTTGCTTCTACTAGCCCTAGCTTTAGGGAGCACTTGGTCCATTGTTCCAGGATCCAAGCTTCCCTGTCCTTTTTGCTTTTTGGCCTGAGCCCTTGTCAAAGCAAAAATATGCCCTGGGATGCCCAGCATTGCTGCATGGGCCTCCAACTCCACATCTGACCAAGCTGATGTCTCCAAATCGTTCCCTAATAGACAGTCTACAGGTAAATCTGAAGCTACCACAACTTTCTTTGGACCAGATACCCCCCCCCCAGTTGAGATTTACAACAGCCATGGGGTGGCTTTGTGTTATGTTGTGAGCATTGGTTACTTGGTACTGGTGTCCAAGTATGTGTTGTTCAGGGTGCACCAGCTTCTCAATCACCATTGTGACACTGGCACCTGTGTCCCTGTAGGCCTGGACCTCAACACCATTTATTAGGGTTAGTTGCTTGTACTTCTCCAAGTTATGGGGGCAAGCAACCAAAGTGGCTAAATCAATAGCCCCTTCAGAGACCAAAGTAGCCTCTGTGGTCTCCCTAATCAGACCAACCCCAACTAAATTACCAAAAGTGAGCCCAGCTACTCCCTTGGATTGGCTATTAGTAGGTTTGCTCCCACCACCACTGCTATTAGTAGGGACACTAGGTGTAGCAGTAGGGGTTGTAGTGGTAGGAGCTGTGGTGCCTTTCTTTGGACAACTGGGATCTGTTGTCCAATGGCCTTTTATTTTACATAAATAGCACCATGGTTTCTTTTCCTTGTTCTGATTAAAGGAGGATTTGGGCCCACCACCCCCACCAGAGTGTTTTTGTGGGCCTGATGAAGACTCATTTTTAGATTTGTCCCCACCCTTGTCAGAAGACTTACCATCCTTCTTTTTGTTGCCATCTTTGTCACCCCCTGTATGAACTTTTCTGTTCACTCTTGTTCTGACCCATTTGTCTGCCTTCTTTCCCAATTCTTGGGGAGAGGTCAGATCAGAGTCCACCAAGTACTGGTGCAACAAATCAGACACACAATTATTAAGAATATGCTCTCTCAGGATCAAGTTATACAGGCTGTCATAATCAGTAACTTTACTGCCATGTAACCACCCCTCCAAGGCCTTCACTGCCTGGTCAATGAAATCAACCCAGTCTTGTGAAGACTCCTTTTTGGTATCTCTGAACTTTATCCTGTACTGTTCAGTGGTTAAGCCATAACCATCCAGGAGTGCATTCTTAAGAACTTGGAAATTATTAGCATCATTTTCTTTTACAGTAAGGAGCCTATCCCTACCTTTTCCAGTGAATGATAGCCAAGGATTACAGCCCACTGCTTTTGAGGGACATCCTGTACAGCACAGGCCCTCTCAAGTGCAGCAAACCACTTGTTAATGTCATCCCCCTCCTTATAAGGGGGAACTATCTTGTGCAGATTCCTGGAATCATGCTCTTTTGCAGGATGACTATGGGGAATACTGCTGCTGCCACCATGGGTATCTAAACCCATCTTCTGTCTTTCCCTCTCTATTTCTAAAGACTGTCTATCCAAATCCAGCTGTTGCTTCTTGAGCTTCAGTCTGGTTTGCTCCACTCTCAATCTATTGAGCTCCCTTTCTAACAATCTGTCATCAGGGTGGGTGGGAGGGACATTTCTAGATACAGAGGTATGATGGGAATGAACAGAAGGAGACCTGTCCCTTACAAGGGGCACCCTAACAGCTTGGCTACCAGCATAATGTGAGAGCACATCATCAGTATGATGTGATTCAACCTCTGTACCAACTATGCTAGACTGTCTAGTAATGGGCAGGCTGAGAAGTTTCTTTACTGAACCTTTTCCTGGGGGAGTCCCTGGATCAGATTGAGAACCATTAGCTACTTTTTCTACAGATTGGGCACTTATGGCCTTATCCTGTACTCTAAGCATATTAATTAACAGTTCTAAGGAAGGATTCTTCCCTACACTCAAACCTCTCTCTATGCAGAGACTCCTTGCTCCTTTCCAGCTAAGGTGATCATATGCAAGTTTGGACAGTTCAACTTTTTGGCCTGTGCCAGACATTTTTAGAGAGAGTTAAAGTGATAGACAAAGAGAAAAAGTTTTCAGAACTTTTTGGAAAGACAGAAAAAACTTTTTAAACTTTTAAGAACTTTTTGAAAGTTTAGAAGTACTTTTCAGCACTTAGAAAAGAGTGAAAAGAGGAAATGCAAAACTTTTTGGCTATGTGTATATACACTGACCTTGTTTTGTATATTTTTCTCTTATGAAAAGTACAATGACAAGAGTGGTAAGTAGTCTCAAAGCACTTATCCCACCGCTGCACAACCAATGTAGGAGGCTGGACTCGCTTGTAGTGAGTACCAAGGGGTACTTGCACCTTGCACCAGGCCTAGTTATCCCTTATTAGTGTATAGGGTGTCTAGCAGCTTAGGCTGATAGATAATGGTAGCTTAGCAGAGCAGCTTAGGCTGAACTAGGAGACGTGTGAAGCTACTACAGTACCACTTAGTGTCATATGCACAATATCATAAGAAAACACAATACACAGTTATACTAAAAATAAAGGTACTTTATTTTTATGACAATATGCCAAAGTATCTTAGAGTGTACCCTCAGTGAGAGGATAGGAAATATACACAAGATATATATACACAATAGCAAAAATATGCAGTATAGTCTTCGAAAACAGTGCAAACAATGTATAGTTACAATAGGATGCAATGGGGAAACATAGGGATAGGGGTAACACAAACCATATACTCCAAAAGTGGAATGCGAACCACGAATGGACCCCAAACCTATGTGACCTTGTAGAGGGTCGCTGGGACTATTAGAAAATAGTGAGAGTTAGAAAAATAACCCTCCCCAAGACCCTGAAAAGTGAGTGCAAAGTGCACCAAAGTTCCCCTAAGGACAAAATAGTCGTGTTAGAGGGAAAATGCAAGGAAAACACAAATCAGCAATGCAACAACGATGGATTCCTGACTGAGGGTACCTGTGGAACAAGGGGACCAAGTCCAAAAGTCACAAGCAGCTCGGAGATGGGCAGATGCCGAAGAAATGCCAGCGGTTGGTGCAAAGAAGCTCTTACTAGGCTGAAGAACTGTGAATACTGCAGGAACGACAAGGGCTAGAGACTTCCCCTTTGGAGGATGGATCCACCACGCCTTGGAGAGTCGTGCAGAAGTGTTTTCCCGCCGGATGGACGCCAACAAGCCTTGCTACACGCAAATCGTGCGTTTGGCGTTTTTGGACGCTGCTGGGGCCCAGGAGGGACCAGAAGGTCGCAAATTGGACCTGCAGAGAGAGGGGACGTCGAGCAAGACAAAGAGCTCTGACTGGAGCAGGTAGCACCCGGAGAAGTGCCAGAAACAGGCACTACAAGGATGGGTGAAACGGTGCTCGCCGAAGTTGCACAAAGGAGTCCCACGTCGCCGGAGACCAACTTAGAAAGTCGTGCAATGCAGGTTAGAGTGCCGTGGACCCAGGCTTGGCTGTGCACGAAGGATTTCCGCCGGAAGTGCACAGGGGCCGGAGTAGCTTGCAAAGTCGCTGTTCCCAGCAATGCAGCCCAGCGAGGTGAGGCAAGGACTTACCTCCACCAAACTTGGGCTGAAGAGTCACTGGACTGTGGGGGTCACTTGGACGGTGTCACTGGATTCGAGGGACCTCGCTCGTCGTGCTGAGTGGAGACCCAAGGGACCGGTAATGCAGCTTTTTGGTGCCGGCGGTTGCAGGGGGAAGATTCCGTCGACCCACGGGAGATTTCTTCGGAGCTTCTGGTGCAGAGAGGAGGCAGACTACCCCCACAGCATGCACAAGCAGGAAAACAGTCGAGAAGGCGGCAGGATCAGCGTTACAGAGTTGCAGTAGTCGTCTTTGCTACTATGTTGCAGGTTTGCAGGCTTCCAGCGCGGTCAGCGGTCGATTCCTTATCAGAAGGTGAAGAGGGAGATGCAGAGGAACTCGGCTGAGCTCATGCATTCGTTATCTAAAGTTTCCCCAGAGACAGAGACCCTAAATAGCCAGAAAAGAGGGTTTGGCTACCTAGGAGAGAGGAAAGGCTACTAACACCTGAAGGAGCCTATCACAAGGAGTCTCTGACGTCACCTGGTGGCACTGGCCACTCAGAGCAGTCCAGTGTGCCAGCAGCACCTCTGTTTCCAAGATGGCAGAGGTCTGGAGCACACTGGAGGAGCTCTGGACACCTCCCAGGGGAGGTGCAGGTCAGGGGAGTGATCACTCCCCTTTCCTTTGTCCAGTTTCGCGCCAGAGCAGGGGCTAAGGGGTCCCTGAACCGGTGTAGACTGGCTTATGCAGAATTGGGCACATCTGTGCCCAACAAAGCATTTCCAGAGGCTGGGGGAGGCTACTCCTCCCCTGCCTTCACACCATTTTCCAAAGGGAGAGGGTGTCACACCCTCTCTCAGAGGAAGTTCTTTGTTCTGCCATCCTGGGCCAGGCCTGGCTGGACCCCAGGAGGGCAGCTGCCTGTCTGAGGGGTTGGCAGCAGCAGCAGCTGCAGAGAAACCCCAGGAAGGGCAGTCTGGCAGTACCAGGGTCTGTGCTACAGACCACTGGGATCATGGAATTGTACCAACAATGCCAGGATGGCATAGAGGGGGCAATTCCATGATCATAGATATGTTACATGGCCATATTCGGAGTTATCATGGTGAAGCTACATATAGGTAGTGACCTATATGTAGTGCACGCGTGTAATGGTGTCCCCGCACTCACAAAGTTCAGTGAATTGGCTCTGAACAATGTGGGGGCACCTTGGCTAGTGCCAGGGTGCCCTCACACTAAGTAACTTTGCACCTAACCTTTACCAGGTAAAGGTTAGACATATAGGTGACTTATAAGTTACTTAAGTGCAGTGTAAAATGGCTGTGAAATAACGTGGACGTTATTTCACTCAGGCTGCAGTGGCAGGCCTGTGTAAGAATTGTCAGAGCTCCCTATGGGTGGCAAAAGAAATGCTGCAGCCCATAGGGATCTCCTGGAACCCCAATACCCTGGGTACCTCAGTACCATATACTAGGGAATTATAAGGGTGTTCCAGTAAGCCAATGTAAATTGGTAAAAATGGTCACTAGCCTGTCAGTGACAATTTGGAAAGAAATGAGAGAGCATAACCACTGAGGTTCTGATTAGCAGAGCCTCAGTGAGACAGTTAGTCACTACACAGGTAACACATTCAGGCACACTTATGAGCACTGGGGCCCTGGGTTACCAGGGTCCCAGTGACACATACAACTAAAACAACATATATACAGTGAAAAATGGGGGTAACATGCCAGGCAAGATGGTACTTTCCTACACTAAGTCAACTAAATAGGTGACTTCTCTCTTCTTTTCAACAATTGTGTGGGGTCCACTCCATTTATCTTGGAGTGCTCTTGGGGCCACAGGCTCCAAGACCCACACTTTCTGCCCTGGTTGGTACTGAACCAAAACAGCCTTCTGATCATGCCATTGCTTCTGGAGCTCTTGGCTGGCCTGAAGGTTTTTACTGGCCTTTTTCATGTACTCAGCCATCCTTGATCTGAGGCCAAGTACATAATCCACAATATCCTGCTTAGGAGCTCTTAAAGGTTGTTCCCAACCCTCCTTTACAAGTGTGAGTGGACCCCTAACAGGGTGTCCAAAAAGAAGTTCAAAGGGGCTGAAGCCCACTCCTTTCTGGGGTACCTCTCTGTAGGCAAAAAGGAGGCATGGTAGAGGGATATCCCATCTCCTGCGGAGTTTTTCAGGGAGACCCATAATCATGCCTTTGAGAGTTTTATTAAATCTCTCCACCAGTCCATTTGTTTGTGGATGATGGGTGTTGTGAACTTGTACGTTACACCACACTCCTTCCACATGGCCTTTAAGTATGCAGACATGAAATTGCTTCCCCTGTCTGACACCACTTCCTTTGGGAAGCCCACCCTGGAAAATATTCCCAGGAGGGCCTTTGCCACTGCAGGTGCTGTAGTGGTCCTTAAAGGAATAGCTTCAGGGTATCTTGTGGCATGGTCCACTACCACCAAGATAAACCTATTGCCTGAAGCAGTAGGAGGGTCAAGGGGGCCAACTATGTCAACCCCTACCCTTTCAAAGGGAACCCCAACCACAGGCAGTGGAATAAGGGGTGCCTTTGGGGTGCCACCTGTCTTGCCACTGGCTTGACAGGTTTCACAGGACTTACAAAATTCCTTTGTGTCCTCAGACATCCTAGGCCAATGAAACAAGGGAACAAGTCTGTCCCAAGTTTTCATTTGACCCAGGTGCCCAGCTAGGGGAATGTCGTGGGCAAGAGTTAGGAGGAACTTTCTGTACTCCTGAGGAATCACTAGTCTCCTGGCAGCTCCAGGTTTAGGATCCCTATGCTCAGTGTACAAGAGGTTGTCCTCCCAGTAAACTCTGTGAGAGTCACTGACATCCCCATTAGCCTGTTTGACAGCTTGCTGTCTGAGACCCTCTAATGTGGGACAGGTTTGCTGTGACACACTCAGCTCCTCCCTGGCAGGCCCCCCTTCACCCAAAAGCTCAGCAGTGTCTGCTTCCAGCTCCTCTGGTGTAGGTTCTGCACAGGGAGGGAATTCTTCTTCCTCAGAAGTTGAATCCACTGTAGAGGGAGGGATAGTAGGAAGTGGTTTGCTTCTACTAGCCCTAGCTTTAGGGAGCACTTGGTCCATTGTTCCAGGATCCAAGCTTCCCTGTCCTTTTTGCTTTTTGGCCTGAGCCCTTGTCAAAGCATAAATATGCCCTGGGATGCCCAGCATTGCTGCATGGGCCTCCAACTCCACATCTGACCAAGCTGATGTCTCCAAATCATTCCCTAATAGACAGTCTACAGGTAAATCTGAAGCTACCACAACTTTCTTTGGACCAGTAACCCACCCCCAGTTGAGATTAACAACAGCCATGGGGTGGCTAAGTGTGTTGTTGTGAGCATCGGTTACTTGGTACTGGTGACCAAGTAGGTGTTGTTCAGGGTGGACCAGTTTCTCTATGACCATAGTCACACTGGCACCAGTGTCCCTGTAGGCCTGAACCTCAACACCATTTATTAGGGGTAGCTGCTTGTACTTATCCATATTAAGGGGACAAGCAACTAAGGTGGCTAAATCAATAGCCCCCTCAGAGACTAACACAACCTCTGTGGCCTCCCTAACAAGGCCAACCCCAACTAAGTTACCAATAGTGAGCCCAGCTACTCCCTTGGATTGGCTATTAGTAGGTTTGCTCCCACCACCACTGCTATTAGTAGGGACACTAGGGGTAGCAGTAGGGGTTGTAGAGGTAGGAGCATTGGTGCTTTTCTTTGGACAACTGGGATCTGTTGTCCAATGGCCTTTTATTTTACATAAATAGCACCATGGTTTCTTTTCCTTGTTCTGATTAAAAGAGGATTTGGGCCCACCACCCCCACCAGAGTGTTTTTGTGGGCCTGATGAAGACTCATTTTTAGATTTGTCCCCACCCTTGTCAGAAGACTTACCATCCTTCTTTTTGTTGCCATCTTTGTCACCCCCTGTATGAACTTTTCTGTTCACCCTTGTTCTGACCCATTTGTCTGCCTTCTTTCCCAATTCTTGGGGAGAGGTCAGATCAGAGTCCACCAAGTACTGGTGCAACAAATCAGACACACAATTATTAAGAATATGCTCTCTCAGGATCAAGTTATACAGGCTGTCATAATCAGTAACTTTACTGCCATGTAACCACCCCTCCAAGGCCTTCACTGAATGGTCAATGAAATCAACCCAGTCTTGTGAAGACTCCTTTTTGGTCTCTCTGAACTTTATCCTGTACTGTTCAGTGGTTAAGCCATAACCATCCAGGAGTGCATTCTTAAGAACTTGGAAATTATTAGCATCATTTTCTTTCACAGTAAGGAGCCTATCCCTACCTTTTCCACTAAATGATAGCCATAGGATAGCAGCCCACTGCCTTTGAGGGACATCCTGTACAACACAGGCCCTCTCAAGTGCAGCAAACCACTTGTTAATGTCATCCCCCTCCTTATAAGGGGGAACTATCTTGTGCAGATTCCTGGAATCATGCTCTTTTGCAGGATGACTATGGGAAATACTGCTGCTGCCACCATGGGTATCTAAACCCAACTTCTGTCTTTCTTTCTCTAGTTCAAAAGACTGTCTATCCAAATCCAGCTGTTGCTTTTTAAGCTTCAGTCTGGTTTGTTCCAGTCTCAACTTATTGAGTTCCCTCTCTAACATTCTGTCATCAGGGTTGGTGGGAGGGACATTCTTAGACACAGAAGAATGAACAGAAGGAGACCTGTCCCTTACAGAAGCCACCCTAACAGCTTGGCTAACAGAAACATCACTACCAGTATGGTGAGAATAAATGCTTTTGCTATGATGTGAGACAACACTATTTGTATGGTGAGGCTCTCCATCATTACCAACTATGCTAGACTGTCTAGTAATGGGCAGGCTAGGAAGTTTCTTTCCTAAATCTTTTCCTGGGGGAGTCCCTGGATCAGATTGGGAACCATTTGCTACTTTTTCAACAGATGTGGCCCCTATGGCCTTATCTTGTTCTCTAAGCATGTTAAGCAATAATTCCAAAGAAGGATTCTTCCCTACACTCAAACCTCTCTCTATGCAGAGATTCCTTGCTCCTTTCCAGCTAAGGTGATCATATGCAAGTTTGGACAGATCAACATTTTGGCCTGTGCCAGACATTTTTTAGAGAGAGTTAAAGTGATAGTAAAAGATAAAAAGTTTGTCAGAGCTTTTAGAAAGACAGAGAAAAAAAACTTTTTAAACTTTTTAGAACTTTTTAGAAAGTTAGAAGTACTTTTCAGCACTTAGAAAAGAGTGAAAAGAGGAAATGCTAAACTTTTTGGCTATGTGTATATACACTGACCTTGTTTTGTATATTTTTCTCTTATGAAAAGTACAATGACAAGAGTGGTAAGTAGTCTCAAAGCACTTATCCCACCGCTGCACAACCAATGTAGGAGGCTGGACTGGCTTGTAGTGAGTACCTAGGGGTACTTGCACCTTGCACCAGGCCCAGTTATCCCTTATTAGTGTATAGGGTGTCTAGCAGCTTAGGCTGATAGATAATGGTAGCTTAGCAGAGCAGCTTAGGCTGAACTAGGAGACGTGTGAAGCTACTACAGTACCACCTAGTGTCATATGCACAATATCATAAGAAAACACAATACACAGTTATACTAAAAATAAAGGTACTTTATTTTTATGACAATATGCCAAAGTATCTTAGAGTGTACCCTCAGTGAGAGGATAGGAAATATACACAAGATATATATACACAATAGCAAAAATATGCAGTATAGTCTTAGAAAACAGTGCAAACAATGTATAGTTACAATAGGATGCAATGGGGAAACATAGGGATAGGGGCAACACAAACCATATACTCCAAAAGTGGAATGTGAACCACGAATGGACCCCAAAGCTATGTGACCTTGTAGAGGGTCGCTGGGACTATTAGAAAATAGTGAGAGTTAGAAAATTAGCCCTCCCCAAGACCCTGAAAAGTGAGTGCAAAGTGCACTAAAGTTCCCCTAAAGACAAAGAAGTCGTGTTAGAGGAATAATGCAGGAAAGACACAAACCAACAATGCAACCACGCTGGATTTCCAATCTGGGGTACCTGTGGAACAAGGGGACCAAGTCCAAAAGTCACAAGCAAGTCGGAGATGGGCAGATGCCCAGGATATGCCAGCTGCGGGTGCAAAGAAGCTTCGACTGGACTGAAGAAGCTGCGGTTTCTGCAGGAACAAAGAGGGCTAAAAACTTCCCCTTTGGAGGATGGATGTCCCACGTTGTGAAAAAGCTTGCAGATGTGTTCCCATGCAGAAAGACCGCAAATAAGCCTTGCTAGCTGCAAATCGTGCAGTTAACGTTTTTGGACGCTGCTGCGGCCCAGGAGGGACCAGGAGGTCGCAAATTGGACCAGGAGGTAGAGGGGACGTCGAGCAAGACAAGGAGCCCTCTTAGCAGCAGGTAGCTCCCGGAGAAGTGCCAGAAACAGGCACTACAAGGATGCGTGAAACGGTGCTCACCCGAAGTTACACAAAGGAGTCCCACGTCGCCGGAGACCAACTTAGAAAGTCGTGCAATGCAGGTTAGAGTGCCGTGGACCCAGGCTGGGCTGTGCATGAAGGATTTCCACCGGAAGTGCACAGGGGCCGGAGTGGCTGCAAAAGTCGCGGTTCCCAGCAATGCAGTCTAGCGAGGTGAGGCAAGGACTTATCTCCACCAAACTTGGACTGAAGAGTCACTGGACTGTGGGAGTCACTTGGACAGAGTTGTTGGATTCGAGGGACCTCGCTCGTCGTGCTGAGAGGAGACCCAAGGGACCGGTAATGCAGCTTTTTGGTGCCTGCGGTTGCAGGGGGACGATTCCGTCGACCCACGGGAGATTTCTTTGGATCTTCTAGTGCAGAGAGGAGGCAGACTACCCCCACAGCATGCACCACCAGGAAAACAGTCGAGAAGGCGGCAGGATCAGCGTTACAGAGTTGCAGTAGTCGTCTTAGCTACTATGTTGCAGTTTTGCAGGCTTACAGCGCGGTCAGCAGTCGATTCCTTGGCAGAAGGTGAAGAGAGAGATGCAGAGGAACTCGGATGAGCTCTTGCACTCGTTATCTAAGGAATCCCAAGAGACAGAGACCCTAAGTAGCCAGAAAAGAGGGTTTGGCTACTTAGGAGAGAGGATAGGCTAGCAACACCTGAAGGAGCCTATCACAAGGAGTCTCTGACGTCACCTGGTGGCACTGGCCACTCAGAGCAGTCCAGTGTGCCAGCAGCACCTCTGTTTCCAAGATGGCAGAGGTCTGGAGCACACTGGAGGAGCTCTGGGCATCTCCCAGGGGAGGTACAGGTCAGGGGAGTGGTCATTCCCCTTTCCTTTGTCCAGTTTCGCACCAGAGCAGGGCTAAGGGGTCCCTGAACCGGTGTAGACTGGCTTATGCAGAATTGGGCACATCTGTGCCCAAGAAAGCATTTCCAGAGGCTGGGGGAGGCTACTCCTCCCCTGCCTTCACACCATTTTCCAAAGGGAGAGGGTGTCACACCCTCTCTCAGAGGAAGTCCTTTGTTCTGCCATCCTGGGCCAGGCCTGGCTGGACCCCAGGACGGCAGCTGCCTGTCTGAGGGGCTGGCAGCAGCAGCAGCTGCAGTGAAACCCCAGGAAGGGCAGTTTGGCAGTACCAGGGTCTGTGCTACAGACCACTGGGATCATGGGATTGTGCCAACTATGCCAGGATGGTATAGAGGGGGCAATTCCATGATCATAGACATGTTTCATGGCCATATTCGGAGTTACCATTGTGAAGCTACATATAGGTAGTGACCTATATGTAGTGCACGCGTGTAATGGTGTCCCCGCACTCACAAAGTCCGGGGAATTGGCCCTGAACAATGTGGGGGCACCTTGGCTAGTGCCAGGGTGCCCTCACACTAAGTAACTTAGCACCCAACCTTTACCAGGTAAAGGTTAGACATATAGGTGACTTATAAGTTACTTAAGTGCAGTGTAAAATGGCTGTGAAATAACGTGTGCGTTATTTCACTCAGGCTGCAGTGGCAGGCCTGTGTAAGAATTGTTAGAGCTCCCTATGGGTGGCAAAAGAAATGCTGCAGCCCATAGGGATCTCCTGGAACCCCAATACCCTGGGTACCTCAGTACCATATACTAGGGAATTATAAGGGTGTTCCAGTAAGCCAATGTAAATTGGTAAAATTGGTCACTAGCCTGTTAGTGACAATTTGGAAAGCAGAGAGAGCATAACCACTGAGGTTCTGGTTAGCAGAGCCTCAGTGAGCCAGTTAGTCATCACACAGGGAACACATACAGGGCACACTTATGAGCACTGGGGCCCTGGCTGGCAGGGTCCCAGTGACACATACACTAAAACAACATATATACAGTGAAATGTGGGTTTAACATGCCAGGCAAGATAGTACTTTCCTATACAACCCCCCCCCCCCAAACGAAGGACAATAAGACTAGCCATGAACTGATGAGTCTTCATTGTCTAAGTGGAAATATCTGGATAGTCCATTTGCATTGGAGTGGGTACTCCCAGGTCTATGTTCCACTGTATAGTCCATTCCCTGTAGAGATATGGACCACCTCAACAATTTAGGGTTTTCACCTTTCATTTGTTTTAGCCAAAGTAGAGGTTTGTGGTCTGTCTGAACAATGAAGTGAGTGCCAAACAGGTATGGCCTCAACTTCTTCAATGCCCAGACCACAGCAAAGGCCTCCTTCTGTATGGCAGACCAACGCTTTTCTCTAGGGGTCAACCTCCTGCTGATAAAAGCAACAGGTTGATCCTGGCCCTCGGAATTGAGTTGTGATAAGACTGCCCCTACCCCTAATTCAGATGCATCAGTTTGAACAATGAATGTTTTGGGGTAACATGGGCTTTTTAGGACAGGTGCGTTGCACATGGCCTGTTTCAGCTCCTCAAAAGCTTTCTGACAGCTAGCTGTCCACAATACCTTTTTAGGCATTTTCTTGGAGGTGAGGTCATTAAGTGGGGCTGCAATGGGGCCATAGTTTTTAATGAACCTCCTGTAATACCCAGTGAGGCCTAAGAAGGCTCTCACCTGGGTCTGAGTTGTAGGGGGAACCCAATCCCTGATAGTTTGGATTTTCCCCTGAAGTGGTGCAATCTGTTCTCCACCTACCAGGTGTCCCAGATAAACCACTTTCCCCTGCCCTATCTGGCACTTTGAAGCCTTGATAGTGAGGCCTGCTTTTGCAGGGCCTCCAAAACTTTCCACAGGTGGACCAGGTGAGCATCCCAGGTTGAGCTAAATACAGCTATATCGTCCAGATATGCTGCACTAAAAGACTCCAACCCCTGCAGGACTGTATTCACCAACCTCTGAAAAGTGCCAGGTGCATTTTTCAAACCAAAGGGCATTACTGTGAATTGGTAGTGCCCTCCAATAGTTGAAAATGCAGTTTTTGCTTTAGCATCCTCTGATAACTTGATCTGCCAATACCCTGCAATCAAATCAAAGGTGCTTAGATACTTGGCAGACGCCAGTGTATCTATGAGCTCATCTGCCCTGGGTATAGGGTGAGCATCAGTTGTTCTTACCTGGTTGAGACCTCTGTAATCTACACAAAACCTCATCTCTCTTTTCCCATCTTTTGAGTGAGGCTTTGGTACAAGCACCACAGGAGAGGCCCATGGGCTTTCAGAATGTTCAGCCACTCCTAGTTCAAGCATTTTCTGAACCTCTTGTTTTATGCAGTCTGTGACATGGTCAGGCTGCCTATAGATCTTACTTTTGACAGGCATTCTGTCTCCAGTATCTATAGTGTGCTCACAACAAGAAGTGGTGCCTGGCACAGTAGAAAAGAGTTCTGAAAATTGACTTAGGAGACTTATGCAGTTGTCTTTCTGCTCAGCAGCAAGACAGTCTGCCAAAACTACACCTTCCACAACAGAGCATCTTGGTCTGTAGAAGAGAAGAGATCAGGGAGAGGGTCACTCTCTTCTTCCTGTCCTTCATCTGTTGCCATGAGCAGGGTGAGATCAGCCCTGTCATAGTAGGGTTTTAGGCGATTGACATGGAGCACCCTAAGGGGACTCCTGGCAGTGCCCAAGTCAGTCAAGTAGGTGACTTCTCCCTTTTTTTCAACAATGATGTGGGGTCCACTCCATTTGTCTTGGAGTGCTCTTGGGGCCACAGGCTCCAATACCCACACCTTCTGTCCTGGTTGGTACTGAATCAGAACAGCCTTCTGGTCATGCCATTGCTTTTGGAGCTCTTGGCTGGCCTGAAGGTTTTTACTGGCCTTTTTCATGTACTCAGCCATTCTGGATCTTAGGCAGAGTACATAGTCCACTATGTCATGCTTGGGAGCTTTTAAAGTTTGTTCCCAACCCTCCTTCACAAGTGTTAGGGGACCTCTTACTGGGTGTCCAAATAGGAGTTCAAAGGGGCTGAATCCCACTCCTTTCTGGTGTACCTCCCTGTAAGCAAAAAGGAGGCAAGGTATCAGGACATCTCATCTCCTCCTGAGTTTTTCAGGGAGTCCCATTATCATTCCTTTGAGAGTTTTATTAAACCTCTCTACCAGTCCATTTGTTTGTGGATGATAAGGTGTGGTGAATTTGTATGTTACACCACATTCCTTCCAGACGGCTTTTAAGTATGCAGACATAAAGTTGCTACCCCTGTCTGATACTACCTCTTTTGGGAAACCCACCCTGGAAAATATTCCCAGGAGGGCTTTTGCCACTGCAGGTGCTGTAGTGGTCCTTAGAGGAATTGCTTCAGGGTATCTTGTGGCATGGTCCACTACCACCAAGATAAACCTATTGCCTGAAGCAGTAGGAGGGTCAAGGGGGCCAACTATGTCAACCCCTACCCTTTCAAAGGGAACCCCAACCACAGGCAGTGGAATAAGGGGAGCCTTTGGAGTGCCACCAGTTTTGCCACTGGTTTGTGTAGGAAAGTACCATCTTGCCTGGCATGTTACCCCCATTTTTCACTGTATATATGTTGTTTTAGTTGTATGTGTCACTGGGACCCTGGTAACCCAGGGCCCCAGTGCTCATAAGTGTGCCTGAATGTGTTACCTGTGTAGTCACTAACTGTCTCACTGAGGCTCTGCTAATCAGAACCTCAGTGGTTATGCTCTCTCATTTCTTTCCAAATTGTCACTGACAGGCTAGTGGCCATTTTTACCAATTTACATTGGCTTACTGGAACACCCTTATAATTCCCTAGTATATGGTACTGAGGTACCCAGGGTATTGGGGTTCCAGGAGATCCCTATGGGCTGCAGCATTTCTTTTGCCACCCATAGGGAGCTCTGACAATTCTTACACAGGCCTGCCACTGCAGCCTGAGTGAAATAACGTCCACGTTATTTCACAGCCATTTTACACTGCACTTAAGTAACTTATAAGTCACCTATATGTCTAACCTTTACCTGGTAAAGGTTAGGTGCAAAGTTACTTAGTGTGAGGGCACCCTGGCACTAGCCAAGGTGCTCCCACATTGTTCAGAGCCAATTCCCTGAACTTTGTGAGTGCGGGGACACCATTACACGCGTGCACTACATATAGGTCACTACCTATATGTAGCTTCACAATGGTAACTCCGAATATGGCCATGTAACATGTCTATGATCATGGAATTGCCCCCTCTATGCCATCCTGGCATTGTTGGTACAATTCCATGATCCCAGTGGTCTGTAGCACAGACCCTGGTACTGCCAAACTGCCCTTCCTGGGGTTTCACTGCAGCTGCTGCTGCTACCAACCCCTCAGACAGGCATCTGCCCTCCTGGGGTCCAGCCAGGCCTGGCCCAGGATGGCAGAACAAAGAACTTCCTCTGAGAGAGGGTGTGACACCCTCTCCCTTTGGAAAATGGTGTGAAGGCAGGGGAGGAGTAGCCTCCCCCAGCCTCTGGAAATGCTTTGTTGGCCACAGATGTGCCCAATTCTGCATAAGCCAGTCTACACCGGTTCAGGGACCCCTTAGCCCCTGCTCTGGCGCGAAACTGGACAAAGGAAAGGGGAGTGACCACTCCCCTGACCTGCACCTCCCCTGGGAGGTGTCCAGAGCTCCTCCAGTGTGCTCCAGACCTCTGCCATCTTGGAAACAGAGGTGCTGCTGGCACACTGGACTGCTCTGAGTGGCCAGTGCCACCAGGTGACGTCAGAGACTCCTTGTGATAGGCTCCTTCAGGTGTTGCTAGCCTATCCTCTCTCCTAGGTAGCCAAACCCTCTTTTCTGGCTATTTAGGGTCTCTGTCTCTGGGGAAACTTTAGAAAACGAATGCATGAGCTCAGCCGAGTTCCTCTGCATCTCTCTCTTCACCTTCTGATAAGGAATCGACTGCTGACCGCGCTGGAAGCCTGCAAACCTGCAACATAGTAGCAAAGACGACTACTGCAACTCTGTAACGCTGATCCTGCCGCCTTCTCGACTGTTTTCCTGCTTGTGCATGCTGTGGGGGTAGTCTGCCTCCTCTCTGCACCAGAAGCTCCGAAGAAATCTCCCGTGGGTCGACGGAATCTTCCCCCTGCAACCGCAGGCACCAAAAAGCTGCATTACCAGTCCCTTGGGTCTCCTCTCAGCATGACGAGCGAGGTCCCTCGAATCCAGCGACTCTGTCCAAGTGACCCCCACAGTCCAGTGACTCTTCAGTCCAAGTTTGGTGGAGGTAAGTCCTTGCCTCACCTCACTGGGCTGCATTGCTGGGAACCGCGACATTTGCAGCTACTCCGGCCCCGGTGCACTTCCGGCGGAAATCCTTTGTGCACAGCCAAGCCTGGGTCCACGGCACTCTAACCTGCATTGCAAGACTTTCCAAGGTTGTCTCCGGCGACGTGGGACTCCTTTGTGCAACTTCGGCAAGCACCGTTTCACGCATCTTCATAGTGCCTGTTTCTAGCACTTCTCCGGATGCTACCTGCTTCAGAGAGGGCTCCTTGTCTTGCTCGATGTCCCCTCTCTGCTGGTCCAATTTGCGATCTCCTGGTCCCTCCTGGGCCTCAGCAGCGTCCAAAAACGCTAACTGCACGATTTGCAGCTAGCAAGGCTTGTTGGCGTTCTTTCGGCGGAAAAACACTTCTGCACGACTCTCCACGGCGAGAGGGATCCGTCCACCAAAGGGGAAGTCTCTAGCCCTTTTCGTTCCTGCAGAAACCTCAGCTTCTTCTGTCCAGTAGAAGCTTCTTTGCACCCGCAGCTGGCATTTCCTGGGCATCTGCCCATCTCCGACTTGCTTGTGACTTTTGGACTTGGTCCCCTTGTTCCACAGGAACCCTAGATTGGAAATCCACAGTTGTTGCATTGCTGGTTTGTGTCTTTCCTGCATTATTCCTCTAACACGACTTCTTTGTCCTTAGGGGAACTTTAGTGCACTTTGCACTCACTTTTCAGGGTCTTGGGGAGGGTTATTTTTCTAACTCTCACTATTTTCTAATAGTCCCAGCGACCCTCTACAAGGTCACATAGGTTTGGGGTCCATTCGTGGTTCGCATTCCACTTTTGGAGTATATGGTTTGTGTTGCCCCTATCCCTATGTTTCCCCTTTGCATCCTATTGTAACTATACATTGTTTGCACTGTTTTCTAAGACTATACTGCATATTTCTGGTATTGTGTATATATATCTTGTGTATATTTCCTATCCTCTCACTGAGGGTACACTCTAAGATACTTTGGCATATTGTCATAAAAATAAAGTACCTTTATTTTTGGTATATCTGTGTATTGTGATTTCTTATGATATTGTGCATATGACACTAAGTGGTACTGTAGGAGCTTCACTCGTCTCCTAGTTCAGCCTAAGCTGCTCTGCTAAGCTACCATTATCTATCAGCCTAAGCTGCTAGACACCCTATACACTAATAAGGGATAACTGGGCCTGGTGCAAGGTGCAAGTACCCCTAGGTACTCACTACAAGCCAGTCCAGCCTCCTACATTGGTTGTGCAGCGGTGGGATAAGTGCTTTGAGACTACTTACCACTCTTGTCATTGTACTTTTCATAAGAGAAAAATATACAAAACAAGTTCAGTGTGTGTACACATAACTAAAAAGTTTTGCATTTCCTCTTTTCACTCTTTTCGAAAGTGCTGAAAAGTACTTCTAAACTTTCAAAAAGTTCTAAAAAGTTTTTAAAGTTTTTTTCTCTGTCTTTCTAAAAGCTCTGACAAACTTTTTTCTCTTTTTCTATCACTTTAACTCTCTCTAAAAATGTCTGGCACAGGCCAAAATGTTGATCTGTCCAAACTTGCATATGATCACCTTAGCTGGAAAGGAGCAAGGAGTCTCTGCATAGAGAGAGGTTTGAGTGTAGGGAAGAATCCTTCCTTGGAATTGTTACTTAACATGCTTAGAGAACAAGATAAGGCAAGAAGTGCCCCATCTGTTGAAAAAGTAGCTAATGGTTCCCAATCTGATCCAGGGACTCCCCCAGGAAAAGATTCAGGAAAGAAACTTCCTAGCCTGCCCAGTACTAGACAGTCTAGCATAGTTGGTAATGATGTTGGGTCACACCATACAAATAGTGTTGTCTCACATCATAGCAAAAGCATTTATTCTCACCACAGTGGTACTGATGTTTCTGTTAGCCAAGCTGTTAGGGTGCCCTCTGTAAGGGACAGGTCTCCTTCTGTCCATTCTCACCATACTTCTGTTTCAAGGAATGTCCCTCCCACCCACCCTGATGACAGATTGTTAGAAAGGAAGCTCAATAGATTGAGAGTAGAACAAACCAGACTGAAGCTCAAGAAGCAACAGCTGGATTTGGATAGACAGACTTTAGAAGTAGAGAAGGAGAGACAGAAACTGGGTTTAGAAACCCATGGTGGCAGCAGCAGTATTCCCCATAGTCATCCTGCAAAAGAGCATGATTCCAGGAATCTGCATAAGATAGTTCCCCCTTATAAGGAGGGGGATGACATTAACAAGTGGTTTGCTGCACTTGAGAGGGCCTGTGCTGTACAGGATGTCCCTCAAAGGCAGTGGGCTGCTATCCTATGGCTATCATTTAGAGGAAAAGGTAGGGATAGGCTCCTTACTGTAAAAGAAAATGAAGCTAATGATTACAAAGTTCTTAAGAATGCACTCCTGGATGGTTATGGCTTAACCACTGAACAATACAGGATAAAGTTCAGAGAGACCAAAAAGGAGTCTTCACAAGACTGGGTTGATTTCATTGACCATTCAGTGAAGGCCTTGGAGGGGTGGTTACATGGCAGTAAAGTTACTGATTATGACAGCCTGTATAACTTGATCCTGAGAGCGCATATTCTTAATAATTGTGTGTCTGATTTGTTGCACCAGTACTTGGTGGACTCTGATCTGACCTCTCCCCAAGAATTGGGAAAGAAGGCAGACAAATGGGTCAGAACAAGGGTGAACAGAAAAGTTCATACAGAGGGTGACAAAGAGAACAACAAGAAGAAAGATGGTGAAAAATCTCAAGATAAGCATGGGGATAAGGGTAAAACCAAAGATCCCACTTCAAATCTTAAACACTCTTCAGAGGGTGGGGATAAAACAAATTCTTCCTCTTCTTCTCAACCTGCACACATTAAAAAGCCTTGGTGCTTTGTGTGTAAAAACAGAGGCCATAGGCCAGGGGATAAGTCCTGTCCAGGTAAACCCCCTGAGCCTACCACCACTAATACATCAAGCTCTAGTGCCCCTAGCAGTAGTGGTACTAGTGGTGGGACTGCTGGCAACAGTCAAGTTAAGGGTGTAGTTGGGTTCACTTTTGGGTCCATAGTAGAAACTGGGGTAGTCAGTCCCAAGACAGTTTCTGTCACACCTAGTGGCATTGGCCTTGCCACACTGGCTGCTTGTCCCCTTACAATGGATAAGTACAGGCAGACAGTTTCAATAAATGGTGTTGAGGCCTTGGCCTACAGGGACACAGGTGCCAGTATCACTTTGGTGACTGAAAACCTAGTGCACCCTGATCAACACATCATTGGACAACAGTATAAGATTATTGATGTCCATAACTCCACTAAGTTTCTTCCCTTAGCTATAATTCAGTTTAGTTGGGGTGGAGTTACTGGCCCTAAGCAGGTGGTGGTATCACCTAGCTTACCTGTAGACTGTCTCTTAGGTAATGACCTAGAGGCCTCAGGTTGGGCTGATGTAGAGTTTTATGCCCATGCAGCCATGCTGGGCATCCCAGAGGAATTGTTCCCTCTCATTTCTACTGAAATGAAAAAGCAAAGGAGAGAAGGCCTGAAAACTCAGGATCCCTCTCCATCAACAGGTAAAAAGGGTATCACAGTATCCCCTAACCACCCTGCCATTCAGGATACCATTCCTGTGGTGGGAGAAACCTCTCCTGGGGTGGCACCTGTTCCAAGGGAATCATCAGTTGGCAAAACTGTACTCCCTGAGGTAGAAGTACCTCTCTGTGGGATAACTAACATTGGTGAGAAAAAGAGCACCATTTTAGTTAACATGGAGCATCCCTCCAACCCTCCCAGAGAAACTTTAGTGCAGAAACTCTGCACTGCCTCACAACACTTAGGACAGCATCCCTGCCCTAGTGTGGAGCTCATAGGACAGCATCCCTGCCCTGCTCCAACTCAAGAGAAACAGCATCCCTGTTCTCTCTTCCAGCCATATGGACAAAGTTTTTGCCCAGCTATGGCTTTTCTGAGACATCATCCCTGTCTGGCATTTCCATCACTACAAATAGGTTCAGTGGACAATTCCCACTGCTCTAAACTAAAACTTACTGATAGAAACTCTGAAAATACATCTTCACATTGTTGCTTAGCTAAAAAACTTCAAACAGGGTGGTTTACATCCCCACAGGGAAGTAACCATATAGTGGATGATAAAGGGAGTAACCAGTCTATTGCAGAGCTACTCTCTACTTATCACCACTTAGACAATAAAGTCTCAACTGGCCAAGGTTAGCCTTATTGTCCTTCGTTTGGGGGGGGGGGGGTTGTGTGAGAAAGTAGCCTCTTTCTAGCCTTGTTACCCCCACTTTTGGCCTGTTTGTGAGTGTATGTGAGGGTGTTTTCACTGTCTCACTGGGATCCTGCTAGCCAGTGCCCAGTGCTCATAGTGAAAACCCTATGTTTTCAGTATGTTTGTTATGTGTCACTGGGACCCTGCTAGTCAGGACCCCAGTGCTCATAAGTTTGTGGCCTATATGTATGTGTTCCCTGTGTGGTGCCTAACTGTCTCACTGAGGCTCTGCTAACCAGAACCTCAGTGGTTATGCTCTCTCATTTATTTCAAATTGTCACTAACAGGCTAGTGACCAATTTTACCAATTTACATTGGCTTACTGGAACACCCTTATAATTCCCTAGTATATGGTACTGAGATACCCAGGGTATTGGGGTTCCAGGAGATCCCTATGGGCTGCAGCATTTCTTTTGCCACCCATAGGGAGCTCTAACAATTCTTACACAGGCCTGCCACTGCAGCCTGAGTGAAATAACGCACACGTTATTTCACAGCCATTTTACACTGCACTTAAGTAACTTATAAGTCACCTATATGTCTAACCTTTACCTGGTAAAGGTTGGGTGCTAAGTTACTTAGTGTGAGGGCACCCTGGCACTAGCCAAGGTGCCCCCACATTGTTCAGGGCCAATTCCCCGGACTTTGTGAGTACGGGGACACCATTACACGCGTGCACTACATATAGGTCACTACCTATATGTAGCTTCACAATGGTAACTCCGAATATGGCCATGTAACATGTCTATGATCATGGAATTGCCCCCTCTATGCCATCCTGGCATAGTTGGCACAATCCCATGATCCCAGTGGTCTGTAGCACAGACCCTGGTACTGCCAAACTGCCCTTCCTGGGGTTTCACTGCAGCTGCAGCTGCTGCCAGCCCCTCAGGCAGGCAGCTGCCCTCCTGGGGTCCAGCCAGGCCTGGCCCAGGATGGCAGAACAAAGGACTTCCTCTGAGAGAGGGTGTGACACCCTCTCCGTTTGGAAAATGGTGTGAAGGCAGGGGAGGAGTAGCCTCCCCCAGCCTCTGGAAATGCTTTCTTGGGCACAGATGTGCCCAATTCTGCATAAGCCAGTCTACACCGGTTCAGGGACCCCTTAGCCCTGCTCTGGCGCAAAACTGGACAAAGGAAAGGGGAGTGACCACTCCCCTGTACCTCCCCTGGGAGGTGCCCAGAGCTCCTCCAGTGTGCTCCAGACCTCTGCCATCTTGGAAACAGAGGTGCTGCTGGCACACTGGACTGCTCTGAGTGGCCAGTGCCACCAGGTGACATCAGAGACTCCTTGTGATAGGCTCCTTCAGGTGTTGCTAGCCTATCCTCTCTCCTAAGTAGCCAAACCCTCTTTTCTGGCTATTTAGGGTCTGTGTCTCTTGGGATTCCTTAGATAACGAGTGCAAGAGCTCATCCAAGTTCCTCTGCATCTCTCTCTTCACCTTCTGCCAAGGAATCGACTGCTGACCGCGCTGGAAGCCTGCAAAACTGCAACATAGTAGCTAAGACGACTACTGCAACTCTGTAACGCTGATCCTGCCGCCTTCTCGACTGTTTTCCTGGTGGTGCATGCTGTGGGGGTAGTCTGCCTCCTCTCTGCACCAGAAGCTCAGAAGAAATCTCCCGTGGGTCGACGGAATCGTCCCCCTGCAACCGCAGGCACCAAAAAGCTGCATTACCGGTCCATTGGGTCTCCTCTCAGCACGACGAGCGAGGTCCCTCGGATCCAGCAACTCTGTCCAAGTGACTCCCACAGTCCAGTGACTCTTCAGTCCAAGTTTGGTGGAGGTAAGTCCTTGCCTCACCTCGCTGGGCTGCATTGCTGGGAACCGCGACTTTGCAAGCTACTCCGGCCCCTGTGCACTTCCGGCGGAAATCCTTTGTGCACAGCCCAGCCTGGGTCCACGGCACTCTAACCTGCATTGCACGACTTTCTAAGTTGGTCTCCGGCGACGTGGGACTCCTTTGTGTAACTTCGGGTGAGCACCGTTTCACGCATCCTTGTAGTGCCTGTTTCTGGCACTTCTCCGGGTGCTACCTGCTTTAGTGAGGGCTCTTTGTCTTGCCCGACGTCCCCTCTCTCTTCAGGTCCAATTTGCGACCTCCTGGTCCCTCCTGGGCCCCAGCAGCGTCCAAAAACGCCAAACGCCCGATTTGCGCCTAGCAAGGCTTGTTGGCATCCTTCCGGCGGGAAAACACTTCTGCACGACTCTACACGGCGAGTGGGATCCGTCCACCAAAGCGGAATTCTCTAGCCCTTTTCGTTCCTGCAGAAACCTCAGCTTCTTCTATCCAGTCGAAGCTTCTTTGCACCCGCAGCTGGCATTTCCTGGGCATCTGCCCATCTCCAACTTGCTTGTGACTTTTGGACTTGGTCCCCTTGTTCCACAGGTACCCTAGATTGGAAATCCACAGTTGTTGCATTGCTGGTTTGTGTCTTTCCTGCATTATTCCTCTAACACGACTACTTTGTCCTTAGGGGAACTTTAGTGCACTTTGCACTCACTTTTCAGGGTCTTGGGGAGGTTTATTTTTCTAACTCTCACTATTTTCTAATAGTCCCAGCGACCCTCTACAAGGTCACATAGGTTTGGGGTCCATTCGTGGTTCGCATTCCACTTTTGGAGTATATGGTTTGTGTTGCCCCTATCCCTATGTTTCCCCATTGCATCCTATTGTAACTATACATTGTTTGCACTGTTTTCTAAGACTATACTGCATATTTTTGCTATTGTGTATATATATCTTGTGTATATTCCCTATCCTCTCACTGAGGGTACACTCTAAGATATTTTGGCATATTGTCATAAAAATAAAGTACCTTTATTTTTAGTATAACTGTGTATTGTGTTTTCTTATGATATTGTGCATATGACACTAAGTGGTACTGTAGTAGCTTCACACGTCTCCTAGTTCAGCCTAAGCTGCTCTGCTAAGCTACCATTATCTATCAGCCTAAGCTACTAGACACCCTATACACTAATAAGGGATAACTGGGCCTGGTGCAAGGTGCAAGTACCCCTTGGTACTCACTACAAGCCAGTCCAGCCTCCTACATGAGGGCACCCTGGCACTAGCCAAGGTGCCCCCACATTGTTCAGGACCAATTCCCCGGACTTTGTGAGTGCGGGGACACCATTACATGCGTGCACTACATATAGGTCACTACCTATATGTAGCTTCACAATGGTAACTCCGAATATGGCCATGTAATATGTCTATGATCATAGAATTGCCCCCTCTATACCATCCTGGCATAGTTGGCACAATCCCATGATCCCAGTGGTCTGTAGCACAGACCCTGGTACTGCCAAACTGCCTTTCCCGGGGTTTCACTGCAGGTGCTGCTGCTGCCAACCCCTCAGACAGGCATCAGCCCTCCTGGGGTCTAGCCAGGCCTGGCCCAGGATGGCAGAACAAAGGACTTCCTCTGAGAGAGGGTGTTACACCCTCTCCCTTTGGAAAATGGTGTGAAGGCAGGGGAGGAGTAGCCTCCTCCAGCCTCTGGAAATGCTTTCTTGGGCACAGATGTGCCCAATTCTGCATAAGCCAGTCTACACCGGTTCAGGGGACCCCTTAGCCCTGCTCTGACGCGAAACTGGACAAAGGAAAGGGGAGTGACCACTCCCCTGACCTGTACCTCCCCTGGGAGGTGCCCAGAGCTCCTCCAGTGTGCTTCAGACCTCTGCCATCTTGGAAACAGAGGTGCTGCTGGCACACTGGACTGCTCTGAGTGGCCAGTGCCACCAGGTGACGTCAGAGACTGCTTGTGATAGGCTCCTTCAGGTGTTGCTAGCCTATCCTCTCTCCTAAGTAGCCAAACCCTCTTTTCTGGCTATTTAGGGTCTCTGTCTCTTGGGATTCCTTAGATAACGAATGCAAGAGCTCATCCGAGTTCCTCTGCATCTCTCTCTTCACCTTCTGCCAAGGAATCGACTGCTGACCGCGCTGGAATCCTGCAAACCTGCAACATAGTAGCAAAGACGACTACTGCAACTCTGTAACGCTGATCCTGCCGCCTTCTCGACTGTTTTCCTGGTGGTGCATGCTGTGGGGGTAGTCTGCCTCCTCTCTGCACTAGAAGCTCCGAAGAAATCTCCCGTGGGTCGACGGAATCGTCCCCCCTGCAACCGCAGGCACCAAAAAGCTGCATTACCGGTCCCTTGGGTCTCCTCTCAGCACGACGAGCGAGGACCCTGGAATCCAGCAACTCTGCCCAAGTGACTCCCACAGTCCAGTGACTCTTCAGTCCAAGTTTGGTGGATGTAAGTCCTTGCCTCACCTCGCTAGACTGCATTGCTGGGAACCGCGACTTTTGCAGCTACTCCGGCCCCTGTGCACTTCCGGCGGAAATCCTTCATGCACAGCCAAGCCTGGGTCCACGGCACTCTAACCTGCATTGCATGACTTTCTAAGTTGGTCTCCGGTGACGTGGGACTCCTTTGTGCGACTTCGGGTGAGCACTGTTTCATGCATCCTCATAGTGCCTGTTTCTGGCACTTTTCCGGGTGCTACCTGCTGCTAAGAGGGCTCCTTTTCTTGCGCGACGTCTCCTCTACCTCCTGGTCCAATTTGCGACCTCCTGGTCCCTCCTGGGCCACAGCAGCGTCCAAAAACTTTAAACGCACGATTTGCAGCTAGCAAGGCTTGTTGGCGTTTTTTCGGCGGGAAAACACTTCTGCACGACTCTACAAGGCGAGTGGGATCCGTCCTCCAAAGAGGAAGTCTCTAGCCCTTTGCGTTCCTGCAGAAACTGCAGCTTCTTCAGTCCAGTCGAAGCTTCTTTGCACCCGCAGCTGGCATTTCCTGGGCATCTGCCCATCTCCGACTTGCTTGTGACTTTTGGACTTGGTCCCCTTGTTCCACAGGTACCCCAGATTGGAAATCCAGCGTTGTTGCATTGTTGGTTGGTGTCTTTCCTGCCTTATTCCCCTATCACGACTTCTTTGTCCTTTGGGGAACTTTAGTGCACTTTGCCCTCACTTTTCAGGGTCTTGGGGTGGGCTATTTTTCTAACCCTCACTATTTTCTAATAGTCCCAGCGACCCTCTACAAGGTCACATAGGTTTGGGGTCCATTCGTGGTTCGCATTCCACTTTTGGAGTATATGGTTTGTGTTGCCCCTATCCCTATGTGTCCCCATTGCATCCTATTGTAACTATACATTGTTTGCACTGTTTTCTAAGACTATACTGCATATTTCTGGTATTGTGTATATATATCTTGTGTATATTTCCTATCCTCTCACTGAGGGTACACTCTGAGATACTTTGGCATATTGTCATAAAAATAAAGTACCTTTATTTTTAGTATAACTGTGTATTGTGTTTTCTTATGATATTGTGCATATGACACTGAGTGGTACTGTAGTAGCTTCACACGTCTCCTAGTTCAGCCTAAGCTGCTCTGCTAAGCTACCATTATCTATCAGCCTAAGCTGCTAGACACCCTATACACTAACAAGGGATAACTGGGCCTGGTGCAAGGTGCAAGTACCCCTTGGTACTCACTACAAGCCAGTCCAGCCTCCTACATTGGAAGCAGCATCTGAATTAGGAGTAGGGGCAGTCCTATCACAACTTAATTCTGAGGGCCAGGATCAACCTGTTGCTTTTATTAGTAGGAGGTTGACCCCTAGAGAAAAGCGTTGGTCTGCCATTGAGAGGGAGGCCTTTGCTGTGGTCTGGGCTCTGAAGAAGTTGAGGCCATACCTGTTTGGCACTCACTTCATTGTTCAGACATACCACAAACCTCAACTTTGGCTAAAACAAATGAAAGGTGAAAATCCGAAATTGTTGAGGTGGTCCATATCCCTACAGGGAATGGACTATACAGTGGAACATAGACCTGGGAGTAGCCACTCCAATACAGATGGACTCTCCAGATATTTCCACTTAGACAATGAAGACTCATCAGGTCATGGCTAGTCTTATTGTCCTTCGTTTGGGGGGGGGTTGTGTAGGAAAGTACCATCTTGCCTGGCATGTTACCCACATTTTTCACTGTATACATGTTGTTTTAGTTGTATGTGTCACTGGGACCCTGTTCACCAGGGCCCCAGTGCTCATAAGTGTGCCTGAATGTGTTACCTGTGTAGTGACTAACTGTCTCACTGAGGCTCTGCTAATCAGAACCTCAGTGGTTATGCTCTCTCATCTCTTTCAAATTGTCACTGACAGGCTAGTGACCAAGTTTACCAATTTACATTGGCTTACTGGAACACCCTTATAATTCCCTAGTATATGGTACTGAGGTACCCAGGGTATTGGGGTTCCAGGAGATCCCTATGGGCTGCAGCATTTCTTTTGCCACCCATAGGGAGCCCTGACAAATCTTACACAGGCCTGCCACTGCAGCCTGAGTGAAATAACGTCCACGTTATTTCACAGCCATTTTACACTGCACTTAAGTAACTTATAAGTCACCTATATGTCTAACCTTTACCTAGTAAAGGTTGGGTGCTAAGTTACTTAGTGTGAGGGCACCCTGGCACTAGCCAAGGTGCCCCCACATTGTTCAGGGCCAATTCCCCGGACTTTGTGAGTGCGGGGACACCATTACATGCGTGCACTACATATAGGTCACTACCTATATGTAGCTTCACAATGGTAACTCCGAATATGGCCATGTAATATGTCTATGATCATGGAATTGCCCCCTCTATACCATCCTGGCATAGTTGGCACAATCCCATGATCCCAGTGGTCTGTAGCACAGACCATGGTACTGCCAAACTGCCTTTCCCGGGGTTTCACTGCAGCTGCTGCTGCTGCCAACCCCTCAGACAGGCATCTGCCCTGCTGGGGTCCAGCCAGGCCTGGCCCAGGATGGCAGAACAAAGGACTTCCTCTGAGAGAGGGTTTACACCCTCTCCCTTTGGAAAATGGTGTGAAGGCAGGGGAGGAGTAGCCTCCCCCAGCCTCTGGAAATGCTTTCTTGGGCACAGATGTGCCCAATTCTGCATAAGCCAATCTACACCGGTTCAGGGGACCCCTTAGCCCTGCTCTGGCGCGAAACTGGACAAAGGAAAGGGGAGTGACCACTCCCCTGACCTGTACCTCCCCTGGGAGGTGCCCAGAGCTCCTCCAGTGTGCTCCAGACCTCTGCCATCTTGGAAACAGAGGTGCTGCTGGCACACTGGACTGCTCTGAGTGGCCAGTGCCACCAGGTGACGTCAGAGACTCCTTGTGATAGGCTCCTTCTGGTGTTGCTAGCCTATCCTCTCTCCTAAGTAGCCAAACCCTATTTTCTGGCTATTTAGGGTCTCTGTCTCTTGGGATTCCTCAGATAACGAATGCAAGAGCGCATCCGAGTTCCTCTACATCTCTCTCTTCACCTTCTGCCAAGGTATCGACTGCTGACCGCGCTGGAAGCCTGCAAACCTGCAACATAGTAGCAAAGACGACTACTGCAACTCTGTAACTCTGATCCTGCCGCCTTCTCGACTGTTTTCCTGGTGGTGCATGCTGTAGGGGTAGTCTGCCTCCTCTCTGCACTAGAAGCTCCGAAGAAATCTCCCGTGGGTCGACGGAATCGTCCCCCCTGCAACCGCAGGCACCAAAAAGCTGCATTACCGGTCCCTTGGGTCTCCTCTCAGCACGACGAGCGAGGTCCCTCGAATCCAGCAACTCTGTCCAAGTGACTCCCACAGTCCAGTGACTCTTCAGTCCAAGTTTGGTGGAGGTAAGTCCTTGCCTCACCTCGCTAGACTGCATTGCTGGGAACCGCGACTTTTGCAGCTACTCCGGCCCCTGTGCACTTCCGGCGGAAATCCTTCATGCACAGCCAAGCTTGGATCCACCGCACTCTAACCTGCATTGCACGACTTTCTAAGTTGGTCTCCGGCGACGTGGGACTCCTTTGTGCGACTTCGGGTGAGCACCGTTTCACGCATCCTCGTAGTGCCTGTTTCTGGCACTTCTCCGAGTGCTACCTGCTGCTAAGAGGGCTCTTGCGCGACGTCCCCTCTACCTCCTGGTCCGATTTGCGACCTCCTGGTCCCTCCTGGGCCACAGCAGCGTCCAAAAACACTAAACGCACGATTTGCAGCTAGCAAGGCTTATTGGCGTTCTTTCGGCGGGAAAACACTTCTGCACGACTCTAAAAGGCGAGAGGGATCCGTCCTCCAAAGGGGAAGTCTCTAGCCCTTTGCGTTCCTGCAGAAACTGCAGCTTCTTCAGTCCAGTCGAAGCTTCTTTGCACCCGCAGCTGGCATTTCCTGGGCATCTGCCCATCTCCGACTTGCTTGTGACTTTTGGACTTGGTCCCCTTGTTCCACAGGTACCCCAGATTGGAAATCCAGCGTTGTTGCATTGTTGGTTGGTGTCTTTCCTGCCTTATTCCCCTATCACGACTTCTTTGTCCTTTGGGGAACTTTAGTGCACTTTGCCCTCACTTTTCAGGGTCTTGGGGTGGGCTATTTTTCTAACCCTCACTATTTTCTAATAGTCCCAGCGACCCTCTACAAGGTCACATAGGTTTGGGGTCCATTCGTGGTTCGCATTCCACTTTTGGAGTATATGGTTTGTGTTGCCCCTATCCCTATGTGTCCCCATTGCATCCTATTGTAACTATACATTGTTTGCACTGTTTTCTAAGACTATACTGCATATTTCTGGTATTGTGTATATATATCTTGTGTATATTTCCTATCCTCTCACTGAGGGTACACTCTGAGATACTTTGGCATATTGTCATAAAAATAAAGTACCTTTATTTTTAGTATAACTGTGTATTGTGTTTTCTTATGATATTGTGCATATGACACTGAGTGGTACTGTAGTAGCTTCACACGTCTCCTAGTTCAGCCTAAGCTGCTCTGCTAAGCTACCATTATCTATCAGCCTAAGCTGCTAGACACCCTATACACTAATAAGGGATAACTGGGCCTGGTGCAAGGTGCAAGTACCCCTTGGTACTCACTACAAGCCAGTCCAGCCTCCTACACAGTTTCAATAAATGGTGTTGAGGCCTTGGCCTACAGGGACACAGGTGCCAGTTTCACTTTGGTGACTGAAAACCTAGTGCCTCCTGAACAACACATCATTGGACAACAGTATAAGATTATTGATGTCCATAACTCCACTAAGTTTCTTCCCTTAGCTATAATTCAGTTTAGTTGGGGTGGAGTTACTGGCCCTAAGCAGGTGGTGGTATCACCTAGCTTACCTGTAGACTGTCTCTTAGGTAATGACCTAGAGGCCTCAGGTTGGGCTGATGTAGAGTTTTATGCCCATGCAGCCATGCTGGGCATCCCTGAGGAATTGTTCCCTCTCATTTCAAGTGAAATGAAAAAGCAAAGGAGAGAAGGCCTGAAAACTCAGGATCCCTCTCCATCAACAGGTAAAAAGGGTATCACAGTATCCCCTAACCACCCTACCATTCAGGATACTATTCCTGTGGTGGGAGAAACCTCTCCTGGGGTGGCACCTGTTCCAAGGGAATCATCAGCTGGCAAAGCTGGACTCCCTGAGGTGGAAGTACCTCTCTGTGGGATAACTAACATTGGTGAGAAAAACAGCACCATTTTAGTTAACATGGAGCATCCCTCCAACCCTCCCAGAGAAACTTTAGTGCAGAAACCCTGTACTGCCTCACAACACTTAGGACAGCATCCCTGCCCTAGTGTGGAGCTCATAGGACAGCATCCCTGCCCTGCTCCAACTCAAGAGAAACAGCATCCCTGTTCTCTCTTCCAGCCAAATGGACAAAGTTTTTGCCCAGCTATGGCTTTATTGAGACAGCATCCCTGTCTGGCATTTCCATCATTACAAATAGGTTCAGTGGACAATTCCCACTGCTCTAAACTAAAACTTACTGATAGAAACTCTGAAAATACATCTTCACATTGTTGCTTAGCTAAAAAACTTCAAACAGGGTGGTTTACATCCCCACAGGGAAGTAACCATATAGTGGATGATAAAGGGAGTAACCAGTCTATTGCAGAGCTACTCTCTACTTATCACCACTTAGACAATAAAGTCTCAACTGGCCAAGGTTAGCCTTATTGTCCTTCGTTTGGGGGGGGGGTTGTGTGAGAAGGTAGCCTCTTTCTAGCCTTGTTACCCCCACTTTTGGCCTGTTTGTGAGTGTATGTCAGGGTGTTTGTCACTGTTTTCACTGTCTCACTGGGATCCTGATAGCCAGGCCTCAGTGATCATAGTGAAAACACTATGTTTTCAGTATGTTTGTTATGTGTCACTGGGATCCTGCTGGTCAGGACCCCAGTGCTCATAGGTTTGTGGCCTATATGTATGTGTCACTGGGACCCTGTCACACAGGGCCCCAGTGCTCATAGGTGTGCATGTATATGTTCCCTGTGTGGTGCCTAACTGTCTCACTGAGGCTCTGCTAACCAGAACCTCAGTGGTTATGCTCTCTCATTACTTTCAAATTGTCACTAACAGGCTAGTGACCATTTTTACCAATTTACATTGGCTTACTGGAATACCCTTATAATTCCCTAGTATATGGTACTGAGGTACCCAGGGTATTGGGGTTCCAGGAGATCCCTATGGGCTGCAGCATTTCTTTTGCCACCCATAGGGAGCTCTGACAATTCTTACACAGGCCTGCCACTGCAGCCTGAGTGAAATAACGTCCACGTTATTTCACAGCCATTTTACACTGCACTTAAGTAACTTATAAGTCACCTATATGTCTAACCTTTACCTGGTAAAGGTTAGGTGCAAAGTTACTTAGTGTGTGGGCACCCTGGCACTAGCCAAGGTGCCCCCACATTGTTCAGAGCCAATTCACTGAACTTTGTGAGTGCGGGGACACCATTACACGCGTGCACTACATATAGGTCACTACCTATATGTAGCTGCACCATGGTAACTCCGAATATGGCCATGTAACATGTCTATGATCATGGAATTGCCCCCTCTATGCCATCCTGGCATTGTTGGTACAATTCCATGATCCCAGTGGTCTGTAGCACAGACCCTGGTACTGCCAGACTGCCCTTCCTGGGGTTTCACTGCAGCTGCTGCTGCTGCCAACCCCTCAGACAGGCAGCTGCCCTCCTGGGGTCCAGCCAGGCCTGGCCCAGGATGGCAGAACAAAGAACTTCCTCTGAGAGAGGGTGTGACACCCTCTCCCTTTGGAAAATGGTGTGAAGGCAGGGGAGGAGTAGCCTCCCCCAGCCTCTGGAAATGCTTTGTTGGGCACAGATGTGCCCAATTCTGCATAAGCCAGTCTACACCGGTTCAGGGACCCCTTAGCCCCTGCTCTGGCTCGAAACTGGACAAAGGAAAGGGGAGTGACCACTCCCCTGACCTGCACCTCCCCTGGGAGGTGTCCAGAGCTCCTCCAGTGTGCTCCAGACCTCTGCCATCTTGGAAACAGAGGTGCTGCTGGCACACTGGACTGCTCTGAGTGGCCAGTGCCACCAGGTGACGTCAGAGACTCCTGCTGATAGGCTCCTTCAGGTGTTAGTAGCCTTTCCTCTCTCCTAGGTAGCCAAACCCTCTTTTCTGGCTATTTAGGGTCTCTGTCTCTGGGGAAACTTTAGATAACGAATGCATGAGCTCAGCCGAGTTCCTCTGCATCTCTCTCTTCACCTTCTGATAAGGAAACGACCGCTGACCGCGCTGGAAGC
The DNA here is from genome assembly GCF_031143425.1 of Pleurodeles waltl. Classification (NCBI taxonomy): domain Eukaryota; kingdom Metazoa; phylum Chordata; class Amphibia; order Caudata; family Salamandridae; genus Pleurodeles; species Pleurodeles waltl. The sequence goes on along the minus strand of NW_027150397.1, from coordinate 1,525,712 downwards.
CTGCAAACCTGCAACATAGTAGCAAAGACGACTACTGCAACTCTGTAACGCTGATCCTGCCGCCTTCTCGACTGTTTTCCTGCTTGTGCATGCTGTGGGGGTAGCCTGCCTCCTCTCTGCACCAGAAGCTCCGAAGAAATCTCCCGTGGGTCGACGGAATCTTCCCCCTGCAACCGCAGGCACCAAAAAGCTGCATTACCGGTCCCTTGGGTCTCCTCTCAGCACGACGAGCGAGGTCCCTCGAATCCAGCGACACTGTCCAAGTGACCCCCACAGTCCAGTGACTCTTCAGCCCAAGTTTGGTGGAGGTAAGTCCTTGCCTCACCTCGCTGGGCTGCATTGCTGGGAACCGCGACTTTGCAGCTACTCCGGCCCCTGTGCACTTCCGGTGGAAATCCTTTGTGCACAGCCAAGCCTGCGTCCACGGCACTCTAACCTGCATTGCACGACTTTCTAAGTTGGTCTCCGGCGACGTGGGACTCCTTTGTGCAACTTCGGCGAGCACTGTTTCACGCATCCTCTTAGTGCCTGTTTCTGGCACTTCTCCGGGAGCTATCTGCTTCAGTGAGGGCTCTTTGTCTTGCTCGACGTCCCCTCTCTCTTCAGGTCCATTTTTCGACCTCCTGGTCCCTCCTGGGCCCCAGCAGCGTCCAAAAACGCCAAACGCACGATTTGCGTGTAGCAAGGCTTGTTGGCGTCCTTCCGGCGGGAAAACACTTCTGCACAACTCTCCAAGGCTAGTGGGATCCGTCCACCAAAGGGGAAGTCTCTAGCCCTTTTCGTTCCTGCAGAAACCTCAGCTTCTTCTGTCAAGTCGAAGCTTCTTTGCACCCGCAGCTGGCATTTCCTGGGCATCTGCCCATCTCCGACTTGCTTGTGACTTTTGGACTTGGTCCCCTTGTTCCACAGGTACCCTAGATTGGAAATCCACAGTTGTTGCATTGCTGGTTTGTGTCTTTCCTGCATTATTCCTCTAACACGACTCTTTTGTCCTTAGGGGAACTTTAGTGCACTTTGCACTCACTTTTCAGGGTCTTGGGGAGGGTTATTTTTCTAACTCTCACTATTTTCTAATAGTCCCAGCGACCCTCTACAAGGTCACATAGGTTTGGGGTCCATTCGTGGTTCGCATTCCACTTCTGGAGTATATGGTTTGTGTTGCCCCTATCCCTATGTTTCCCCATTGCATCCTATTGTAACTATACATTGTTTGCACTGTTTTCTAAGACTATACTGCATATTTTTGCTATTGTGTATATATATCTTGTGTATATTTCCTATCCTCTCACTGAGGGTACACTCTAAGATACTTTGGCATATTGTCATAAAAATAAAGTACCTTTATTTTTAGTATAACTGTGTATTGTGTTTTCTTATGATATTGTGCATATGACACTAAGTGGTACTGTAGTAGCTTCACACGTCTCCTAGTTCAGCCTAAGCTGCTCTGCTAAGCTACCATTATCTATCAGCCTAAGCTGCTAGACACCCTATACACTAATAAGGGATAACTGGGCCTGGTGCAAGGTGCAAGTACCCCTTGGTACTCACTACAAGCCAGTCCAGCCTCCTACATGTAACACCCTCTCTCTGAGGAAGTCCTTTGTTCTGCCTTCCTGGGCCAAGCCGGCTGGACACCAGGAGGGCAGAAACCTGTCTGAGGGGTTTCCAACAGCAGCAGCTGCAGTGAAAACCCGGGAAAGGTTGTTTAGCAGTACCCGGGTCTGAGCTAGAGACTCGGGGGATCATGGAATTGTCTCCCCAATGCCAGAATGGCATTGGGGTGACAATTCCATGATCTTAGACATGTTACATGGCCATATTCGGAGTTACCATTGTGACGCTATACATATGTCGTGACATATGTATAGTGCACACGTGTAATGGTGTCCCCGTACTCACAAAGTCTGGGGAATTTGCCCTGAACAATGTGGGAGCACCTTGGCTAGTGCCAGGGTGCCCACACACTAAGTAACTTAGCACCCAACCTTTACCAGGTAAAGGTTAGACATATAGGTGACTTATAAGTTACTTAAGTGCAGTGGTAAATGGTTGTGAAATAACATGGACGTTATTTCACTCAGGCTGCAGTGGCAGGCCTGTGTAAGAATTGTCAGAGCTCCCTATGAGTGACAAAAGAAATGCTGCAGCCCATAGGGATCTCCTGGAACCCCAATACCCTGGGTACCTCAGTACCATATACTAGGGAATTATAAGGGTGTTCCAGTATGCCAATATGAATTGGTGAAATTGGTCACTAGCCTGTTAGTGACAATTTGTACAGAGAGAGCATAACCACTGAGGTTCTGGTTAGCAGAGCCTCAGTGAGACAGTTAGGCATCACACAGGGAACACATACATATAGGTCACAAACTTATGAGCACTGGGGTCCTGACTAGCAGGGTCCCAGTGACACATAACAAACATACTGAAAACATAGGGTTTTCACTATGAGCACTGGGCCCTGGCTAGCAGGATCCCAGTGAGACAGTGAAAACACCTGACATATACTCACAAACAGGCCAAAAGTGGGGGTAACAAGGCTAGAAAGAGGCTACTTTCTCACATTGTGTACATGTATCTTGTGTATATTTGGCATACTCATACTGAGGGTACTCAATGAGATACTCTTGGCATATTGTCATAAAAATAAAGTACCTTTATTTTTAGTATATCTGTGTATTGTGTTTTCTTAGGATATTGTGCATATGACACCAGTGGTATAGTAGGAGCTTTGCATGTCTCCTAGTTCAGCCTAAGCTGCTCTGCTATAGCTGCCTTCTATCAGCCTAAGCTGCTAGAAACACCTTTTCTACACTAATGAGGGATAACTGGACCTGGTACAGAGTGTAAGTACCCCTTGGTACCCACTACAAGCCAGGCCAGCCTCCTACAATGTCTAACTGTATCACTGAGGCTCTGCTAACCAGAACCTCGGTGTTTATGCTCTCTGCTTTCTAAATTTGTCACTGCAGGCTAGAGACTAAATTTACCAATTCTCATTGGCACACTGGTACACCCATATAATTCCCTTGTGTATGGTACTTAGGTACACAGGGTATTGGGGTTCCAGGAGATCCCTATGGGCTGCAGCCTTTCTTTTGCCACCCATGGGGAGCTCAGACACTTCTTACACAGGCCTGCCACTGCAGCCTGAGTGAAATAACGTCCATGTTATTTCACAGCCATTTTTCACTGCACATAGGTAACTTATAAGTCACCTATATGTCTAACCTTCACCTGGTGAAGGTTGGGTGCCAAGTTACTTAGTGTGTGGGCTCCCTGGCACTAGCCAAGGTGCCCCCACATCGTTCAGGGCAAATTCCCCAGACTTTGTGAGTGCGGGGACACCATTACACACGTGCACTATACATAGGTCACTACCTATGTATAGCGTCACAATGGTAACTCCGAACATGGCCATGTAACATGTCTAAGATCATAGAATTATCACCCCAATACCATTCTGGTATTTGGCGGACAATTTCATGATCCCCCGGGTCTTTAGCACAGAACCCGGGTACTGCCAAACTGCCTTTCCAGGGTTTCCACTGCAGCTAGTGCTGCTGCCAACCCCTCAGACAGGATTCTGGCCTCCTGGGGTCCAGGCAGCCCTGGCCCAGGAAGGCAGAACAAAGGATTTCCTCTGAGAGAGGGTGTTACACCCTATCCCTTTGGAAATAGGTGTGAAGGGCTGGGGAGGAGTAGCCTCCCCCAGCCTCTGGATAGGTGTGAAGGGCTGGGGAGGAGTAGCCTCCCCCAGCCTCTGGAAACGCTTTGATGGGCACAGATGGTGCATAAGCCCATCTCTGCATAAGCAAAGTTTACATTGGTTCAGGGATCCCCCAGCCCTGCTCTGGCACGAAACTGGACAAAGGAAAGGGGAGTGACCACTCCCCTGACCAGTACCTACCAGGGGAGGTGCCCAGGGCTCCTCCAGTGTGTCCCAGATCTCTGCCATCTTGAAAACAGAGGTGTTGGGGGCACACTGGACTGCTCTGAGTGGCCAGTGCCAGCAGGATATGTCAAAGACCCCCTCTGATAGGCTCTTACCTCTCTTGGTAGCCAATCCTTCATTCTTGGTAGCCAAACCTCCTTTTCTGGCTATTTAGGGTCTCTCCTCTGGGGAATTCTTCAGATAACGAATGCAAGAGCTCACCAGAGTTCCTCTGCATCTCCCTCTTCGCCTTCTACCAAGGATCGACCACTGACTGCTCCAGGATGCCTGCAAAACCGCAACAAAGTAGCAAGACGACTACCAGCAACATTGTAGCGCCTCATCCTTAAGGCTTTCTCGACTGTTTCCTGGTGGTGCATGCTCTGGAGGTCATCTGCCTTCACCCAGCACTGGAAGCCAAGAAGAAATCTCCCGTGGGTTGACGGAATCTTCCCCCTACTAACGCAGGCACCAAAAGACTGCATCACCAGTCCTCTGGGTCTCCTCTCATCCTGACGAGCATGGTCACTGGAACACAGGAGCTGGGTCCAAGTGTCTCTCACAGTCCAGTGGCCTGTCTGTCCACATTTGGTTGATGTAAGTCCTTGCCTACCCATGCTAGACTGCAAACCTGTGTACTGCGTGATTTGCAGCTGCTCCGGCTCCTGTGCACTCTTCCAGGATTTCCTTCATGCACAGCCTAGCCTGGGTCCCAAGCACTCCGTCCTGCAGTGCTCAACCCTCTGAGTTGGCCTCCGACGTCGTGGGACCCTTTTTTGTAACTCTGCATGGACTGCGGTTCACAAATCTTCCAAGTGCCTGCTCGGGTACTTCTGCGGGTGCTGCCTGCTTCTGTGGGGGCTCTCTGAGTTGCTGAGCGCCCTCTTTGTCTCCTCCTCCAAGGGGCGACATCCTGGTCTTTCCTGGTCCCCAGCAGCACCCAAAAACCTCTACTGCGACCTTTGCACCTAGCAAGACCTGTTTGCGGTATTTCT